>NC_058090.1:26905801-27271931 GCF_014858855.1 Bufo gargarizans | reverse complement strand
GTGCAGGGATAGTGCGCACAGTGATGTCACAGTGCAGGGATAGTGCGCTCAGTGATGTCACAGTGCAGGGATAGTGCGCACAGTGATGTCACAGTGCAGGGATAGTGCGCACAGTGATGTCACAGTGCAGGGATAGTGCGCACAGTGATGTCACAGTGCAGGGATAGTGTGCACAGTGATGTCATGGTGAAGGGATATACCCACATCAGAGACTAAAAGGAAACAAAACCCAAACCACCCTGAACCAGCCACTAACGACAGGGGGTGCTCTAACACCCTATGCTGCCAATCATCAGCCCCTCTAAACAAGGCCAGTGAGCACTACTACCCCTATCATCCTCTGGCCATTCCGGCACAGGTGACACAGCTCTAACTAGAAGTCCATGCTCCACCACTGGGTGGTAAACGTGTTATCATAGGGGTTCTCCCTGCTGGGACACACATGGCGAGCACTAATCACACAGTGCCCCTCCACACATGCAGCCACTTACCAGCCTTCCGCTGATAACCAGCAGCCAGCAGTTCTGATCTGTACCGCCACTCGCGCCCCGTCTCCTCCGCTGCCAGCCACTCAGCACCGGGTCATAGTGCGCGCTTACGTGCACTATGACCTGACGATGTGTCAGGATACAGTGCGGCGGGTGACCACGGAGCGGTGAGTAATAGCAAGCGCTTCACTCCCGCTCCATGGTCACATGACACAAACGAATCCTCGATGCAAAAAATTTGCGTTGAGGATTATTTTGTGTCGAATTACTCGATTAAATCGAGTAATCGTTTCAGCCCTACTATGGACAGATGAGACCGAGATCAACTTGTACCAGAGTGATGGGGAGAGAAGAGTATGGAGAAGGAAAGGAACTGCTCATGGTCCTAAGCATACCACCTCATCAGTGAAGCATGGTGGTGGTAGTGTCATGGCGTGGGCATGTATGGCTGCCAACGGAACTGCTTCTCTTGTATTTATTGATGATAATTTAGTGACTGCTGACAAAAGCAGCAGGATGAATTCTGAAGTGTTTCGGGCAATATTATCTGCTCATCTTCAGCCAAATGCTTCAGAACTCACTGGACGGCGCTTCACAGTGCAGATGGACAATGACCCAAAGCATACTGCAAAAGCAACCAAAGAGTTTTTTAAGGGAAAGAAGTGGAATGTTATGCAATGGCCGAGTCAATCCCCTGACCCGAATCCGATTGAGCATTTCACTTGCTGAAGACAAAACTGAAGGGAAAATGCCCCAAGAACGAGCAGGAACTGAAGACAGCTGCAGTAGAGGCCGGGCAGAGCATCACCAGGGATGAAACCCAGCGTCTGGTGATATCTATGCGTTCCAGACTTCAGGCTGTAATTGACTGCAAAGGATTTGCAACCAAGTATTAAAAAGTGAACGTTTGAATTATGATTATTATGTCCCCAAAAATTTTTGAATTGTGTAGATGTCCCAATATTTATGGACCTGACTGTATATCTGTTTGTAAATCTTATATAAACATCTTCATAAAGTATAACTGTAAATTTTTATTTTATTTGCTAGTTTATTAGAGCTAGACATGAATACCTGAGTTAGTCTGTCAATAATTGTCAAAAGATCTGTAATTACCTTATAATAACAGCTTTCATTAATGTCCCCTGTCCCTTTCCACTGCTCCCCTAAAAGACAGTTGCTATGACTTGTCTGTCTCTGGCTAAGAAGAGAGGAAGACAGAGGGGCGGTCCTTCACACTGCATGCCTGCATTAGGCTTCAGAGTGAGGAGGCGTGTCTCAGTAATCCAATCTGATTGGCTGGCAGAGAGCTGCTGGCTACAGCAAGTGTGTATGGGAAGGAAGGGATGGTAGTTTTGGCCTCAGAGAACTGGCAGAGGAGCCATCTTGAGAAGATCCTCATATTGTAGGATTCAAGACAGCTGTAACTAAGGGGAAAACAGTGGTATGTGAAGAAACTAAAGATTGCTTTATGCATAATCCTGCTGCAGCAGTAACATATGCTAAATTTTATTTATTTTTTTATGAAAACATGACAGTTATCCTTTAGAGGCATTTTCTGGTAGTTCGATATTGATAGGCTGTCCTTAGGATAGGTTATCCATATCAGATTGGTTTGGGTCTGACAGCCGGAACCTTCACCGATGGTCAGAGTACTTCAGCTCCGTTCCTATTCACTTGAATGGGAGCTGCAGTACCCGGCGCGACCACTACACAATGGACAGAACCTTCTGCTGTATGTGTACAGCTTCCAGTGCTGGTGGCTGCCTGAAATAGCCGATTAGTGGATGATGCCAGACCCCAAACAACCCGATATGGATGCTTTATTCCGAGAACATCCCATCAACATCTAAAGGCTGTATTACACTGGCCGATAATAGCTAATGAGCGTTGCAGACAAGAATAGACACTCTATATAGAGCCGGCCATGTGCGGTCCGCAAAATGAGGAAAGCACACGGCCGGTATCTGTGTTTTGCAGATACGCAATTTGCAATGTGTGTATTCAGACATCAGTCTCTTAGCACGGTCCGTGGTTTTAGCCCGGAAGCACGCTCTATTTTGTCCGTGTTCACAGATCCATCACGCCCATTATAGTCCATGGGTCCGTGAAAACCACGGATGCTATCCGTGTTTCACTGATCATTAGAAAGAAATGCTTTAAAAATAAAATAAAAATTCAGCTGTGCAGTGTCCGTGAAACGCAGATGACACACGGAACCAACACTGACGTCTTAATGGAGGCATCACTAACCACCTTTTTACGGATTTAAGCACGGACGTGTGAATGAGGCTTAAGGCATAACCTATCTGGTTTTTCTTCCCTGACCTCATTGCCTTAAAATGTGGAAGCTGCAACATAGAGTCTAAACAAGACGTCATTTTAGAAGATTACAAATGACCTCCACCAATCCAAAATTACGGTAGCAGCAGGTTACCTGCTACCAAGTCACGTGGATCTAACCAGTGTATATTGTGGTGTCCACCACAGGGTCTTCTGGGCATCTACCGCCTTTGACAAGTGTATTGCAGGATCTCACAGTATGTATAAAACATCAGGCAATGGTATCAGGACCGCTTTCCTTCTTGTGATCAAGATACCATCACTCCCAGTACCCAAATCCCCTTCCGCCACCTTGGGTGCTGGGCTGCCCAACCAGAGAACAGTTTCCACTCTTTACTTTTCATCTGCTGATATTAGAATTTTTACCTGACCACACGCCATTTTCTCGGCAAGTGACCAATATAATGGATTATGACGATACGGCTCCTCTTCCAAAAACTGCTCCAAACCTGACCACTAGTTTATATTGCACCTCAGTCCCGTTCACTTCAATGGTGCTGAGCGGCAATACCAGGCAACCCTTTGGACAGGTGTGGTGCTGTTTGTCACATTTATATAAAAAATTAAAAAATAAATGTTCACACTAGCATCAAGGCTTCTGCTCATATCAGAGACCACTTTTGGAACTGATGGCAACAAATCCTGACCACACCATTGACTTTATAAAAGGAGTCTGCGTTCACATCTGCGAAGGCTCTCAAAACCGCAGCACTTTCATTCATTGTCAATGAGGACAAGACTGCACAAACCAGAAAGGAGTGCGCCAGAATGCATTCTGTTCTGGTTTGTTGCGTTCCCATGCCGGACACAAAAAAAAAAATGCTGCAAGCAGCATAGGAAACTGAAGCCATCGGATCTGGCACCAAAAGACCATGTAAGTAAATGGTGCCAGATCCGTTTTTTTTTTTTTTCAGACATGGTTTCTTCATTTTCAATATAATACAACTGGATACGTTCTGAACGGATGCTGCCAGTTGTGTAATTAGAACGGAACCTCAAAACCAGACAGCAATGGTGTTCAAGACGGACCCATATCCCTATGTTAAAGATAATACAAACGGATCCGTTATGAACGGATGCATGCGGTTGTATTATCGGTGCAGATCCGTCTGTACAGATGCGTGACAGATCCGCACCAAACGCGAATGTGAAAGTAGCCTTAGTCATGCAGAAGACCATAGAAGTCAGTCGCTGAGTGGCACTGCCCACAAAACTCCTGAACATAAACTGTATAAAACACACGTTTTACTGAACCTTCACCCATAAAACTATCCATCAGTCTTCTCTGCTCCTCCTGCTCCAAAACATGCCGCCTGCAGATTGCACTGCAAGTTTTCCCTCTAAAAAAATAAACCAAAAAATAACAATAATATAAAAGAATTAGAATAAGAGCCGTTATTTTCTATGGAAAGACTCGAGTGTCTAGAAAGGAACACAGACTTCATTTTCGGTTTCTTTAGCAGGAACACTGTTTAATCGCTGCCCATATCATCACGCTCATAAATTACAATTCTCACACTTTATCACTGAATTTTTTGTATTCTTTTTTTAACCTTCCCGAACAGGACAATGAAAATACTGTCAAGAGAAAATGTGCCGTTAACACTCATGCAATCTAAGGAGTGTTAAAAAAATTAAATAAAAAAAGTAAAACAAAACCATCGCTGTTACAGGAGGTCTGGGTTTAGCAACTGCCATTTTTTTTGTGTGTGCTCTCTCTACGCAAACGCAACATCCATACTTGCACAGGCATACATGATGGATATCAATAAGGAAATATAATAGTTGATAGGAATCCCCAGGAACAGAAAAAAAGCCAAAAAATAAATTACATGGTAGGCAACTTTAATGCTGTAGTGCACTTATATATATATTTATATATATAAAAAAAAAATAAAAAAAATTAAAACAAAAAAGTCCAACTCTCCCCCTCGTTCCAGCAGCTTGTTCCGTTTGTGATATCATAATTCAGGAGATGCAGGAATTATTGCCTAAATAATTCTATACATTAAACCAGTGTTCTCAGGGGGGAAAAAAAACACTTTGAATTGCTACGTAATTTACAACATGATTGTTCGCCCTCCCCACCCACCCCCCCCCCCACCTCCTCATTTTACAGTTTTAACTCATTGGCAATTTTGGAAGCAATGTTTTTGAAAGCTATGGATGTCCCAGATATCCGCTTGAAGCGCACCCCGTTCAGAGAGAGCCTTGGCAGTTTGCACACTTCCATTTCCCATTGGACGAGATTCTCGGCGTGGCCGTCCCCGTGGACGCAGAAGAGTAAGAAGCGCTCTCTCTGCTCATAGTCACAATTGTTGGCGTCTAGGACCTTGCGAATCTCGCGCATCATGTCGCTGGGGTCCATGGAACTGGTTGTTTTCATGCTCCAGGTGAAACGCAGCGACCTTGGCTTTGACTCTTTGTTCTCGTCTTTCTGGTCCCCTGACACATTACGACTAGAAGAGAAGAGAAGTTACTCTTTTGTAGGAATTCAAGTCCAGGGGTGCGGTGGGAAGGGGGGGGGGGGGTGGTGGAGGGTCAAGATTGGAAAACATACAATTTCTAACTGGGGCTAGCCTTACGTTACAGACCAAAGGCCATAAGTACATGGACAGTCAGTCTGCACTAAGGGGCATTTACTATCCTCTCCTCAAAATAATGTGACCACTAAACCAAGCCCTTCAATCGGCCTCTTCTGCCAAGGTCAATGGGAAAATTGTGAAAATATGGCCGCCATCATGGCCTGTCACATAGCCCTCCGAGACTTCTTAAACAGTAAGGACAGTGATATATCCCACCACAAAGACGGGTCACTTGTCTACTCAAAAATATCTATATTTAAAAAAATTTAAACTAGACAAATTTTATTGGTGATTTTTTTTTTAAAGGGGGAGGGGGGTGCGCTTTCACTGTATAGATATGGGGTATGATAACTGGCATAAGCCTCAAGGAGCACATTCCATTACAAGGGTATGTACACTTGTGCAACCAACTGTTACAGCTCCAATGTATCTAAAAGGAGGTGAAAATGGTCATTAAAAAAAAAAATATAAACCTGACCATGTTGTGCATAAAGCTTTTTACACATTCTTGCGTCTCCATGGCTACAGACTACAAATAAAGCCTGTGTGTAGTCTGATCCAGTAGACGCGTTTCTTCCTTCCCTCAGTCTGTGAGAAGGATAAGGGACGGAGTGATGAGTACAGGACTTTAAAGTCTGCAACCATGGTGATACATAGGTTTGCATAAGAGCTGTATACACAAAACGGTTACATTTGAAAAGTTATTAAATTTTTTAAAGCTTTGGAGAAAGAAAATAGGGCTGCAAAAGCATACATCCCCTTTAAGGAGAGAATATTACAAATCTACTATGGGCTTCAGAGATGGCTACAAACCACAGACCTTCCCAAAAATGTTCTAAGCCGATGGAGAATGTGGCCTTTGAATAGTGAAAAGATATGGGATGTAGTTCCCCCCCCCCCCCCGAGAACCATGGTCTATATTCTGCCCCCTCCGAGAGACGACTACCCCCAGCATACAATGAGACAGACCCACATGCAGACATTCACAAACTCAATGTAACGGATGCAGGAACGACATGCACATTCTCATGGAAGGGTTAAAGGAATGCTTATGGGTGATGTTAAAATAAGAATATTCCCCTCACCTGGAGCCCTCATATCTCCCGTTTCGCTCAGGTTCGGTCGGGAGCCTCAATGAAAACAATACAAGAAAAAAAAAAAAAAAAAGCAAAGACAAGCAAAAGAGAAGAGAAATCTTACACTGGTGTTCAAAAGCTGATCAGATTTACAAGAGGAAAATTCACAGCGTCCCTGTCATCGGTACATAATAGAGGCACAGAGGCAGGTGCGGCTATATTATATATATCCTCTGGTATAATCAGCCCATCCTATATCAGAAAAGAAGGTGCACCTTTAAGGGGACCTCCTGACACGTCCGTTTTAGAAAATAATTGCATTCCACGTGTAACGATTAGTGATCAGCGAAGATGACAAAACTTTGATTTGGCTGCTTCACCGAATTTCACAAAAATTCACTTTGTGACGATTTACTTCGTCAGGAACTGCGTTTGTTTGTAAGCAGCGGGTGCAATGATGGGGAACAGCAATTGTGCCGCTCTCCGTCACTGAACCGCTCAGATTCGCGTTCATCTTAAAAGATAAAAAAATAATAATGTTATAGAGCAGGAGCTGAGCAGATTGATATATAGCTTGTATTTTATTCATTTATATCTCTGCTCATACTGGTCTTTGACGTCCAGGAGCCGGTCCTATCAGTGATTGACAAAAAGAGAAAAAAGGTCCAGTTCTGTTAAAATGTTACCTTTATTTTTCAGTGCAGATAAAAGCCAGTTACAGTCCAGTCTACATGTCTCATGAGTAAGGATCGCTATCGTCTCTGATCCGAAATATGTAGACTGGACTGTAACTGGCTTTTATCTGCACTGAAAAATAAATGTAACATTTTAACCGAGCTGGACCTTATTCACTTTTTACTCAAGCAACGCTGTGGTTCTTGGCGTGGTCCGACAGGGTTTGAGCACGCCTATACTGTCTCTTTGCCCTATCAGTGATTGACAGCCTTCCCTCTATGACTGAGAATACAGAGAGAGCTGTCAATCACTGATAGGACCGCCTCCTGGACTTCAAAGACCAGAAAGAGCAGGAATTTAAATGAATGAAATTCAAATTCTACTGAATCTTTTCCTATAAAACTATACATCAATCTGCTCAGCTCCTCCTGCTCTATAACATACTGTCTGCAGATCAGACACCATGTTCAACGTAACAGGTTCCCTTTAAGTTTGACAAGTTTTTCAAAAAAAGACCCCTATAGAAACTGTGCACCTCATCTGTACAATCTTATGGTTCTGGGAGGATATGGATGATTCAGCATACGATTCCTTGGTCCTAGTGTCATGGTAAGCTGAGCCTACAGGATATTATAAGCTGTGCACCACAGGCTCTTTTCCGACGGTGTGCGATTACAGCATCTATCACGGGAAAGTTCCTGGCACATCCTTTAAATGGACGCATAGGCTCCCATTACACTAATGGGCACATAAAGAGCGTCTTCTGTCTCCGTTCAACGGCACCGGCAGGGTTTCATTTTTTTTACTGCATGGAACAGGGCTGAAGACCGCACTACTCCATGCAGGGGTATCGGGTAAAATATACCGCATTGTTTTATGGGCCCATTTAGAGGATGAGCCGGGTGTTTTTCTGGCATGACATATGGACACTCAAGACAGTCTGAAAACAGCCCGAGTGTTCACAAGTGACTGAAAATCCAGCAGAAAGATCTATAGCGGATTTTGCTGCAATTCCATGTAAAAAAAAAAATCACAATATAATTGCATGTATTACATGTGTTTTTTAATAGCAGAAAAGCCATTGTATCCCACCCTCTCCATTGAAAAGGGTGAAATCCGCAGAAGAAATCTGATGTATAAATGGACATGTACACTGACTTTTTTTTTGTACAAAGCATGTGGATGAGAATTCAGAAATTCTCATCCACTTTGCCGGTACTGTACAACACTGCAGATTTGCCGATTTGCCGAAACAAAATTCCACGATAGCAGATCTGCAGGTAGTCAGTCACGTGTGACCCAAGCCTTAAAGGGGTTGTCTCATCTCAGACAATGGGGTAATATCGCTGGGATATGTCCCCATTGTCTGATGGGTGCGGGTCCCACTGCTGAGACCCGCATCTACATCAAGAACTGAGCGGGCCAACGTGGTGGTTGAAGGATTTCGGCCCGGCCACCAAGTGCTCTCCCCATAGAAGTGAATGGGAGTGCACCGCGCATGACCGGCCATTTTTGGCAGCCCCATAGAAATGAATGGAGGGCGGCTGCGCATGCGCAGTGCATCCTCCACCACTTTTGGGGCTCCGTCCCTGCTGGAACCCGCACCTATCAGACAAAGGGGGCATATCCTAACAATATGCCCCCATGGTCTCAGATTAGACAACCCCTTTAAGGCAGCCATACAAATTCAATAGCTGTTGGCCGATAACACACTAGTTTGTATGGGGGCTTTAAGATTCTTGTGCGCATGAACCCCAACAGTGTAATGCATTTTAGTCATGTCACCTCTACTCAAGATCCGTATCAGATCAGTAGGGGTTTCGACACCCTGCACCTCTCCATCGGCTGTTCTGAAGCATCTCTGGAACTACACAGCATTGTCCATTGGGCAATGAGAGCAGCGCTGCAGTAACCAGCTCCATCTACTGCACAACGGAGGAAGCTGTGGAGTTCCGACACGCATCAGCTGGGGTGCAGGGCGTCAGACCACCTCCCATCAGATATTGACTGCCTTGTCCTGAGGATAGGCCACCAGTATAAAAATCCTAGACAATCCTTTTAATGCTACTACGGCAACCCAAGAGCAAGCAGAGTGCAGCAGCAGCAGGCAAGACACCAGGATAGGAGAAGATAAGGCATAGTAGTCGGCATCATGATATTCAACAGGAAACCCACTGAACTGCAAAGTATGGAACCCCAGTTTCTATGTAAAGGGCATATTGTAGTACTTGTGCTAACGCTACACTCCCTGTAATAGTGTAGTGTGTAGATGCGGACGTGTATGCTGAGCTAGGCTAGAAAGAAGGGAAACAATTTGTAGTCTTATATAAGCCCCCCCCCCCCCTTCTGCCCCACAAACTTACCGTACAATACATAACTTTGATTTTAACTTTAACACCACAAACCTTCTGCTGCTCGCATGCCAAGTGTGTATTAGTAAAAATGAAACATGAAATTTTATGACACTCATGACTATGGTTGCAAAGTGTGCAGGACATGCTCAGCGGATTAAAAGTCATATCAACCAGTGAAAAGTAGATAAAGACGCCGTCTCGATCAAATTTAGTTTTCAGCAGAAAGTTTAGTATTCAGGAAAAAAATCAGATCCAGGAAGGCAAGTTATACAGGGAAAATAAACTAAATAAAAGTACATAGCAACTTAAATCCTACCTTTTTATAAATCTGAATGACATGTTTCTAAAAATACAAAAAAAAAAAAAAGAAAAGTCAAAGTAAAAAAAATTAAAGATAAGCAAAAAAAAAAAAAGCAAACCAGTTCTTGTGCATTATGTCACAATCAACATCATTGGCCCTGATGGGAACATACACTGGAGGAAAGGTAAGTTAGGCTACTTTCACACTGGCGTTTCTGGGTCCGCTTGTGAGATCCGTTTCAGGGCTCTCACAAGCGGCCCAAAACTGATCAGTTCAGCCCCAATGCATTCTGAATGGATCCGTTCAGAATGCATCAGTTTGGCTGCGTTGTGCCTAAATTCCACTCTGGAGGCGGACACCAAAACGCTGCTTGCAGCGTTTTGGTGACCGCCTTACGATACGAAGCCAAACGGATCTGTCCTGACTTAGGCCTCCTGCACACGACAGTTTTTTTTCACGGTCCGCAAAAACGGGGTCCGTGATCCGTTACCGTTTTTTCGTCCGTGGGTCTTCCTTGATTTTTGGAGGATCCACGGACATGAAAAAAAAGTCGTTTTGGTGTCCGCCTGGCCGTGCGGAGCCAAACGGATCCGTCCTGAATTACAATGCAAGTCAATGGGGACGGATCCGTTTGATGTTGACACAATATGGTGCCATTTCAAACAGATCCGTCCCCATTGACTTTCAATGTAAAGTCTGGAGTTCTTTTATACCATCGGATTGGAGTTTTCTCCAATCCGATGGTATATTTTAACTTGAAGCGTCCCCATCACCATGGGAACGCCTCTATGTTAGAATATACTGTCGGATATGAGCTACTTCGTGAACCTCAGATCCGACAGTATATTCTAACACAGAGGCGTTCCCATGGTGATGGGGACGCTTCAGGTTAGAATACACTACAAACTTTGTACAAGACTGCCCCCTGCTGCCTGGCAGCACCCGATCTCTTACAGGGGGATATGATAGCACAATTAACCCCTTCAGGTGCGGCACCTAAAGGGGTTAATTGTACTATCATATTCCCCTGTAAGAGATCAGGGCTGCCAGGCAGCAGGGGGCAGACCCCCCCCCCCCCCCTCCCCAGTTTGAATATCGTTGGTGGCACAGTGTGCGCCCACCATCGCCCCCCCCCCTCCCTCCCTCTATTGTATTAAATCGTTGGTGGCACAGTGTGCCAACCACCATCGCCCCCCCCCTCCCTCTATAGCAGTTACAACATTGGTGGCAGTGTGCGGCCTCCCATTCCACCCCCCCCCCATCATTGGTGGCAGCGGAGTTCCGATCGGAGTCCCAGTTTAATCGCTGGGGCTCCGATCGGTAACCATGGCAACCAGGACGCTACTGCAGTCCTGGTTGCCATGGTTACTTAGCAATAGTACAATTGTAGAAGATTCATACTTACCTGCATGCTGCTGCGATGTCTGTGTCCGGCCGGGAGCTCCTCCTACTGGTAAGTGACAGGTCTGTGCGGCGCATTGCTAAAGAACTGTCACTTACCAGTAGGAGGAGCTCCCGGCCGTTCACAGACATCGCAGCAGCAAGCAGGCAAGTATGAATCTTCTACTGTTGTACTATTGCTAAGTAACCATGGCAACCAGGGCTGCAGTAGCTTCCTGGTTGCCATGGTTACCGATCGGAGCCCCAGCGATTAAACTGGGACTCCGATCGGGACTCCGCTGCCACCAATGATGGGGGGGGGGGGGGGGGGGGGGGGGAATGGGAGGCCGCACACTGCCACCAATGTTGTTACTGCTATAGAGGGAGGGGGGGCCGATGGTGGTTGGCACACTGTGCCACCAACGATTTATTACAATAGAGGGAGGGAGGGGGGGACGATGGTGGTTGTCACACTGTGCCACCAACGATTTATTACAATAGAGGGAGGGAGGGGGGGGGGGCGATGGTGGGCGCACACTGTGCCACCAACAATATTCAAACTTGGGAGGGGGGGGTCTGCCCCCTGCTGCCTGGCAGCCCTGATCTCTTACAGGGGAATATGATAGTACAATTAACCCCTTTAGGTGCCGCACCTGAAGGGGTTAATTGTGCTATCATATCCCCCTGTAAGAGATCGGGTGCTGCCAGGCAGCAGGGGGCAGTCTTGTACAAAGTTTGCAGTGTATTCTAACTAGAAGCTTCCCCATCACCATGGGAACGCTTCTGTGTTAGAATATACTGTCGGAAATAAGTTTTCACGAAGTGAAAACTTAGATCAGAAAAAGCTTTTATGCAGACGGATCTTCGGATCCGTCTGTATGAAAGCAACCTACGGCCACGGATCACGGACACGGATGCCAATCTTGTGTGCATCTGTGTTCTTTCACGGACCCATTGACTTGAATGGGTCCGTGAACCGTTGTCCGTCAAAAAAATAGGACAGGTCATATTTTTTTGACGGACAGGATACACGGATCACGGCCTCGGCTGCAAAACTGTGCATTTTCCGATTTTTCCACGGACCAATTGAAAGTCAATGGGTCCGCGAAAAAAAAAGGAAAACGGCACAACGGCCACGGGTGCACACAACGGTCGTGTGCAGGAGGCCTTACAATGTAAGTCAATGGGGACAGATCAGTTTTCACTGACACAATATGGTGCAATTGAAAACGGATCCGACCCCCATTGACTTTCAATGTAAGTCAGGACAGATCAGTTTTGACTTTTTTTTGTTTATGTTTTTTTTTAAGAATAATGCAAACGGATCCGTTCTAAATGGATACAAGCGTTTGCATTATCGGTGCGGATCCGTCTGTGCAGATAAAAGACTGATCCACACCGAACGCAGGTGTGAAAGTAGCCTTACATAAGGCATGCATATTTAACAAAAAAATTGGGAAAATTAGACATAATACGTGTCCATAAAATTATTTTCTCCAAATCATACTTTCAAGTACCAGGACTAGAATTTCTGAGATTCTCCACCAAAATGTACACAAATCTGATTAATAAGGCAGGAGGAGAGGGGAAATCACCACATGTCTATGCTTTACTCAATGACTGTGTGCATCCGTAGTCACTCTCATGAATTAGCTGTTCAGATCATACAAGACACATTGGCACGACAAAGTCGAGAAAAAAGGAATCCGGTAGCAGTCACAGCCTGCTTCTTTCAACTGGGACCTTCTTTATTAATCAGATTTTTCCAAAAGCAAGATTAGGTGAGCTCTAAGGCTACCTGCACACGTTGATGATTATGCACATTTTTTCCACATGGATTCTCATGCAGAAAAACCTCATGCACACGAACGTTGTTTTGGTCCTCATCCGAGCCGCATTTTTTACGGCTCGGATGCGGAACCATTCACTTTAATAGGGCCGCAAAAGATGCGGACACCACTCTGTGGCCCAGCAAAAAATAAAAAATATAGAAAATGTCCTATTTTTGTCCATTTTGCAGACAAGAACAGGCATTTCTATTATGGGCATGCGCTCCGCAAATTGCAGAACGTACATGGGCGGCCATCCGTGTTTTGCAGATCGCAAAATACAGCACGGTCGTGTGCATGAGGCCTAATACAGTACCAGCAAAGTATGAATTTAGACAAGTCTCATGTAAACTTTTTCTTTAATGCAGAAATTTACCTGTCATGTGGATTTTGAACTCTGCAGCACGTCAATTGTTTGTGCGATTTCACGCTTTTCAATGGAAGAGTGAGATCTGTGGCAAAATTGCATCAAATCCACGACTAAGGCTACTTTCACACTGGCGTTTTGGCTTTGTTTGCGAGATCCAAAACGGATCAGTTTTGTCCTAATGCGTTCTGAATGGAAAAGGATCCGCTCAGAATGCATTAGTTTGCCTCTGTTCCGTCTCCATTCCGCTCTGGAGGCGGACACCAATTCGCTGCTTGCAGCGTTTTGGTGTCCGTCTGACGAAACAGAGCCAAACTGATCCGTCCTGACACACAATGTAAGTCAATGGGACGGAACAATTTTCTATGACACAATCTGGCACAATAGAAAACTGATCCGTCCTCTATTGACTTTCAATAGTGTTCAAGACAGATCCGTCCTGGCTATGTTACAGATAATACAATCTGATTTGTTCTGAACGGATGCAGACGTTTGTATTATCTGAACGGATCCATCTATGCAGGTCTATGACCGATCCGCAAACACGAGTGCAAAAGTAGCCTTAGATGTGGATTTGGTGTGTAAATGTACAGAAATTAACTTAGTCCTCCCACAACCATGCAAATGAGGATTGGGCACGGATTTCTGTGCGTTTCTGCCCTAAAATCTACATGTTGCTTGTGGTTTTTGTTGCGGATTTGACTCCACACATACTGCGGGTTTCTAAACGTGCTTTGAAGGTCATTTTCTGCACGGACCGAAAAAGCAGAGCGTACAAGAGATTTGTCAAATTTCATTACTTTGCTGGTTCTGTATTACACAGCGGTTTTTAAGCATGAAAATCCACAATGTGGGCAGGGCAGGCTAATAGATCATGGAATACAACTCCACACACCTGTAAAACAGAAGACAACTTTATGGAATGAATACAAATATACAGACATCTAGATACAGATAAGATATATTCACAACAATAATGGGTGTTGTAGTAGAAGGTAAGTACCTCCCAGTTTAGAAGGCAAGGGGTGAGGAAAGTTGTAGAAATGACCCGTACAATTTTTTTCTGGGATCATTTAAATGAATTGGCTAATTTTTTTTAATTTTTTTTATAAAAGGTGCCCTCCCAGAAACAGCACCCCTCTCGTGTATGGGCCGTGCCCGTTACTGCAGCCCTGCCTCATTCACTTGTGTAGCTTCTAACTTCTGTAATTCAGCAGTAATGGAGAGGATTACAGATTTCATATAAATTGTATGGTTGTACGTTTGTTTTTTGTTACATTATCCAATATTTTTTATTTTATTGATCAAGGCCTCATGCTTTGAGGATATAAATTCCTCCACTAAATTGAATGCGATAACATTTGGAATTGGAGATTAGAGGATTTAAATGTGGCAGAATGACCTGAAAATATTGTAGCAGATTCAACAATATAGAAGGGCTGTAACTTCCACAAAAACAGATTTTTTTTTTTTGCCCCATAGTCCTATAAATGACAAATAATTGATGAACAAAACTGAAGTTCAATTAAAGATGATCGATCAGCTGCAGTGCTTCCGGTGAGCGCCACATCACATTCATCGGTCACATGGCCTAGCTGCCGCTCAGTCCCATTCAAGCACGGCCACTATACGTCCCTTTTCAAACGGATGAACGAACAGAACATACCAAGCACAGCGCCATGCAATGTATAGTGGCTGGACTTGGTACTGCAGCCTACCTACATTCACTTAAATTGGACTGAGCTGCACCTAGGCCATGTGACATCACTGGCCTAGGAAGAGACTGCAGCATTTACTGGAGCAGCCCCTTCAAACTGCTTATCATGGGGGAAGGGTGTTGGACCCCCACCAATAAGATATTGATTACCTATCCTGAGGATAAGCTATCAATATTAAACTCCCTTTAAAAGGGACTTTTCCTCCACTTCCAACTCTGGAAAGAGCATTGCCCACCTTTTCTCCTGCACAACTACAACCTTTTGTAAATCTATAGGAACCCCCTGACCAAAACATATACTCCATTATACAATATGTCCAGTGCATGGACTGAAGGGGAAGAGAGCATGCATGACAAAGGCACTCTCTCATTGGTCCTTTCTGAATCTCTTTGTCATGCTCCACCCCCCTCAGGGGCTGTATTAGGCATAACATAGTATGCAATCTGCATTGAGGGCTATACAATATCCAGTGCTCTAGCCTAATATAGCCATGATGTAAGGATCACAGGGCCATTGCTTTCTATCAGGGATGCCCAACCTGCGGCCCTCCAGCTGTTGTAAAACAACTCCCACCATGCCCTTCTGTAGGCTGTCCGAGCATGCTGGAGGACCACAGGTTGGGCACCCCCATTATATATGCCACGACTTCAAGAATTAAGGGGGTTTCCACTTATTGATGACCTATCCTCCAGAAAGGACATCAATATCACAGCGGCGGGGGGACTGACGACCCGCATTCAGTGGCAGCTGAGCTGCTGCACCCCGGGCACGCTCACTACACAGTGGAAGGAGCCTTCTGCCTCTTGCATAGTTTCTGCCTGAAACAACTGATGGGTGTAGACGCCCGGTTATGGACCCCCACCAATCTGACATTGATGACCTATCCGGAGCATAGGAAGTCAATACTGAAATGGTGAAAACTCTTTAAAGTCTAATATTTTTCCTTTTACTCACTTTTATAGCGCCAACGTTATCATACCAACTAGTACGCTTTTAGAGCAAGTCCTAATAGGCGGGGCATGATCGATTCTAGTGTCACGCCCTGCCCCCTCAGGCACTGCACCAAGCATAACCGTACCCATTTAGCCATTGTATTCACTAGCGACAGGTTACACTTGGTGTAGGGCACATAAATTTGCATGGCAGACACTTTCCTGTGTTTCCAGACTTAACAGGGCGCCATACAAAAAAACATTTTGACATAAGAAGCCGCTAATAACATTCACAGAACTTTATGTAATGTTGGTCACAGACAGATCTTACAGTTTGGGGAATAATTCCAGTACATGAGCTGACTGAATGCTCCCAACGCGGTCTCGTTCGGCAGTCAGCCCACCATCATTATTGATCTGTCGCCATCTTGCAGGTACATTTTGTTTTTTTCAAGATACGATCTTTCAATTTTTTGAGAGGATGAGATGTCGGGGGTTGATAGCCTTCTGTCTTGTCCATGGCGAGTCCGCCATGATGGTATACAGTCGTGTTCAGCATAAATCAGACATTCCAGGAGGGGCACAAGATATGCCCTTGGCAAGCAGTATGCCAACGGATGAAGAAAAATATTCTTCCACGTGTGTATTAAATATCTGCAGCTCCGATAACCCATTACACATACGTGAATGTTATTAGAAGCTTTTACATAGACTTCACATATAAAGGTTGGGGGAGTGAGGATAAGAGACAGCAAAAGGAAAATTTCCTTCTGAAATACACTAAGTGCGGCTGAAGAACATGCAAATATGTGCTGTAAAAAAATTCTTCTAAGGCTACTTTCACACTCGCGTCTAGTGTGGATCCGTCATGGACGGATCCGTTCAGATAATACAACCGTCTGCATCCGTTTAGAACGGATCCATTTGTATTATCTTTAACATAGCCAAGACGGATCAGTCTTGAACACCATTGAAAGTCAATGGAGGACGAATCAGTTTTCTATTGCTGCCAGATCGTGTCATATAAAACGGATCCATCCCCATTGACTTACATTGTGTGTCAGGACGGATCCATTTGGCTCAGTTTCGTCAGACGGACACAAGCAAGCAGCGTTTTGGTGTCCGCCTCCAAAGTGGAATGGAGACTGTAACTGGAGGCAAACTGATGCCTTCTGAGCGGATCCTTTTCCATTCAGAATGCATTAAGGGCAAAACTGATCCGTTTTGGACCGCGTGTGAGAGCCCTGAACAGATCTCACGAAACGGAAAGCCAAAACGCCAGTAGTGAAAGTAGCCTTATCCGGCAGGATTGAAGGACAATAATACAGTATCCTGGACTATCAGGTGTACATGGGGGTGCATGGGTGTGGGTGAACGCGCAGAAGATCCGCACCAATTGCACCGCAGCCTTGTGCTTTTTATTTATAAAATGTGAAATCTGGACCTAAAACCGGAAACATAATTGTAATGCTATGGATTTCTAAATCCGCACAGCAGTTCAGTTTCTGCACAGAAAAAAAAGCTGTGTAAATGAGATTTGCTTAAAAGGGTTATTCCACGATTAATGTAAAAAACTGACATCATATAGTACATGACAATCTTTTTAAAAGGGGTTGTCCGAGTTCAGAGCTGAACCGGACATACCTTTGTTTTCGTACAGGCAGCCCCCCTGACATGAGCATCAGAGCAGTTCAGTCATTTTCAAGAGTTGCGGTGACGAAATCAGTCCCTCCATGGGGCTGCCAGGAAGCCCGGTGACGTCACCGGCACTGATGGGCAGGCCTTTAGCGTTGCCCTAGCCAGTAAAACGGCTAGGGCAGCACTAAAGCACACCCATCCGAGTCGGTGACGTCACAGAACACACTGCCGGGCAGAAGCTTCTGCCCGGCAGTGGGTTATTGTAAACAAGAGCATCGGAGCATGAACTGCTCCGATGCTCAAGTCAGGGGGGATGCCTGGGTGAAAATGGAGGGATGTCCGGGTTAAGCTCTGAACCCGGACAACCCCTTTAACTAAGCCAGAACCAGCCCTGTCCCTCACATGGATCCAGAGACCCCACCACCCCCAGTCATTGCTCTGCTTGACTTATTTCAAGGATGGAACGGAGCACGTGTCCACCTCAGTAAGGTGGACAGAAAAATGAATAAGGGAACAAACAGCAGGTGGTGCTATAGATACATTTTATTGAATAACTCAGGCAATTACAAAAGTATTCAGATCCAGGTGCTGGTTTGAAAGCTGTAGAATATTTATCGTGGGACAACCCCTTTAAATCTCATACACTTTGCTGGTACTGTATTACGCATGCAGTTTTCTGCACGTAACCCACAACATGTGCAGTTGGCCTTAAAAGGGGTATTCCTATCTCAGTCAATGGGGGCATATCGCTAGAATGTGCCCCCATTGACCGATAGGTGCGGGTCCCAGCCTCTGACACCCACACCGAGAATGGAGCCCTGAAACTTTGTGGAGGGTGTACTGCGCATGCGCAGCTGCACACCATTCATTTCTATGGGGCAGCGGAAATAGCCGATTGCTGGCTCAGCCATTTCCGTTGGCCCCATAGAAATGAATGGGACCGGTGACCGTGCAAGCACGGTGCGCTCCCATTCACTACTATAGGATAGAGCGCTTGGTGGTGGCCGGACCTGGATCCTCTGGCCACCGCTTTCCCAGCTCTGTTCTTGGTGCAGGTCCCAGAAGTGGGACCCGCACCTATCAGACAATGGGAACATATCCTAGCGATATGCCCCCATTGTCTCAGATGGGAATACCCCTTTAAATAAATTATTCCTACTTTATAAAGGTGATTGCTTATCACTAGGAGGTCCCAGGGGTCAGACCCCACACCAATCCGGAGAATGATGCATTGCTGCATCCCCTCCTTAGTTTTCACTGCACAGGCTGTGCATGGGACTGCAGCTCGCCTCATTCTCTACACCTAAATGGGGCTGGTTGCTGCTTGGCTGGTGGTCGGGGACACTTCTGTGCAGTGGAAAACAAAAAGTACATTAGTACTAAAGATTCCTTATTTTCAGGACCAGAGGTCAGCATACCCTAGAGAGGTCATCACTTTATGACATGGCAATACCCCCTTTAAATGTGTTCTCCAAGATAAGAAAAACTAAGAAATGGTTGTGAGGGCTGCGTCTAGTATTCACTTGAATCAGGCTGAGCTGCAATACCAGACACGGCCCATATACATGAATGGTGCCTTTCCCTCCCCCAATTTCAGACAACCCCTTTAAACGGACCATCCCATCAGGTCTCTGGTCTTTGATCTGCCAGAATACAGGGACTTTCCGATTATTCTAATGTATAGGTGTGGATCAATATAACATGCATCTTAATTCACTATGAAACTAAGTGTCACACAGACAGGGTATTTCTGAAAGTTTTATTAAACTTTGTTACAAGCAAGTTCGGTTGGAAACTATGTAAAAAAAATATTTTACAGACATTTTAATTTGAGATAGTTAACGCCGCAGCAGCAGGAGGATTAGATTCTTCAATGTTAGAGCCTCTGGATCTGCCAGATGTCGGGCTGCTCTTTGACGAAAGGGTCTTAAAGTTGGATTTGGAAGGTATCTTAGACTTGATTATTTTGGCCCTGAGAATTTTTTTTTTTTTTTTTTTTAGAGTTCATGTAAATCGCTGAGAACACGCATACCATAAACATTAATGTATTGCTGTTAACAGATAGGTGTAAACTACTGCTGATCGAGATATACAGCACAGGCAAATGAACAGCCCCTCAAACGGTCTCAGACCAGGGTAAATGCTTAGACTTATGTTTTTGTTTTTCCCCCAAACGACTGCAGAGAACATAATTAAAGCACAAAAAGAACATTAAGGAAACAATAATACTTTCATAATGAAAGGTACAGAAAGAAAAAATACAATACAGCTTAGGCTTTGTTCAAGGACTGGACATTGAAAAATAAAACTTTTCGGAATAAATACTCTGATAGTTTTTTTCCCACTAAATCACACAAAGGCCATGTTACGGTAAACTGGACAGAACCCGGAGGAGTTAAAGAGGAACATTCGTGAAACTTACTGGATGGCAATATGCAGAGGAGACGGCCAATTTCATGCCTCTGTAGTGTCGCTGCATGACCGAGCGGAGGCGGAAGCAGAATTTCAGATTCCACTGGCAAGGTTGTGACTATACCCAACAACCAACCTGAGCAGTGCTGAAGTGTAAAGCAGAAGGAAGGGACAAAGCGAGCGACAGCCTGAGCTTCTGGGTTGGGATAACGGTGTAGTCAAATGTGGCAGATTAGTTGCCGAAGTTTCTGCAGCTGTCCCAGTCATCTGAATGGCTTGCTTTCAGATGAATGGAACGGATTTTCGGTTGCACGACCGTACCTGTTATGTGGTCTGCAAATTGAGACTCAACATACGGATGCGGTCTGTGTGCCTTTCGCTTTTTTTTCTTTTTTGCAGACCCAATGACTGAGTCTACGGTTTGCATTTTGCTAACATATTCTATCTTTTCGCGTAATGGACAGACGGATGCGGAAAGCGCTAGGATGATCCGTGAGCTTTACGCATCTGTATGTCCGTTCCGCAAAAAGATAGAGCATGTGCTATACTTGGCCACAAAATGTGGCTAAAAAAATGCAACATGGATAGCATAGGTATCCTAAAAGGAGAGAGAGTATTGAAGACAGATACGGCTTCCTTTTTTAATTTAAAGGGAACCTGTCACCTGGATTTTGCATATGTATCAAATCGTTTTTTTACACAATAAAAGCACACAGAGCTACGGGGACTGGACATTGCGGATGTGCTAGCAGCCATCTAGCAACCTATGTCCTCAGCTCTGTACACAAAATCACGTTGACAGGTTCCCTTTAACTCTGAGTTTTGATGAGACGTGTGGCCGCACCATTTACTTTGAATCTCTTCATCTTGTATTAAACTTGAGCCACGTCATGTCTTATGACGCTTGGAATCTGCCTGCATCGTACTGACAAACCACTATGCAACTTGGCTGAGCTAGTACATTTGGAGAGGATTTCAACATCAGGCTGTTACGCTGCCCGATGTCAACACTACATCTCCCAGAATGTATCTGCACAGACACTGAACAAGAAGAGAGCGCTGCTGGGAGAAATGCCATATTGGATAGCCATCAACCCTGAAGGAGCTCTAGGAATAGGGCTGTAACCCAAGTTGGGTAGAAGAAACTTAGAACATATTAATTCCATGTATAGTATGTGGGTGCACTGAAGACAATGACAAATTTAAAAAGCAAAAAAAAAAAAGAAAAGAAAAGACCTCCTGACCCTTAAAAGGTTTTCTAAAATATTTTTACTGATGACCTATCTTCTGGATAGGTCCTCCGTATCTGATCATTGGGGGTGTGAGACACCCAGGACCCTCGCCGTACAGCTGTTTGAGAAAGCACCGGCACTCGCAGCAATGCCGTGGCCTTCTTGCAGCTTTACCAAGACCACATGACGTCACATTCACCGGTCACATGACCTAAGCGCCATCAAAGTGAATGGGGCCGAGCATAGCTAATAAAAAAAGGACAGTGCTGGTGAGCAGAAAGAAAGCTGCAGCGCTACTGCAAGTGCCAGTGCCTCTTCTAAAACAGCTGACCAGCAGGGGTCTCCGATGTCAAACACGACCAGTGTAAGAAATGAGCCACATATGTGTAAGTAGGGCTGCAACGAGTACTCGATTAAATTGAGAAATTCGACCCAAAAATGCTTGATGCAAATTTTTTGCATCAAGGATTTGTTTGTGTCACGTGAGACCAAGCGCTTCACTCCCGCTCCGTGGTCTCCCGCTGGCCCGCAATGCGCTTGTAATACTCACCTTTCTAGCAAGGGGGGCTCCGGACACTCCACAGCATGTCCATGGTCCTGCGCTGCACTGACCTCCTGACATACGCACGTCATAACCTGATGAGCTGTGTGACGTCAGGCCCAGAGCAGCACGGAACGATGGAGTGTCGGCAGCGCCCCTGCTTGAAACGTAAATTGGTGACACCGAAGGGGTGGGAGCGCGACTAAGGCCGGGCGCCCGGAGTGAACAGAGTCATAGCAACCAATGACGCTGTGCATTCCGGATGTCAGGAGGCGGGCAGGCTGGGCTTTCACGGACTGTGTGTCCGTGGTTTAAATGAAGTGTGGCCCGGCACAAGGGGAGCAAAGACGATGGCGCGGGGGAGTGGTGCTGAAGGCACCGGGGCGGGGGAGTGGTGCTGAAGGCACCGGGGGGAACAAAGGGTGTTGGGGACTGATGGCAGGGAGTGTGATGAGTTTTTATAAAGGAAAACAGTCTATTAATGAAGTCATTTTTTCTTATTAGAGTACTCAATCATAAAAATAATCGGTAGAATACTCGATTGCTAAAATAATCGTTAGCTGCAGCCCTACGTGTAAGCTTCAAAAATGTTCCTCTTCAAACTCGAAATTTTCCCCAATCCCCTCCCCTTTTTACAAATCAGAACTTTATATGAACAAATTTCTGTGCAATACCAGATTACACCAGCAGGTAAAACTTGGAGGTAGATTTAGTGTTAAGGTTACAATGTACATTAATGTCACATCACCCAAGTTCTAGACGTTGCATATTCAAGAGACTACTACAAAATGTCGGCACACACAAGTGAGGGGTTCACTGGGACTGAACGAGACCATACTGTAGTATTAAAAGCTCGGGCAGCATTCACCGCCCGAGATATTGCAAGTGTTTAATGCATTGATATAGGTTCTAAAAAATAATACTTTACGCTAGCAAAAAGCTCTACTCTACGAAACAGAAAGCAACCATACAGCGATACTTTACAGTGTCTCACTAGGCTCAGCAGGCTGCGCTTTCATCCCTGGTCCAGATTGAAAGGAAATAGAAGGCATCTGGTTTATTATTGCACTGCGATACACACCTAGGGCACAATACTGAACAAGCAGTAAATAAGTGATATGTATCATTCGTAAGAAGGGAGGAATTTTCACTCGCGCTGCTGTCAAACGTTCTGGGAAGATGCTTCTACTCAACTTCTGATGAACAGAGATGAGTCACGATGGAGTTGACTCAGCACTGTGCTAGCCGCAGGAACGAAAGAATTCAGGGGGTAGGATCATCGTCCTCTGCCAGATCGCTGAAATACACTGCACAAATGTATTCAAGATGGCAGATGTGGAGACAGCTATAAGTACGAGAATTAAAGGGATGCAGTCACAGCATTTTAGTCTGGGGCCCTACACTGAAATGGTGTGACTGCATCCCTTTAATTCATAGCACATAGGTTACAACTACACTGCAACATGTGTCGCACAACAATTTTTATAATTATAGACTATGGTGTCGCACAAAAATCCATCTTGGATGTATTTTTTAAGACTTTCATTTCGCAGTATGTTGCATTTCGCAGTGCGACACCATAGACTAGCCTTATAAAATTTGTCACACAACACAGCGTGGAGCCCTAGCCTTACAGATGATGTAAGGCCTTATGCACACGACTATGCAAACCACGGATCCACGAAATACAGATCCCTTCCGTGTGTTACCCTCACTAGAAATGACTAGTCTCCCCCGCAATAAGGACAATAATAACAGGTCGTATAATTTGTGTACGGATGCGGACAGAACACAGATGACACTTTTTTTTGCGGACCTCTAAAAACGAATAGGTTTGTGTGCTATGCCAAAAAAACGCAGATGGGAGACAAGATACGGCTGTGTGCATGAGCCCTCAGAACGTTGAACTAGAGGGCACAATTGCACCCACTAAAATGCCTTGTAAATTACCCACTGGGGTGCCAGAAAAAATATAAAAATAAAAAAAGTCAATGGCCTTCAGTTTTGAACTTTGTGGGTGCAATTATTTTCTGGATTTCAACTTTGAGAGGGCCTGATACATATCAGAAAAGCCAAAGGGAGTGTGTCCCTATGTGCCTCTACTTAAATGGGCTGGCGTGTGAAAAATGTAAGCAATGTGAACAGCAGTGTAGATCATTTTTATTCCTGGTGCCTTTATTTTTGAGTTACCTGTTCAAAAATGTACTAAAGATACAGCTGTGTGCCTGGGGACCGGAAGTCACTTTCTCTATTCATCCCTAGGGAGGCGCTCAATGCAAGTCTCCCAGAAATGTATAGAGACAGTGACTATATATACATATACATACATATATACATACACACACACACAATGCTGGCAGTTTCAGCAGACGGAGTGCCGGTCAAGCGGTGAGGCCAGGGATTAGATAATTAAAAAATAAAAGCGCCAGCGGTAAAATTATCTTTATCTACATTACCAAGGTGACAGATGATAATTTTTGTGGGGGTGCCTCTGAGAAAAATCTAAATTCAGACATATTTACTGCTTGTTAAGCATAGGCCTTACATCTAACTGCCCAACAGACAATGACCTGAATAGAAGACTGCACATCCTACTCAATGTAAACCTTTGATGCCCCACGAACACTACCATAATGATCACAACTGGAGTAAACGGATGCCATCCTCCGTTCACAATTACATGTATATAAAAAAAAAAAAAAAAAAAAAGCTGCTGGTTGGGAGCACCATGCATGGAATGGATCACAGGCTGGCGACATGTTACACTCCAATTGTTCTGCCAGTTAGCAATGCTCCGTGGCACAAATATGTGTGAGGGGCCGGCGCTTACACAATGACTGTAAACTGGTCCAATGAAGCTAACATATCAAAATAGGTCTAAGGTTTACAGTACGCAAAGGGGGGGGGGGGGAACATAAAAGGACAAAAACGCTATAAATATGGCACAAAATATACAGATACAATACATACACCAGAAAGTCAAATTCTGTGACATAGGGATCTTTTGGGAGTGACGGGTGAAAGAATTGCCACACCACCAAAAAGACAACTTACCTTCTAGTTAATTTTGAAGTTAATTTACTAAAAAGATTGGTGGAGCCTCTACTTCGAGTCTGTGACAGAGGTGTGGCTTCATGAGATAAACTGGGCGAGGCGGGTGGTCCGTTGTAGGTTGCAGTGCGTCGCTCGCGGAGCTGGCCATGGAAAGTGCTTCGGCTGGCGGTTCCTCGGGGGAAGCGCATGCGATCTGGAGTAGTGGTGCTTGTTATGCTGTGCGTGGAGGCCACTGATGTTCTCTGATCAGGGATTGTGCTGCGATAAGAAGAGACAGATGAACATAAGGTCGTTAATGAGACAGAGGAATCGAAACAAAAAAAAACATTGCTCACCTCACAGATACTGTCTTGTCGCTGCTCTCCACTTCTGATCCTTGCTTGACACACACAAGAAACGGCAGCTCAGCCAATCACTGGGTGAGGTGGGCCACCTCTACGTCCAGGGATTGGCTGAGTGGGAATTTCAAGTGATTTCCTGTGTCAGGCAGGAATCAGAACAGAGAGGACCAAAGTAGCCCCAGAACAGCAAAAATTTGTGAGCTGAGCATTGCAAATTTTATTTTTAACCCTTTAAAAAAAAAAAATCAAACCTACTAAACCTTAAAGGGGTTGTCCAGGATTTTAATATTGATGACCAATCCTCAGGATAGGGCATCAATATCAGATCTGTGGGGGTCCAACACTGGGCACCCCCGCCGATCAGCTGTATGAGGAGACAGTGCACGTTGTGCAGGTGTAACTACAAACCATTCCATTCACTTCACTGGGACGGCTTATTCCTATTCATGTGTATAGGAAGGAGCCGTCCCATAGAAGGTAATGTGACGGCTTGTAGTTGCACCTGTTCACCACTGCGTTGTCGATGGCGAGTAAGTAAACAAAGCGGGGCACTGAGCGGGGCCCTCCCTTCAACCAGCTGATCGGCTGGGGGTGCCGAGTGCAGGACCCTGCTGATCTGATATTGATTACGTATCCTGAGGATTGGTCATCAATATTAAAATCCCGGAAAACCCCTTTAAAGGCTTTTAAAGGGGTTGTCCAATATTCAGATTTTTTTTTTTTAAAGCCACAAAGTCTAAAATAACACACAGTTTCCTTGCATCATATGCCATACCTGGGCTCCAGTTACAGGGCATTCAGGCGATACGTTACAGTGACATATACCAGTGTAGCGCCATGTGGTGACATATGATGGCCGTTGACCACAAAGTAAACACATCATATGCTGCACGGTATATCACGTCAAAGCCCGCAGCCTGTAAACAAACCCCAATGGAGGTCCGCTGTGACATCTGCGCAGGATCGGTGGCGGATTGAGGTAGTGAGTAGTGGTGTTTTTTCTTGCTGTATTGGAACATTACTTTTAGACTTTTCCCCCCCCCAAATTATTTAACAACCGCTTTAAAATAATGGATCAATGCAAACAAATTCATAACTGGAACCAGTCTTAAAGCACACCTTGACCAAGAACATAAATCTGCCCGGCGGAAGACGCAGTATCCCAAATCACCACATCCTAAATCGGGATCCAGGAGGTAGATATAGGCTACCGTAGGCAGGGTCTTTGCACTGTAATTTTTTGACGACTACCTTCCCCCAAGGCACAAGGATAGCTAAAGTAGCTCTCCGATGTGCAGAGGCTCCATACAGGATTAAAAACCTCTGCTCCCTGGAACGCCATAATGATGGGGAGTGGTGGAAAATGGGACCGCGCGATCCGTCCACAGGAATTTTCCCCCCGGAGGTGCGCTTTAAGTAAATACATTGTAATGAAGATAAACGGCTGACGCTTTGGAATTAAAACAAGGGGGGGGGGGGGGGGGGGATAATGGAAAACATCTGAATGTAGTCCGAAAGCACGCGGACGTTATGAACAAATGTTATACACATCACTAGTCATGTGTCACGGATTTACAGGCATTCTTAGTATTCGACATGACCACGTTGCGCTTTATCGTCAATGTTAAAAGTGCAACATGAAAAACAAAAAACGATCAGGGATCTTAGCAAGAAATATATTTTAGATGGGTTTCCACAGACGACATTATTACCATGAGGGACATATATTTCAACAGCTTTAGCTACGAGAAAGGGAAAAAATGATAATGGACCCAAATGGGAAATGTAACACAGGCCTTATAGCACAACTGGGGGAGGGGATGGGACAGTATGACACTTAAGGGCAACAGGTAATATGTTAGTTTGACAGATACTTTTTGAAAGATTTTTGTGTGTTCTTTTTAAATATTCTTACGCAGGCCCGAAGTTATCGGCTTCACTGGCATTTGGTGGTAACATCTCGGAGTGCCTGGAGGCTGACATGGACATCGATTTCGGATGCCGCAGCCGAGCAAAGATGGAAGATAGGGCACCTACTGAGGCAGGACTAGTTGCATAAGCGAAAATTCCTGTCAGGCTGTGATGGGAAGGGGGGTAGAATAGGTTTGGGCAGACAGAAAAGTATAATGGACCAGGAACACAGGTGCAAATTATTGCAAAAAGCACAAAACAAAAAATAGAAAACATTGTATATTTCCGTGCATACAGTCCTACATGTGAAAATGCCTTTGCACTACAAATTCCCCATACATTTGAAGCAAGCCCAGGGCATCACCTCCAAAGTTCATTCTCATGCACGTGCTACAAATCCAGGGCTTCTAGGCATAATTGAAAATAAATGCTAGATTTTAAGGATGGAAATTTCACTGGTAAAATGTTCAATTTTTTAAGCTGGAAACTAGTGTTTGTTCGCAGATTGGCATGCGGCACACCACGGGCAGCCGGTCTGAATTCACCGAAATCGCTGACATGTTAAGCGCCATTATGTAAATTTCTACACATCTTATGTGACAATTCTATGGAAAGGACTCCTTCACGAACAGCTGATCAGCAGGGTCCTGGGTGTCTGGTCCCCACCGATCAGATAGTCATTAGTATAAAAGTCCTGGAAAGCTCTTTTAAGAAGTTGTCCCACCATGAGAACTTATCGCCTATCCACACAATAGGGAATAAGTGATCGTTTGGGGTCCGACTACTGGTACCCTCACAAATAAACAAGAATGAGGGGCCTGGGCTCCCTGGAGCGGCGTTCACACTTGCCTACTGCTACTCCATTCAACACTATGGGGCTGCTGGAGGTAGCTGAGCACTGTACTCCACTTCTCTTGACAGAGTTGAATGGCATGGCAGCTCAAATGCGTGACAGCCTCTCCATCCATTCTGGGGACTCTAGGCGCCTCATTCTTGTAATCCGAGGGGGTCCCAGCATTCTGCTCCCAACAATCGGATGGTGGGAAAACACCATTGAAGGGGTTTGCCCAGATACAAGTTATCTTCTATCCATAGGATAGCGGAAGAGTGTCTGACTGGTGAAGAGAGCCAACCGCTGGTACCCCCGCTGATCCCAACAACTCGACTGTACACTGATATCTTAGGCAGTCCTATAGAATTGCATGGTGTGGCAGCACACATGAGTGACCAACACTTAATTCAAACACATTACCCCCATTCTTCTGATCGGTGGAGGTCCCAGTGGTTGGACCCCGACCAATCTGACACTTATTCCCTATGCACAAAATAGGGGTTAAGTGTTGTCACTGGAACTACAACTTATGGCACATTATAAAAGGTTTGCATACATCATACCTTACACACAACCTGGGATGATCAGCATTATTAATGTAGGACTTCTTAAAGGCCCCCTTCCCCCACAAAAAGAAAACTTACCTGTTTTCTTTGCCATTTTGAATGACCGAATGTCGATCGGTGGAGGCGCGCTCGCTGCACACGTACGTATTTCGACGTGTCATTCCACTGGACGTCGAATTACTCTGCAGGGGAGATAACACCGTGGGTTACTGTGGTGGTCGTACTAAAAGGCACAACATAAGGGAACTCCGCTCCCACTGACCTCGACTTCAACCCTTCACATTTACAACTTGCCAGGAGGGTTTGGGGCATTTTGTGGCAGCAAAAACAATCTGATCCTGTTTCATCCCCAACCCAACAAGTTATTTTCCCACAGCAAGAAGGGTGAAGCTTGAGTCCAGGCTTTTTTTTTGGGGCAGGCTAAATACAATGTAAGTGAAGGAAGGGGGGGGGAGAACATCCACCGGGAAAGGTTAGAATACACAAACAGTCAAAATCAGTATGGCATTTAAACACAAAAAAAACAAAATTTTTTGCAACTGCAATTTTAGGAGATGTAAAGTGCATATAGAAGAGGAGTGTTTGTTTCACAGTTACTTTAACACACTTACACTGGGGACGACAGAACTCTTCTTCCTCTCGGGGATATCTGCTTTATTGGGGTTGTTTGCATTACCAAGCATCGGGCTAGGAGGAGTGACTCCTCGCCCACTAACCGCGCTACTGGATTTCCGAGACTGCACCTCTTCCTTCAGATCGTTATCTGTGGTGCTTGTCTGGCTTCTTTTTGGGTAAACTGTAACAGAAGGGATGGCAGGGCCAGCTGGGAAACAGGAAGAGAAAGGCTTGTTAATAACAGAGAAAATAAGACACAAGCCCATCATGGGTTCTATTGCCTAAACCAGAGTGGCTCATTCTGGAGACATTGTGAGGTCCTACAAATCCATATGAGTGGGGAAGACGTCAGATTTCTGATTATGCAAGAATTCTGTATACAGTGGGTGCAATTTATCACAAGGAGAACTTTTACAGTTGGTTTTGCATGAGTCTCTGCTGCTGCGATTTATGCCATATTTATCACATGTTTGATAAAGTTAGTGCATCTTTTAGGCTGGGTTCACATCCCATTTTTACCATCTGTATACAAAAATAATAAAATAAAAAAATTACACACTATACATTAAAATGTATTGGCTCCGCAGAGCCAAACTGCGCATCACCCGGAGTCGCGTGAGACTTCGGTGAATTAATTTGGTATTCATTTCTGCATCTTTAAAAACGTTTAAAGTTCGGAATCCGAAGTTGTGTTTCGTCGCGGCTGGTACCTCACTACTAAACCAGACTTCGGATTCCTAATTTTGAATGTTTTTAAAGATGCATAAATGAATACTGATATCATTTGCCGAAGTCTCAAGCGACATTAGGTGAAATGCAGTCTGGCTCCGCGGAGCCAATACATTTTAATGCTGTGTGGAGACAGGTCTCCGACTGCATTAAAACGAAGTGTTTGAACGAACCGACTCATTTGATAAATTCCCACCACATATTTAGTTTCACATCTCCTACAGAACGTATATGAACAAACGCACACACATTACGCATATACTATGTATACGGACATACAAGAGGCCTGCTCACCGTGATCACTGTACCGTCTCTGTTTCTGGCTGGAGGAGATGCTTCGCTGCACCTTATGGAGCGGGGACTGTCCAGTGCTATTGTTCAGATCACTGCTTGGCCTGACTTTAGCAAGTGACAAATTGCTGCTAGAGCTGGAGTCACTGGCATCCAACTGCAGATAAAACACATGTTCTGGTGATGAAACGTAAAGCAAGGAAACGTCGAGACAGTGAGATATATACAAGTTCCTTTTTTAGTACATACAAAACAGCATTTACCACAGCGCTGTGATGAGCACATGCTATGTAGTCCTCTGCATACGTGAGCGCTGGGCTTGGGCTCCTACCACCAGTGACTGGCAGCTTTCCGCTTAGTACAGGGTTAAGCCATCAGTCAGCAGCAGGGGGACAGCATGGCGCTCATATACACAGAACTACGCAACCAGCTCTCATCACTGAACAGTCCGCAGCACGGCAGTAGTTTTGTGAAAACTAGAGCAAGAAGCACAAGTCATACATCCAGGGAATTAGGATCTCGGTTTCTTTGCCCTCAGATCTGGCGGCAGATTCTTCAGACAATTAAAAAAAATATATATAATTGAAGACAATTAAAAAGAATAAAGTAAAATCACTAAGCTGTATAAGAGTAAAATTAATACCTCTGATGATTTTCTTCCAAGTAACAGATAGGTAGCAGTGATTTCATCATATTTCATTTTGCTAAGAGATTCCTGAATCTCTTCCCTTGAATAACCCATTCCAACCATTATATCTGAAAAAGAACAGAAAAAAGGGGGTCATTAGCTAGACTTTTCAAGCACCTTACTAGGAATCCAATATTCACATATTCCATCCTGGTGGTCCCCGGCGGCCTTAATTTGCCTGTCCTGCAGTGATGACTTGCCATACATCCACATGACCACTGTAGCCAATCTCTGGCCCCAGCAGTCCTGTGCCATACATGCTAGCATCACCAAGGAGGCCAGAGATTTGCTGTGGAGATCATGTCATCACTGCAGGGAGGTAAACACACTGACTGGGACCACCAGAGCAGTTATGCTGGAGCAGCGGGGTCTGAACAGGCGAGTGGTTATTTTTATAATCTTTCCTGCTATTCGATCAACTTCAGCCCTTTTAAAAGGGTCGTCTCATCTCAGACATTGGCGGCATATTTCTAGGATATGCCACCAAAGTCAGACAGACAGAGGCAGGTCCCAGACGTGGGACCCATGGCACTCCTCTCTGAAACTGGCCCCCAAAGAGAAGGAGAATGCATGGCAGAAGAAAATGGGTTCTGGTCCGCGCTTCTCCCCGCAAACACGTAGCCACTTGTGCAAACAGGAAAAAATTTGTTTATCACAGGCAGACGCCCTGTTCCTCGCTCCACGCTGCCCAGCGAAATCTCATACACTCCAGCACCTTCAAAGAAACGCCAACATAGTGCAGCATCCACGGTACTTTTAAATGAAAACCTATTTATTGTACTCACAAACAAGCACTTGATATCAGCATAAAATATTAGTCAGTCCGCTGTCCGCCCCTCCGAGAATGCATGGCGCAAGAGCGGCCACCCCTCCATTTACTTTGACGGGAGACTGTGCTGAAAATAGCCGTGCGCTGGCAGGAGTATTTTCGGCAGTCTCATAGAAGTGAATGGAGAGGCAGCAGTGCAGACGAAGTGCACTTTTCAAACGTTGCTATGGGACTTCCAAAACTTCGGAACTCCCATACAATTTATTGGAGAACGTGGTGCAATCTTCTTCACTTTGGTGGCCCCGTTCTGGAGATAGGAGTGGGACCTGCAGCTACCTGACATTGGTGGCATATCCTAGCAATATGCCACCAAGGTCTGAGATGAGACAACCCCTTTAAGTAAGTTCTTCTGAGCAGTAAATCAAAAAATTATATATCTGACTTTTAAGGATGAGTGTTGTGGGCATGCTCTGTGACCCCTGGAGGTCATTATGCAGGAAGGGCGAGGTGAGCTATGACAATCATTTATTGCGAATTGTGGCTCCTACATAAGTGTAATCCTGCCTGGGATGATAATAAGATGACTGCTGAGAAGTGATCCCTACAGAACAGAACCCTTTTATAAGGCTTAGCGTTAAGAAGCAAAACTGCAAAAGTGAAGGGCATTTTTTAAGATCATGACTTAAAAAAATAATAATTAAAATTTTCTTTTTTTAAACAGGTCATTTTCTGACACACTCCCTCTAAGCTGCCAGTGGTCAAGAGATTCTGCCCTCATGTAATTAACCATTGATTACCTATTCGTTTCTGGTCTGCTATATCAAGCTCTGGCTCGACAAATGGCTTGAGCTCGTCCTCTTCATGTCCCGCATTGATCCATCTGTCCTTCATTATTTGCTTAATAGGAAAAGTTAAATGAGGATGTTATATAACAAGAGGTTCTCATTGGACAGGCAAGGGTTAAAATAAAAAAAATAAAACCATTAGAACACCTTTGCTCTCTTCAAGACTGCACCCAAAGGAAATAATTTAGCCGTATGATCTTCAAAGTGGGCTTTCAGGGACTTCCATGTTACGGTTTGCATTAGTTTTTTTTTTTATGTGTGGTGCTCATTAAGCACTTTTTGGGGGGATAAATTTGCTCATTCCAAGAAACACCCTGCCGAGTGCCGTCCTCAGCCCTCGCCGGCTTCCGGGGAAGCCACTGACCGGCTTAACAAGGAGAACCCCACTGTTCTTATTTACCAAACAGACTCTTTAGATCCATCTAGCCAAATTTTGTAAATCCACACCGACCTTTAATAGTACGATGGATAAGTGAGCAAAGGACCACCTCTGACACCTGTGAGCAAGTCTACGGCAAGAAATCCGCATTAACCCTTTAGAAGGGTTGTCCACACAGTAAATGGCAAAATGATTTTAAGGAAGCACTCAACAAAAGATTGTACTCTCTGAACGGTTAGAAAGGTACATTATGTAAACTGTAGTGAAGGTGATCTTCTTACCAGTGACTGAGTTATAACCTCCCTTCTGATCCTCAGCTGTGTCATGTGAACAGTACTCTGACTCTCCAAATAACAGTATCTTATGTGTGGACAGGAAGCCAGTTTCTCCATGTATTCCTATGGGGGCCTCAATGTCAGTCTCATAGGAATGAACAGAGAAGTAACTGACTTCCTGTTTTGTCTCAGTTAGAGATCAGAGTGTTGGTCACATGACACAGCTGAGGATCAGAAGGGAGGTTATAACTCACGTATACATTCACTGGTAAGAAGATTATCTTCACTACAGTTCACATCATGTACCTAACAGGTCAGAGAAAAATAAAAAAGAAAGTGAAAATGGAGAGGTGGTGCTCATACATGCCCACTGCTCTATTTACTTCTAAGGAACTAACAAGAACAGCGCTTCCATCAGTCCCATATAAGTAAATGGAGCAGTGGGCATGCATGAGCACCACCTCTCCATTTTCACTGTTTCTTTTTTATTTTTCTCTGACCACCACCAGGCAGTTCAGCGGCACTTGCAGACCCCCGTTCTCCTGATCGGTGGGAGTCCCAGCAATAAGACCACTAGCGGTCCAACACTTATTCCCTGTCCTGTCGTTAAGGGATAAGTGCCATTAGTGGCATAACCCCTTTAAAGATCTAGAATACAACAAAGTAATCACAAAAATGACAACCTAGATTTAAAAAAAAAACAAAGGGCTGCAAAGTTTTGGAACCCTTACCTCTAGAGTGCCTCTTTTGGTAGGGTTTAGCACCAGGAAACGCTTGAGAAGGTTTTCACAGTCTGTTGACATGTAGAAGGGAATTCTGTATTTCCCCCTCAGCACTCTTTCCCTTAATTCCTAAGAAAAGAATAAAATTAAAAAATAAAAAACAAAAAAAAAACCTTCTATGAAAAAAAGATCCAATGTACATCAATAGAGTCCGAGACTACAAAGATGAACAAAATCAGCTCATGTGCGATGCTATTTCAGGGGCTAGAATCAGACATGCAATTTGAGCCATTCTTCTTCTGCTACATTTTCTTCAGACTGTCAGGGTGTGTGTCCTTTCTGCTGCAGGTCTCTACCCATCTAAGTTCCGGGATCAGTTCTCTGCATGTCACAGCGCAGAGGAGAGTGCCCTTCCTACTGAAGCTCTCCCTGTCAAAGCTCCGAGGGAATGTCCTGCCTGCTGCAGCTTTCCCCCTGTCACAGCTCCAGTGCGTGTCCCTTCTGCTGAAGTTCTCTCCCTGTCACAGCACCAGTGGTGTGCCCTTTCTGCTGCAGCTCTCCCCCTGTCCAAGCTCCAGTGGTGTGCCCTTTCGGCTGCAGCGCTCTCCCTGTCACCGCTCCAGTGGGGTGCCCTTTCTTCTGAAGCTCTTTCCCTGTCACCGCTCCAGTGGTCAGTGGTGTGCCATTTCTGCTGCAGCTCTCTCCCTGTCACAGCTCCAGTGGTGTGCCCTTTCTGCTGCAGCTCTTTCCCTGTCACAGCTCCAGTGGTGTGCCCTTTCTGCTGGAGCTCTCTCTCCCTAACACAGTTTGGGGTTATACTCATCAGGGGTAAACATTTCAACCAAAAGCATGCTTGGAAAAATCCAAAGGATTCATCTTTAGACTCCCGTTTTACATGCTTTTCATGTATTTCCCTCTTTTTTTTACCTGGACAGAACACAGTGGTAGACCATGCTATTCTGTCCAGCAAAAGAAAATATTAAAGGGAATAATAAATTATATACTGGAAAGAAGCATCATCTGTCTAAGACATTGAACACCGGTCTACCGTATGTAGACCACCAGTAACACACCTTTAAATTCTGTCCATCGAAGGGTAAGGATCCGCTGACGAGAGTGTACAGAATGACCCCCAGGCTCCAGACGTCTACCTCAGGTCCATCGTACTTTTTGCCCTGAAAGAGCTCTGGGGCAGCGTATGGCGGGCTCCCACAAAACGTGTCCAGTTTGTTGCCAACCGTAAACTCGTTGCTAAATCCAAAGTCCGCTATTTTAATGTTCATGTCCGCATCTAGTAACAGGTTTTCTGCCTGGAGGAGCGACAAAAAACAAGACTGCTCAGCAGCAGTACAATCAGGTGATACAAACGTACCGACTAAATAAAAGTCATTGCGCACTTGGCGTATTTAAAGTGGTTCTCCGCTTTGGACAATATAGCGAGCGCCCCAACCCCTGGTTAAACAGACATAGCTTCGTACTGGTGTCCGTACCTGGTATTAGAGTTTACTACATCTTCGTCTCAAACAAGTAAAGTGAATTGGACTGAGCGACAATACCAAATACAACCGCTACTCTAAGTACAGCAGCTGTGCCTGGTAAACAATCAGGGGGCGCCACACAGCTACAGGGCGGGGGTTGTCAAAAGTCAGACCCCCAATAACATAATATCCATGTCCTCACCCCATCTCAATTGTGTATAACTGAGGAGTAAAGCAAGGCCACATTTTGTGGTCCCCAAAACAACTGCAAAAAAATACATGAAGTTCGTGTCGCATCATCTTTTTTTTGCGAACCTACTGACTTCAATGGATCCGTGGTCTGCATTTTGCAGAATGGACATTGGGATGAGGAAAACACATATGGTCCGTGTGCTTTCCGCATCCGTATGTCCGTTCCGCAAAAGACAAAACAAGTCCTGTTCTTGGCTGCAAAACGCGGACCATGGACCCATTGAAGTCAACAGGTCCGCGATAGTCGTGTGCATGAGGCCTTAGGCGCAGACGTTCTGAGAAGTCGGTACACTTACCTTCAGGTCTCTGTGAACAATGTGTTTTTGATGACAGTACTGCACCGCAGAAACGATCTAAAAGATACAAAATCACGATTTACATCACCATTCCATATATTTCAAAGGCTTGTTGTAATCTTCCAAATGATACACCGTGTTCGACCTCTGGACATGGTTAATTTCCTCTGTGTAGGCTGCTGTACGGCAGCTGCTACAGTCACAGATCATTGGAGAGCTCTGATTTCCAACTTTAATACGGACTTATAGGTTTCCGTGGTAACAGACTACAAACTCTGTAGTCTGATCCTGCACTTCCATATCTCTGAGAATTTATACCAACTTACACTCGCTGGGTTACCAAGAAGTAGGGGACAGACTGATGGCGCTCACTGCAGTACCCGGCTACTACAGCATGTGCTTGTTATCTGTTACCATGGAAACATAGGAGTCATTATAGGACCAGCAAATACAAAACAACAGAATTGTTCATTAAGATCTACACAATTTGCTTCATTTTCCAGCTTCGATGCAATCTGAAAACAAAATTGGTAGAGAAGGACCTTCCCTCCCCAAAAAAATGTCAGTGATTCGGTATGAAACATATTTGTGACGCATATTCAATAAACACTTCACAGAAGCATAGCCAAGGTCATAGTCAGCCGGGTTTTAATTTATTAACAGGAACCCACCCTCCAGATGTTTCTTCACAAAATCCATCATGTAGGAGAAAAGTCCAGGCCCAAATTAGACTTGGGCAGACAGCAAGGCAAGATAACGAAGCCTATTATTAACAAGGGCAAATTATATCTCAGGAATAGGGCATAAGTTTGAGACCATCCACAGACCTGTACATACCACCTCTGGGTATCTTTCCTGCAGACCCCCAGGCGTGGCAGGGCCCACGGTGGGAATCATACTTACCTGATCGCCGGGTTCTGGCTCAGTCGCTCCCAGGCACCACGGGTCTCAGGTCTCCCCACGTCAAAATCCGGTTTGACGCTGGTCAAATTGCTGCAGTGGTGAAGTGTTACACGACCCAGTGACCATGCATGGGTGACCCGTCATCGCTTCTGGTGAGTCATCAACAGGAGGGTGACGTGGGGATACCCGTGGCCACACTGTGGGGGTCTGCAGAAAAGGTCCCCAGGGGTGAATAATCCCTTGAAAGGTGTTGTACAAGATTAGAATAGCATGGCTGCATTTGTAAAAAAAAATTATAAAAAAATGGCATGAAATTAAAGCATTATTTGTGGCTTTTTTTAAATAAAATTTCTAACATGCATTTTTTTCACGTATATAAAATATATATATATATATATATATATATATATATATATAAATATATACACACACACACAGAGCATACATTATATATATATATATATATATATATATATATATATATATATATATATATATATATATATATATATATATATATATATATGAAAATGAAGATGCAGCACACTTTCTTGATCAGGTGCAAAGCCAGGCCAGTGTGGACCAGCACCGCGGTCCAATTAAATACTAACTATATATATATATATATAATTTTGTGACCAAATATATAAATTTGGTGACAAAAATTGCCATTGCTCTAAGCCGAACCAATGTGTAAGCCGTCATAAGAAGAAAAAAAAACATTTTGGAAATTGAAATGTCTGCCCCCAAACCAGACACTTTGAGGGGAAAAAAAAGAAAAAAAAAAGAAAAAAAAAAAAAAAAAAAAAAAAAAAAGAAGAGGAAATGTATAACTTCACACACACCTGCCGGAATTTGGCCCTGGCTTCCTTTTCCTTCATTCTTCCATGTGCAACCAGATAGTCAAACACTTCCCCTACAGAGGAAACGATGAGGAAAGAGATGAGGCGGAGATCATATACCATTAGTGTATCACATTGGAGGCTCGGGGAGGGATTCCACTTCTCACCCTAAACCCTAGTGGTTCGTTAGACATGTAACAAAGAGGATGCTGGATAAAAATACAATATTCGCTCAATTACATATTTTTGGTGACAAATGTGATTAAAAAAAAAAAAGCCCCCAATCTCATTATAGATACGTCTCCCAAATCTGGAACCTACACCTTTTAGACACTTATGGCATATCATATGGAAATGGGGATACAAGATTAGAAAAACGTGCACGTTCCACCTGTAGACAGGCAAGTAGCCATATTTTTGTAGTCCTGCCTAACCAGAGTCAGACTGATCCACTAAAGGAGTCTGTCATCTGTGCTGACCCCAAGCCGTCAACAGCAATAGGCAGGGGCTGGGAAGATCAGTACAACATATCTATTCTATATACAATTCTTATCAGGAGTAGAGTTAATATGAAGTTTTATTTTGTTTCTGCAAGTGTTCTGGAAACAGCTTTATTATGAAGCGCTCCCTGCATTGAGCTGCTTCCCAGCCCTTATGCTCTTAGGTAGAATAAAACTTCCTATTCAAGCTACACAAAATGTATGCTATTAGTGCTCTCCCAGGCCACTACCTAGTGCCGTCAGCAGTTGAGCATGGTCAAACCTGCTGACAGACTCCATTTAGTGCAGTATGTCAGCTGTGACTTACAGTTGACTTCCATGGGTGATTATGTGGGAACAGCTCTTGGGCCTGAGCCATTACCGTGCCATGAAAGTAATGTAAAATGTACCTGCTAAATAAATAAGAAATTACCACATTTTGTCAAATTTCAAAAATGTACAGTCTTCTGGCAACTTAAAGGGCTTTTCTGTGAGTAAAATATTAAAGACCTATCCTCAAGATAGGTCAATATCAGATCGGTGGAGGTCCAAGTCATGTCACCCCTGCCGATCAGCGGTTTGAAGGGAACACGGTGCTCTTTTTAGCACTATGGCCTTTTCCTAGGCCAGCGATGTCACGTTCACCAGTCACGTGGCCTGTGTGCAGCTCAGTCCCATTCAAGTGAACAGGCGCAGCCATTCTACTTTTATGCTTTGAGAAGGCCAAAGTGCTCCAAGAGTCTGTTCAAACAGCTCATCGGTGGAGGTGCCGGCTGTCTGACCCCCCACTGATCGGATACTGAGGAGCTGTCCTGAGGATAGATCATTATTTTACTCCCAGACACCCCTTGAAGTGTGTGTAGTTTGCACTAGGGCCTAAACGTGAAAATGACCATAGGCGAAGCTGCGTGCAATGTAAAGAACACGATGCCACAGACCGTGTTCAGATCACAGGAAGATGAGATTGCTAAAGAGTCTAAACCAGAAAGTTGTTAAATGCACATGTGAAAACAAGTCTGCCACATAACATCCCCCAGAAATGTTCCCAGCCCCAAGACGTCTTTGCAGAAAGAATAATTGGGTTTGCACAGCTGAGATCAATCCACGGCAAACTCAACTTAATAAACAAGTCCTTAATAAGAACATCTGAGGTTACGCCTAAAAAGCTCGCCTTTCAGAACGTGAACTCTTGGTCTGGCGCTCTCCTCTGTAGAGTAAACTTCCCTTCCCTGTACTCCATTAACACCGCTGACCACACTCGTACAGAGCAGCTGCCAAGAGGGCGGCAGCAAACCTCAGGTGCTACAAAGACGGGCTGTCTGTTCAAGGGCAAATACGCCACGGATAGAGGCAGGACGAGCCCTGCTCAAATGCCTCATCTGGGAATCTATCAAGAGGGGGGGAGATCCCTCTCCAGTAGCCGGTGCAGAGTGTTGCAGCAAAAAGCCGCTCTTGATCTGGCGACCACATAATGCTGCAGGGGAAACATATGGCGAGTCAGAGCTCCCCTCACCAGTGAGGTCTGACTGCATGGTCATAGAAAGGGGGTGGATATGCTGAGACAATCCCCTTTACAGTTGGGATTGAAGCAAAATGTGCTGGGAAGATCTAGTGGGCAAAAAAATAGTGGCTGCTAGATTACAAAAAAAATTATAACCTCGATTCAACTCAAATTAAAAGGATTGTCCCATTTAGACAACGTATCACCAGTGTTTGATTGCTGGATGGGAGGGGGGGGGGGGGCAGAATCCGACGGCTCCTCACACCTGCCTGCTACCATTCCATACAGCTGAATAGCACTGCCAAACATGGCAGAGCGATTGTACTCCGGCATCTGTATAATGACCCCTTGTATACATTATACTTACTTGCTCCTCAGATACCCACATTGCTCCAGATCCCTGCAGGGCCGCCGCCGCATCTCCCCATTGTCCGGATCAAAATGTCTGGCGACAGGGGGAGCAGCCAATAGCAGGCTGCGACAGGGATGAGCCTCCCCATCATCGCGGGTAATGCAGCGTGGGCCGTGCAGCCATCTGGAGCGACGCGAATGCCAGGGAGCAGGTAAGTACAATATATATGAGAAGAGCCCTGGCATTGGGGGAGGGAGGGTATCATTATAGGGGTTGGACAACCCCTTTAAAAGGCCTCATGCACACGGCTGAGTCGGTCCACAAAATGCAGATACTTTCCATGTGCATTTTTCACACTCTCAAAAAAATATAAAGGACTATTCTATTCTGCAATATGTACAATAGGACATGCTCTATAATTTGCGGCCCCGCAAAAAAAAAAAAAAGAGATATGTGAAAGGCCCCATAAAAATGAATTGGTCAGTGGGCTATCCGCAAAAAATGCTAAGAGCACACAGATGAAAGATACGGTCATGTGCAAGAGGCTTAAACTGAGCAGTGTGCAATTAATAACCAGCAGAATTTACCAGGCCTTGACAGGTTAGAGACCTGACAACCTACAGACACAATGCATGTATTGATCACTCTGCCTAGTACAAGGAGGATGTTGAGAGTTGTTCACCCTCACGAGAACAGGAAATGGCTTATTAATCACTATCAGATCCGCTATCACCCAAACACATCTGCTCGGTGTACTGCTGCACATGCATTTTCCAGTGCTGAATTAAAGTACAATCATGATAATGGTTGATAAAGAGTGGGACCAAGTTCAGGCAAAGCAACCTTTAAGGCCCCTTTCACACGGGCATTGCGGGTGACGTGCAGGAAAAAACGAGATTTTTGTGAACTCACCTGTAAAATCTCTTTCTCGCGTAGTTCATTGGGGGACACAGACCGTGGGTATAGCTGCCCACTAGGAGGCGACACTAGGCTAAGAAGTGATAACTCCTCCCCCGCAGGCTATACCCCCTCCAGCCTGGAGAGAGCATATCAGTTTGTGCCCAAGCAATAGGAGTAGGAGAAAAAAATCAATAATGAAAATACAGTACACAACCCACAACTGACAAACATCAGTCGGAATGCACCAGAACTGAGGACCATACTGGCCCACAAACCGCCAATATGTGCGGCAAACCGAAACTGGGTGGGAGCTGTGTCCCCCAATGAACTACGCGAGAAAGAGATTTTACAGGTGAGTTCACAAAAATCTCGTTTTCTCGCTAGTATCATTGGGGGACACAGACCGTGGGACGTCCTAAAGCAGTCCACGGGGAGGGAAAAAAATCACACGCCCCTGGAGAAAAAACGCCCTCGAGGATGCGGCATCCGCTGCCGCCTGCAAGATCTTGCTGCCTGGAGCAGCAACAGATGATGGCTAGGAAAGACCCCCGAAAAACTCGGTGAACTTGCCGGAAGACCAAGACGCTGCCCTCTAGAAGCGATGTCTGGAGTAGATGAACCCGAGAAATGACGACCGCTGGACGGCCAGGCCATCACTCCGCTAGGAAGCAACCGACAGGCAGACATCCCAGGAAAAAAAGCATCCCGTTGGAAGACGCCAGCTATGACAAGGACCTCCAAGAAAATCAGGCAGAAAACCCATACAGCGGAACGCGCCAACGCGCCAGATATGGACCAGCAAATCTCCGAGGCCAAAATAGATGGCTGATGGAGAGCCCGCCCTTAAAATACGAGGGAGAAAGAAGAGAAAAACCATGTCCGAGAAGACCCGAAAAGCGGTGACCTTCCGCCAGAAAGAAAATTCTGGCGGAGCACTGCCTGATGCCAATGACAAAGGACAAATGGACGTACAAAAAGAAGAAGAAGAAGTCCCAGAGGGGGGGCTTGTTTGTTCCTGAAACGCCCCCAGCGATATACCGATCGCCGGGGCGAAGTCGGTTGTAGACCACAACTGTGGGAGCGGAACCAAAATCCAGGTTCGCAGGATCCTCCTCTGGTTAAAAGAAACCGGTAATGGAAAAAAAACCCATAATTGACATATATTGACTTCCGGGCAGAGACCAAGATAAGAGAATACTCTCCGTGGAAAAAAATAGATCCCGGATTCCATAGCTATACAACCCATTGCCACCGGTCGAGGAGACCGAAGGGAAAAGGTGGTCAGCAGTCCAGCTAGAGGAAGGACAGGAAGAAAAATAGGGGTGTTCCGTTCAAGGAACGAAATCCCTACCAGTGGTGACAAGGTGAGACAGTCACCCGCCCAGCCTGGCTTGGGGGGACCGTAGTCCACCCCCGGAAGGAGCAGTGAAAGGAATGACCACCATCGCTTGATGTGACACAGAAGTAACCATAACTGAAGGAAGGAATCACTGTAGTGGTAGACGAGTGCCACAGGGACCAAGTAAACATATCTGACGGACAGTATCACCGTAGAGGTAGACGAGTGCCACAGGGACTAAGCTACCCAGTCGAGCGCGCCCAAGTAAGGTGCTGATAGCTATGGCACTGACGCCAATGCAAAACCCGAGTTGACGACACAAGAACAATAGTCGTCAGAGCAACGGACAGTTAACAGTAATGAAGACCAATGAGAGGTCAGGGCAAGCCCATTGCCATCAGGGACTGACACTGTACAGATCTCTTGGTAATGAAATACACCCTTGAGGAGGAGCCCATACAAAGGAAGCTGCCAGAGTAACGCAAAGGCCACACTCCAGTTGAGGAGGATGCCACACCGTACAGGATACCAATCCCAGAGTCGGAAGAAACCGCCGTCTGACGAAGGAACTGTGCAATAGGAATGTTCAGTAGGAACCCTAGCATGTAGTGGAGATGCAAATACCCTTTGTACAGTAATAGCTACCGCCTGCTCCTCCCAGCGTAAAACTGAGGGAGAGGCCTAAGGACACCCAGAAGTAGCATGGAACCAAGCTAACTCAGTCAACCAGAGCCATTCTGAGGCATTCCATCTAAAAAGGGGGCAAAACCAGAGCAACCGCCGAAGCAGTGTCAGGGTAGAACCCCTATCTGAGGGGGATGACCCTCTGCCATGAGTTCGATCTCCGGCCCTTGTGAGAACTACCCTTGCTTTTTTTTTTTTTTTTTTTTTTTTTTTTTTGTTTTTGTTAGAAGTGGGATCTGAACCCACACCTCCATTTGGAGACCCGAACACCCATACACGGAAGAGATTAACTCTTGAGTCTGGCACATTAGACCACTCGGCCATCCTGACTTAGAGAACACGCTGTAGTAGTCAATGCAGAATGCCAGCAAAACACCCTCACCTAATGAGGAAGAGTGGTGGCCCAGAATACAGAGTCAGTGCAACCTTGGGCTCGCTGGGTCGTAATCCCAACATTTGTATAATGGCGTGCACCCACACGCTGTAGAGGACCAAGTTCTGACCGACCTGAACGGTGGAGGCCCATAGGGATGGGAATCTAGGGCACCTGAAGAGCTGCTGAGCGACTCCCTTAAGAGAACAAGGAACGACCTATCTGCGCCAACCACCAGTACCAGAAGAGACGGGAGGATACAGTATGGGAGCAGCCCCAGTATCCATATACCTCTAGATGAAGAGTACCAGGCACCAATGGCAACGACTGCTGCTGCGGCCCACCCGTGAAGGAAGCCACGGCATCTAGTGCGGAGGCTTAGTTGAATTAAAGCATGCATAGATGCTCAGAGATTTCCCGTAAGATGTAGAAGGGGGTAATGCCACGACTGTTGACTAGTATTCAGTGGTAGCGCAACCCTCCGTCAAGGAAGGAAGGTAGGGAGATAAACAGAACCGCATCCAACGGTAGTGTAACAACCCCCTCCCTGGAGGGGGTAACGCGTACTGTAAGCACTACCCTCAATGGAAGTGCAACCACTCCACCTATGAAGGGGAGAAAAATATATAGGGAGTACTGTATCCTGAGGTTAGCGCCAGTACCTAACCTATGGCAGGGGGTAATGCACCCAGTAGGAATTGACCCCTATGGCAGAGAATTACACCCCTATCGAAGAGGATAATGCATACGAATAGTCCCATTCCCGGTGGGTAAAGAATTCCTCCACCTAAGCAAGGTGGTAATACTTACAGCAAACATTGCCACCCGCGATAAAGCCATAACGCCTCCTATAAGAGAGGCTAATGCATAACGCCAGTACTGTACCCAGTGGAACAGCAATCCGTCAACAACCGAAAGGGGAGACGCAAATGGCTGGCACTGACCAGTGCAAGTGCCGTCAGTCCACCTGTGGAAGGAGGGAATACAAAGGGTAAGTACTGTATCCAGTAGCAAAGCAAATGCCGCCTAAGGAAGGGGCAATGCAGACAATCAGTACTGCCGGTAGCATGGATGCAGTCTAGAAGGTTCATATCAGAGTCCGCAGAACTGTTCCCTGTTCCCTCAGAACCAACCCCTGTCAGAAGGGAGGGTTCTGAATATCACCCTAATGAGGAAGGATGGAGGTGCGGAGGAGACCGAGGAGGAATGTCCTGCTCGTGCGCAGCTCTACCTCTTAGCATCCAGCCATGGCAGTTGCAGGCTGTGACAGCGGTGATTATAACCATCAAAACACCCAGGAGGTGGAATCGGCATCCCTACCTGACCGCTCACAGGATTGTGTGGGCGGTACTCAATCGACCCACAATCCAGGAGGGTGGATTGGGAACTGCCAGAGGTCCTCCATTGGATTGCGCATGTGGATTAACAACCAAATGACCCAAGAGGGTGGATTGGGAATCCAGCAGCTGTGTTCCCCTGGCTTGTGCAGGTGGAGCATTATCAACCAAACGGCCCCGTAGGGCGGATTGGGAATCCTGCATCTGTGTTCCCCCCGGATCCGTGCAGGTGGAGCATTATCAACCAAACGGCCCCGTAGGGCGGATTGGGAATCCTTCAGATGTGCTCCCCCGGATCCGTGCATGTGGAGTATTATCAACCAACGGCCTCAGCGGGCGGATTGGGAATCCTCAGATGTGCTCCCCTGGATTTGTGCAGGTGGAGCATTAATCAACCAAACGACCCCGTAGGGCGGATTGGGAATCCTTCAGATGCGCTCCCCTGTATTTTTGTAGGTGGAGTATTATCAACCAAACGGCCCCAGCGGGCGGTTTGGGAATCCTCCAGATGTGCTCCCCTGTATGTGTGCAGGTGGAGTAATATCAACCAAACAGCCCACGGGCGGATTGGGAATCCTGCAGATGTGCTCCCCTGCATTTGTGCAGGTGGAGCATTATCAACCAAACGGCCTCAGCGGGCGGATTGGGAATCCTTCAGATGTGCTCCCCTGTATTTGTGCAGGTGGAGCATTATCAACCAAACGGCCCGTATGGCGGATTGGGAATCCCTCAGATGTGCTCCCCTGGATTTCACCTGTGGTGGCCTATACACCAGACGACCCAGAAGGTGGTCTGGGAATTCTTCATGTGTGCATTCTCAACTAAACAGCCCCGGAGGGCGGAATGGGAAACTGTGAGCAATCCTGCCCTGTCCAGATAGGACATGGGCCCAGCCCCATACCCCACCACCAGGGTGGACATGCCGGCAGGAAGGGGTTAGGGTTAACTTCCTAATCTAAGGTAATTGGCATGCAGAAAGGGGACACTCAGATAATGCAGTGCCGGCTGCAAACAAACGACTTGCCACAAAGGGTTAACCCAGCTCAGAGGACCAGATGCGGAGCTCAGCGGGGCACCTGGGGGAGGAGCGACAGCTAGTCGGGGAGAATCCGCGCCAAAAGGACGAACCCGCCCCCTCCATAACTGGAATGAAAGTTGCGGCCTAGTAGGCCGCAAAAGCCGGGACATAAAGTTCGGCGCACAGCCGACCGGGCGGTACTGCCGGCCGGTTACCACAGCGGGGCCTGAAGAGCAACCGCCGATGTCTGCCCACTGATTTGGAGGGGGAGTGTCCACTCTCGCTGCGGGAACCCATCCCGTGCCGCTAAAACAACTGCACGGGCTGAATCCCGGTAGGCCCGAAGTGGAGCCAGGGGCTAAATTTTTGGCGCCGGCCAAACGAATAGCCGGCCGGGAGTGGAGTGACCGGAGCGGCGCTCTGTAAGTGCCCTGGCTGAACATCAGCCGCGGGAGCTCACCCCGCAGGCCGTACTGAGGAGAACCCAGGCCCCCCGTATGGACAGAAGCCCAAACCTACATTGGGCCTGAGGTAATGTGGGGCCCTCACCATGAATGGCCCACCTGAGGAAAAAGGTCCTCCATCTTATGATGAGGTGACCGGGGGGGAAGGGAGAAGGGGGAGGGGAAGGGCCGAGGTACTTACCCAATACGGACTACTCACCCCATCTTCATCCTCTTCTCTTCACCCTTTCTCAGAGTACCAGCAGGGTCACCTCTTCAGCCGCTGGCACACGAAGTGGCAGGAGACTGGAATGGCGGAGGGTCTCGCCGGATTCAGGTGACCCCCTTGGCTGGCGGGAAGCAGGGGAGCTGGGCTGCCCTGGTCCACTTTCGTTTCTTGGGGAGGGCGAGCGGTGAGGGATTCCGACACCGGCCTTGCTCCCGGGGTAGACAGAGTGGCTAGGCGACTCTGTTTCCCCAACCTAAAAGAGGAAAAAAATAAAATAATAAAGGTAAGCCGCCCTGCAAAAGCAGGGAGGTCTGCCTCCTACGACACTAAGCTAAAAACTGATATGCTCTCTCCAGGCTGGAGGGGGTATAGCCTGCGGGGGAGGAGTTATCACTTCTTAGCCTAGTGTCGCCTCCTAGTGGGCAGCTATACCCACGGTCTGTGTCCCCCAATGATACTAGCGAGAAAGCAAAATTTTTCCCCGCGAGTGCAAAGCTTTTTAATACGTTTTAGACACACACGTGAGAAAAATTGGCATGTTTGGTACCCAGATCTGAACTTCTTCACAGAAGTTTGGGTTAGGTGTAGTGTAGATTTGATTATTTTCCCTTATAAAAACATGGTTATAAGGGAAAATAGCAGCATTCTTAATACAGACTGCTTAGTAAAATGGGATGGAGGAGTTAAAAAAATAAAAATTTAATTAAATTTAACTCACCTCATCCACTTGTTTGCGCAGCCTCGCTCGTCTTCTGTCTTCTTTGATGACCTCGGAGGAAAAGGACCTTTGGTGACATCACTGCGCTCATCACATGATACAACAGCATGGTGATGGATCATGTGATGAGCGCAGTGACGTCACCAAAGGTCCATTTCCTCCCAGGTTATCAAAAGAAGACAGAAGACGAGCGAGGCTGTGCGAACAAGTGGATGAGGCGAGTTAAATTATTAAGAATGCTATTATTTTCCCTTATAACCATGTTATAAGGGAAAATAATAATGATTGTGTCCCCATCATCTCCTAGCAACCATGCGTGAAAAATCGCACCGCATCAACACTTTCTTGCGGATGCTTGCGACTTTCATGCAGCCCCATTCACTTCTATGGGGCCTGCGTTGCGTGAAAAACGTACAATATAGAGCATTCTGCGATTTTCACGCAACGCACAAGTGATGCGTGAAAATCACCGCTCATGTGCACAGCCCCATAGAAATTAAATAGTTCTGGATTCAGTGTGGATGCAATGCGTTCACCTCACGCATTGCACCCGCGTGGAAAACTCACCCGTGTGAAAGAGGCCTAAGGCTAAAGTGAACGGGAAAAGTAGCTATGGTGCCTAAGAAATATTTTAAGGGCATCTGCAATTTTGTACCTCTCACACTTGCTGACCTGTTACATGTGCGCTTGGCAGCTTAAGACATCTGTGTTGGTCCCATGTTCCTATGTGCCCGCATTGCTGAGAAAAATTATGTTTTATTATATGCAAATGAGCCTCTAGGAGCAAAGGGGGCGTTACCGTTACACCTAGAGGCTCTGCTCTTTCTGCAGCTGCTGCACCCTCTGCACTTTACGAGGTCAGGGCCTGGGTTGATTAGGTTTTTACTGTCTGGCCCTGTCCAAGTGCAGAGGGCGTAGCTGTTGTAGAGAGAGCAGAGCCTCTAGGTGTAACGGCAACGCCCCCGTTGCTGCTAGAGGCTCATTTGCATTTATTAAAGCATTATGTTTCTCAGCAATGCGGGCACATATGAACATGGGACCAACACAGATGCCTTCAGCGGCCAAGTGCACATGTAACAGGTCAGCAAGTGTCATAGGTACAAAGCTGCTGACAGACGCCATTAAGAAGAAATTTTTTATATATATATATATATATATATATATATATATATATATATATATATATATATATATATATATATATATATATTTATTAGATATAGATATCTATATATCTCTATATAGATATAGATATGATTGCTGGAGATCTCACTGCTGGGATCCCTACCAATCAGGACTCACGTCCCTTGCGGTCACCACTCCGTTCAGTCTCTACAGGACAGATGGAGAGTACAGCGCTGATCAACAATCCCATAGAATTTGTGCATGTGTAACCACTATTTCAATCAGACGGGGGTCACATTCTCTCAATTAGTGGGGGACCCAAAAAGTGAGACCCACAGCGATTAGACCTATAGAGATGCCAAATGTCTCAATACACCAAGTGCCGTTGGAATCACTTACCTCCACTTGCATATTCCATTATTAAGTAGAGAGTTTTTTCCGTTTCAATTACTTCAAATAATTTAACTGGAGGGAAATTAGAAACAGTCGAAGTTAATTTTCCTTCTCGTTACTTAAAGTTAATTAACAACCAATGAAAAAAAAGAAAAGATCTGTGTGTTGGCAGACGGCAAATTAGAAACGTGTGTGCTCATTCTCAACTCGGTGCGGCGTCCATGCATACGACAAAACCAGAACATGTTTGTCTACAGTAAGAAAGAACACAAAGCAAAATCCTGCAGCATCCGGGGGCTTAGCAATCAGTAAGGGAAATTATGAGTAAGGGTTTTAATTAATCCCCCGTGCTGCGAGAGTGGGATTTCCAGGAAATGCTGCACAGACACATGTAAGGTCAGGAACACCAAAAAAGCCAGCGCTAGCGGGCCGGAGAGAGAAGGATTAGGCCGCAGTAACATTTATTTTTTTTGCTGTTTTTGAAGCGTTTTAGAAACTTGAAAAGAAAAAAAAAAAACTTGCTAAATGACATTTTTGCATAGGGGCTTTCGTGAGGCCTGTTCTGGAGACGGGAGCTGGTCTCAGATGTGGGTACCTTTGATGGCATATCCTAGTGATACAACCCCTTTAAAGGGGTTATCCCATCATAGACAATGGGGGCCTATCGCTAGGATATGCCCCCATTGTCTGATAGGTGCGGGTCCCACCGCTGGGACCCGCACCTACAAGGAGATCGGAGCCAGGGAGAGTTGTGGCTGGAGGACCCCGGGTTTCCCGGGGTCCGTCCACCACCAGGCGCAGCTCCCCACCTCTCCCATTGAAGTGAATGGGAGCGCACCGCGCATGCGCGGCAACCGCTCCCATTCATTTCTATGGGGCCGACGGAAATAGCCGAGCCAGCGCATGGCTATTTTCAGCGGCTCCATAGAAATGAATGGAGGGCGGCTCCGCACCTATCAGACAATGGGAGCATATCCTAGCGATAGGCCCCCATTGTCTATGATGGGATAACCCCTTTAAGGAAAAATATTGATTTCTCTCCATTTTCTCCATTTTTGTCAGGCCATAACTATCTTTCTGCTGATGTAGCTGTATGCGGCTGAATTGCAGTTTTTAGCCACCTCATCATGGGGTACGTGCAACTTATAGATGAATTTATTATATTTTGGCATGTGGTAACTGTGACTACTCGTTTTTTGCAGTTTAAATTAGGATATTGCCCATTTGGCCTAATTAGCATAGCACTTTTATTCTATGGGTCAGTACAATTACAGTGATGCCAAATATGCATAGAGTGTGTTTTGTACTAATTTTGCACAGTACTAGCATGTCTAATGCAAAAACAATAGTTTTTATCGCCGCATTCCAGGAGCCAGGACTTAGGGCTCTTTCACACCTGCGTTCTTGTCTTCCGGCATAGAGTTTCCGTCGTCGGGGCTCTATGCCGGAAGAATCCGGATCAGGATTATCCCCATGCATTCTGAATAGAGAGAAATCCGTGCAGGATGCATCAGGATGTCTTCAGTTCCGGACCGGAACGTTTTTTGGCCGGAGAAAATACCGCAGCATGCTGCGCTTTTTGCTCCGGCCAAAAATCCTGAACACTTGCCGCAAGGCAGGATCCGGAATTAATGCCCATTGAAAGGCATTGATCCGGATCCGGCCTTAAGCTAAACGTCGCTTCGGCGCATTACTGGATCCGACGTTTAGCTTTTTCTGAATGGTTACCATGGCTGCCAGGACGCTAAAGTCCTGTTTGCCATGGTAAAGTGTAGTGGGGAGCGGGGGAGCAGTATACTTACCGTCCGTGTGGCTCCCTGGGCGCTTCAGAGTGACGTCAGGGCTCCCCACTCGCATGGATGACGTGATTGCATGGACGCGTCATTCATGCGCATGGGGGGCTCTGACATAATTCTGGAGCGCCCCGGGAGCCGCACGGACGGTAAGTATACTGCTCCCCCGCTCCCCACTACTACTATGGCAACCAGGACTTTAATAGCATCCTGGCTGCCATAGTAACCCTGAACGCATTTTGAAGACTGATCCGTCTTCAAATGCTTTCAGTTCACTTGCGTTTTTCCGGATCCGGCGTGTAATTCCGGCAAATGGAGTACACGACGGATCCGGACAACGCAAGTGTGAAAGAGCCCTTAAGCATTTTTCCAGTCATCTATAGGCTTGATTTTTGAAGGGAGAGATTTTTTTTTTTATTTTTTATTATTAGTAACATTTTGTGGTACATGGGACTTTCTTGAGTACCATTTATTTTTTGGGAGGCGATTTTTATTTTATTTTATGTTGTTCATGGAGCAGTTTACCATGTACGGAGATCTGTCTCTGTACGGTATTAAAATGTATGGGCTCCGATGAGCCAAAGTCAGTTATTCGCAAAGTCGCACAGTTGCAAGTTTTAAAGTGTTTTTTTCCACTACCAAAGTTATTCAACGAAGTCTCGTGCAACTTCGTTGAATAACTGACTTCGGCTCATCAGAGCCCATACATTTTAATACTGTACGGAGACAGATCTCCATACACTAATAGTCCGAAGTTTTGAACGAAGCGACTTTGGATGTTATTGCCTTTACAAAGGACCAATGGTAGGGAGCTTCTGGGTAATTGCTTAGATGCTGCGGTCGCTATAATTGTGGAATCTAGGGAGTTAAACAGTCAGGATCGGAGCTAACTCTGATCCAGCCATCATAGTGGAAGCCCAGCTATGGTCAACGCTGGATTTATTATTCCTTCTAGAAGTTTTGGAATTATTAGCAGTTTGCAGCGAAGGTCCAGATGAGTCCCTGCACAGTCTGACACTGGCGGCACTGATTGGATAGTGTCAGACTGTGCAGGGACACATCTCCCAACTGGCAACACCCATCTGGACCATCACAGCAAACTGCTGGCAATTCATTCATAACTTCTAGCAGGAATAATAAAGGAATGGTACAACATAGTATCATAAGAATGGATGTTCCATAATTATTACATGTGGAAGTACTTAGTAAAACAGACATGTCAGGAGAGGGGACAGCTCCTCTCCAAAAACTAAGATGCATCACCGAGGGGTACAGAGCCTTCGCTGTAAACCTTACCTATATTAGGGTGATTCAAAATCTTCATTATCCGTACTTCCCTGAAGAGCTGAGGAGACAAGAAAAAGACAACTCGTTACTGAAAACTGCAACCACAGACAACTGGAATCACTTAAAAGCGGTCAGATCAATATGGGCAATATTACAGCTACAGGGCCATACTACTAGTGGCCATTTTTACACTACAGCAGAGATCAGCAACCTTTGGCACTCCAGCTGCTGTGAAACTACAACTCCCAGCAGGCAAACATGCTTGACTGTTCTACTAACTACCACAGACGTGAATGGAGCATTCTGGGAGTTGTAGTTTCTGAACAGCTGAGTGCCGGAGGATGCGGATCCCTGCACTACAGCATATGAAGCAGTGCCCGGCTGATAGACACAGCTAGACTGGAGACCAGTGTACTCTCAGTGCTGCTAGGAGCACAGATCTGTGGCAATTACATTCTGCTCTGGCTGCTTTAAAGGGAAGACGTCACCTATTTGTTTTTCAACCAGATACTGCTACATATTCTTTTATTTCTAATCTGTTTTTTGTTTTCCGATATTTTTATTTATTTTCTGTAATTGACTATGGTGTGGCCGTCATGTCTCAGCTGTTATTATCATTCACAAATAGGCCACGTGGACCATAGAAAACCACAGACTGGTGATGACTCACTGACTTCATCTAAATAGGTCATTTTTTTGATGACACATTTCCCCTATTTAGGTACTTTCACACTAGCGTTATTCTTTTCCGGCATTGAGTTCCGTCCTAGCGGCTCAATACCGGAAAATAACTGATCAGTTTTATCCTAATGTATTCTGAATGGAGAGTATTCCGTTCAGGATGCATCAGGATGTCTTCAGTTAGTTCAGTCTTTTTGCCTTTTCAGGACGGAGATAATATCGCAGCATGCTGCGGTTTTATCTCAGTCCAAAATTCCAGAACACTTGCCAGAATGCCATTTTTTCCCATTGAAATGCATTAATGCCGGATCCGGTCCCGAGTGTTCCGGCAAAACGGATACGGCATTGCAGTCTGCGCATGCTCAGACCGCAAAAAATGTGGAAAAAAATATAAATGCCAGATCCGTTTTTCTGGATGACACCCGAGAGACTGATCCGGCATTTCAATGCATTTGTCATACAGGTCAGGATCCTCATCCATCTGACAAATGCCATCAGTTTGCATACGTTTTGACGGATCTGGCAGGCGGTTCCGGTGACAGAACTGACTGCCGAAATCCTCTGCCGCAAGTGTGAAAGTACCTTAAAGCGAACTGCGTAAAAGACAACAGAAGGGAGTATGGCCACGACTGCACCTGATAGGAAGTGTAGAGGAAATCTCTAGACCAATGATGGCTAACTACGACCCCCAGCATGCTCCATTCATTTCTATGGAGGTTCTGAGAACAGCCAAGCAAGTTTACATCTTGGGAGTTGTAGTTTTACCACAGCCGGAGGTTAGCTATCACAGCTCTATACCATCATTGAATAACCTGAGAACGCAGGGCGCCATACACATTAGATCCTACATAAGCAGGATCAGGCCTACAAGGCAGTATGCCTGGATTAATAGGGTTAAACCTGCTCTTTCAACATATGGCCTTATAATATTCAAGGGGTTTCATCAATAAAGGCGCTGATGATCACAAAAATGTGGACACACTAGCAATCGCTAGAACTTGTCCATTCCCTTTCAGAAGCCGCATGGTCAGTCGTTCATTATAATAAACGCATGGCCTCCGCAAAAAAAAAAGTAGGCACGAAACGAAGGGGCAGAACTGCTGCTCAGAGCGATCTGCCCCGTCGGCTTTGCTAGGCTTTTTGAGCACGGATCGAATTTTTTACGAAAGCCGCTCCGAGCAGCAGTTCTGCCCCTTTGTTTTTTTTTTTAGCTACTCTCTAACCACTCACCAGCCATTGCATAAATTCAGTACAAGAGCGATGGCGCTCGGCTAGAGAAAGCTAAATCCAGGGCGCCAGGTATAGGGGCACCCTACAGACCTTCCTACCACCCGGCGGAGTAAACTGGATGGGGCCTGAATCTCTGGCGATCATCGCGGCTAACAGGCGGCGCATTATCCGAGGCTGGAAGGAAACGAGTCTTACAAGAAGTGACATGAGGCTGGCATTCTTCTCAGTAATTATAAGGGGACAAACAACGTTCACATTGTGAAAGAACTGGATAACCAGATGGAATCAGCTCCTAAATTTAGAACGAAAATTATTGTCCCCATTAACCCTCATATGACTGACGCAAGACTTCAAATTATAAATGGGATTCCAGAGCTTCCCACTCCACCCAGGCCGTCTGAGAGCAGACGGGCAGGCCAATCCTGATACGCCGGTGGAGGCGAGCGGCGAGGCATTTGCTTTTCTTCCGCAGGGGGGAGCAGACACCGGGAGGCTTCATCTCAGCGAGGACTCATTAATATATGAAGAAGAAATCAGGTCAATTAAAGCTTTGTCCTGGGTGGAGATCTCGGAGGCACCGGATTAACCCCAAATGGGGCCGTGCCTTGTGGAATACATTTTTGGGAATTTGTTCGCAACGCGCACTCTCCTAAACGGATTTGCACTCTCTGAAAACCACAGATGGCATTCTCTTTAATATAATGTGAATTATATTCAGCACCTTATGCCCGCTGTACAGAGGAAGGCAGCAGCGTGCCAGCTGTCTGGGGAGGACACATTCAAGATGAAAGTCACATTTAACATACTCAAAATCCAATATTTTCCTCCGTCCGTATGTCGGGGGGGGGAAAAAAAAAAAAAAAAAAAAAAAAAAAAAAAAAAAAAAGAAGAAGGGGGGGAATGTTTATTCAAAAAAATAGAAATACTATGCATACGTCATACAGAGAACACACACAGTGCAACTAGTCCGCTCCACAATGTAGGTTACACTTTCCATCTCGTCTGGGTGCTGCTTGGTTGCAGCTCTTCTATGTGAGCAATGGTGTTGCTGGGCATTATGGTACTCCTCGGAGATCCATGTCTGGCTGTTTTTAAAGATAACCTGTCACCTCTCCTGACATGCCTGTTTTAGGAACTACTTGCATCCACCATGCGACAACAATTCCATATAAATCCATGCTGTGCCATTCCTCTATTATTCCTATTAGAAGTTTATGAATGAATTGACAACTGGGTGTTGGGTGTGTGTCCTTGCACTGATTGGATCGTGTCAGGCTGTGCAGGGGAACCGGTAATACCACTTGGTAATTCATTCAGGAAGAAATAATAGATGAATGACATCAGTCATAAGCACAGATGCTCCATAAAGGTGTATACTGCACACAGTACAAGCTGTGCCACAGTAAACACATGGGAACCCAAGCGGTTTCTTAGAAGATGGCTCATCCACAGGTTATGGAAACAGCGCACCACCATGGGTGCCCAGTCTGCTGGATTATTTTTTATTTTTGAAGCCTCGGAGAACCCCTTAAACCTAAGTCAGCCATTGACTGGAGAACTGTATGATAAGGCCTCATGCACACGACGGTGTCCATATTTCAGTCTGCAAATCAGAGATCTAAAAAATACGGACACCGTGTCCATGTGCCCTCCGCATTTTTCCCACGTCCATTACTGGAATTTACTATTTTTGTCCGCAATACGGACACGGAAAGGACACACAGATGCGGACAGCACACGGGTGACATCCTTGTGCTTTGTTTTTCTTTTTGCAAACTCATAGAAATGGATTTGCAAAAAATGTGTATTGGATACGGATGCAAAGTAGGGTTGTGTGCATGAGGCCTAAGCCAGTGTCCTTACATTGAAAAGATGGGTTCACATGGACATACTGGGTCGTAAATACTTATTGCCACTGACCCCAAAAACCTCAAAATGAAAAATTCCCTTCTGGCAATGTGACAAAATCAAGCCTTTTTGGGAATCAATTCATGAGGCCCTAGCATCCTTCTTCTCCTTTCCTATTCCTAACACACCAGAGTTCTTTTTACTTTTTTTTTCAGATCTACCGCTGAACCTATTTCGGCGCTCCTGCTTGCACCACCTGGTTATAGCGGACAGGTCTTGTATCCCTGCGAAGTGGAAGTCTGCTTCTCCACCCTCTGCGGGGATGTGGATTCAGAAGGTTGAAGAGATACGGAGAATGGAGGAACTCACAGCTTCTCTGAAAGGCAGTAACAGAGCTTTTGTCGCTACTTGGTCCCCTTGGTTTACTTTTCAAGACTCCTCGGAGTATCAGAACTTGCTGGCTTGATGGTGTCGTCTGATGCCCTCCCATATGCTTCACTCACCCCCTCTGCTCTCTTACCCCCTTGTATCCCACCTTTCCCCTCGAGGTGCTCTACTGTCACCGCAGGCTGTGTGTCATACATGGACATAAGTGATTGCGATTGCTAGAGAGATGTTGGACTGTGTTCCATGTTTATCTGTCGGCATGGTTCCGACTTTACCTTTCTACTGTATGTGAATCAACATGCTGTAATTTTAATACTTTTTGCAAAGTATAAATAAAGAATTTAAATTAAAAAAAAAAAAAAAAAAAGGAAAATTTCCCAACATTTTGCTATATAGATTGAATGCCATGAAAAGCGCGGCAGAACGCCATGCGCAGTTTTAACCACAGAAGTCTGCGTTTGCCCAGCCCTGGCTCTGTGCCCAACAACACGGAAAGTCTGAGTCTTTCTACCTTCCAGGTGATGAACACAACATTTTGCCGGTCTTAGCCGTAACTTGCACGACACTTATGTATCATATGCTAAATCTTCAAGTATAATGTGAGCTAAGGTTGGAGGATTTATCAAAAGGAATAATTCCGAGGAGTCATTTTCCTGTAAAACAATGATCCAGTGTCTTTGTGAAGGAATGGTTTCTGCCTGCCCAGACCCTTACCAGTGAATCACCCCGTCCTGCCCACACTGGTAGTCACCGATACAGCACCTACTGTCTCCTTACTTCACAGTACAAGCTGAACCAAGAGTATACGGCGCTGTTCACATCTGCAACAGGACTTCCGTCCATGGACGAGAAACCAGATTCATCATACAACTGATACCAATGGCACCAGAGTGTCCCACTGACTTATAATCAGGACTGTCAGTTTCTGCTCAGGAGTATAAGGGCATGCCTTTAAAGCAGTTATCCGAGAACCAATAGTGATGACCTATCTTCAGGATATGCCATCAATATCTGATCGGCAAAGGTCCGACACCTGGGACCCCCGCCGGTCAGCTGTTAGAAGAGGCCAGGTGCTCCATGAGCGTCGCTTCCTCTTCCTAGGCCAACGTGATGTCGCCACGCATCAGTCATATGGCCTAGTCCAAGCCAATAGGGCCAAGCTGCAATACCAAGCACAGCTGCTATATGATGTATGGCGCTGTGCTTGGTAAGTCCCCAGGAGGCCGCTATGCTCATTATAGCTCTGGTGAGCACTGCAGCTCCCCGAAACAGCTGATTGTTGAGGGTGCCGGGAAGCAGACCCCCTCTAATGTGATTTTTAATGACCTATCCTGTGGATAGGTCATTAATATTATTTTCCAGATAACCCCTTTAAGGGGTTCGCTGGTCCTGAAATTAAAGCTGACCAGGGTAACCCAGACACTACTTATTTTTGCCATTTGCCTGTTTTTCATGTCAGGGCTTTCCTTCCTCTGTTCTCAGCATCACTGCATCCTGGCCAGATGTTTACATGCAGAACTTCCTGTTTTCATCAGCTTCCTGCTGGGTGTTCTAACCAATCCCAGCATGCTTTGCTCCAATGTTTCACAGGGCTTAAACGCCTAACTAAAATGAAGAGGGGAGGTGTAGGGGGCATGACTAATAAAGAAGGAACAGCGTGGCAGGAGGAGCAAGATTGGTGAAACACTGCAGAGCATGGTGGGATTGGTTAGAACACTCAGCAGGAAGCTGATGCAAACAGGAAGTTCTGCATGTAAACATCCTGCCAGGATGCAGTGATGCTGACAACTGGGGGAAGAAAGCACTGACATGAAAAACAGGTATATGGGGCAAAATATGCAGTGTCTAGGGTACTCTGGGCAGATAAAATAATTTAATTATGAGAGTGAAGAACCCCTTTAACCCCTTAAGGACTCAGCCCTATTTCACCTTAAGGACTTGGCCATTTTTTGCAAATCTGACCAGTGTCACTTTAAGTGCTGATAACTTTAAAACGCTTTGACTTATCCAGGCCGTTCTGAGATTGTTTTTTCGTCACATATTGTACTTCATGACACTGCAAAAATTGGGTCAAAAAAGTTAATTTTTTTGGATAAAAAAATACCATATTTACCAAAAATTTTGAAAAATTTGCAAATTTCAAAGTTTCAGTTTCTCTACTTCTGTAATACATAGCAATACCCCCAAAAATGTTGATGACTTTACATTCCCCATATGTCTACTTCATGTTTGCAGCATTTTGGGAATGATATTTTATTTTTTGGGGATGTTACAAGGCTTAGAAGTTTAGAAGCAAATCTTGAAATTTTTCAGAAATTTACAAAAACCCAATTTTTAGGGACCACTACAGGTCTGAAGTCACTTTGCGAGGCTTACATAATAGAAACTGCCCAAAAATGACCCCATTCTATAAACTACACCCCTCAAGGTATTCAAAACTGATTTTACAAACTTCGTTAACCCTTTAGGTGTTGCACAAGAGTTATTGGCAAATGGGGATGAAATTTGAGAATTTCATTTTTTTGCCTAATTTTCAATTTTAACCCATTTTTTCTACTAACAAAGCAAGGGTTAACAGTCAAACAAGACTTTATCTTTATTGCCCTGACTCTGCCGTTTACAGAAACACCCCATATGTGGCCGTAAACTACTGTACGGGCACACAGTAGGGCGTAGAGGGAAAGGTGCGCCGTATGGTTTTTGGAAGGCAGATTTTGCTGGACTGGTTTTTTGACACCATGTCCCATTTGAAGCCCCCTGATGCACCCCTAGAGTAGAAACTCCATAAAAGTGACCCCATCTAAGAAACTACACCCCTCAAGGTATTCAAAACTGATTTTACAAACTTTGTTAACCCTTTAAGGTGTTGCACAAGATTTAATGGAAAATAGAGATACAATTTCAAAATTTCACTTTTTGGGCAGATTTTCCATTTTAATATTTTTTTTCCAGTTACAAAGCAAGGGTTAACAGCCAAAAAAACCTCATTATTTATGGCCCTGATTCTGTAGTTTACAGAAACACCCCATATGTGGTCGTAAACCGCTGTACGGGCACACGGCAGGGCGCAGAAGGAAAGGAATGCCATACGGTTTTTGGAAGGCAGATTTTGCTGGACTGGTTTTTTGACACCATGTCCCATTTGAAGCCCCCCTGATGCACCCCTAGAGTAGAAACTCCATAAAAGTGACCCCATTTTAGAAACTACGGGATAGGGTGGCAGTTTTGTTGGTACTAGTTTAGGGTACATATGATTTTTGGTTGCTCTATATTACACTTTTTTGTGCGGCAAGGTAACAAGAAATAGATTTTTTGGCACCTTTTTATTTTTTGTTATTTACAAAATTCATCTGACAGGTTAGATCATGTGGTATTTTTATAGAGCAGGTTGTCACGGACGTGGCGATACCTAATATGTATACAATTTTTTTTATTTATGTAAGTTTTACACAATGATTTCATTTTTAAAACAAAAAAAATGTTTTAGTGTCTCCATAGTCTAAGAGCCATAGTTTTTTCAGTTTTTGGGCAATTATCTTAAGTAGGGTCTCATTTTTTGCGGGATGAGATGACGGTTTGATTGACACTATTTTGGGGTGCATATGACTTTTTGATCGCTTGCTATTACACTTTTTGTGATGTAAGATGGCAAAAAATGGCTTTTTTTACACCGTTTTTATTTTTATTTTTTTACGGTGGTCATCTGAGGGGTTAGGTCATGTGATATTTTTATAGAGCTGGTCGATACGGACGCGTCGATACCTAATATGTATACTTTTTTTTTTTTTTTTAAGTTTTACACAATGATCTCATTTTTGAAACAAAAAAAATCATGTTTTAGTGTTTCCATAGTCTAAGAGCCATAGTTTTTTCAGTTTTTGGGCGATTATCTTGGGTAGGGTATGATTTTTGCGGGATGAGATGACGGTTTGATTGGTACTATTTTGGCGTAAATGCGACTTTTTTGATCACTTTTATTACCTTTTTTGGGAAGTAAGGTGGGCAAAATTTCAATTTTCTCATAGTTTTTTTTTTTTTTTTTTTATGGCGTTCACCGTGCGGGGAAAGTAACATGACCGTTTTATAGATCAGGTCGTTACGGACGCGGCGATACCTAATATGTGTAGTGTATTTTATTTTTTTTATTTTTATTCAGTGATAAATGTTTTTTTTTTATCTTAACTTTTTTCACTTTTTTTTTACATTTTTTTTGACCCAGACCCACTTGGTTCTTGAAGATCCAGTGGGTCTGATGTCTGTATAATACAGTACTGTACAATATATATTGTACTGTACTGTATTTTACTTACCACTTTGTCTGAACAGATCTCTGCTTTCAGCACAGATCTGTTCAGCACCATGGACAGCAGGATGCCTGAGAAGGCGTCCTGTTGCCATGGGAACCTTCCCCGTCTGCTCAGTAGTGTTCAGAACTTCGCAGACGGGGAAGGGTAAGGACGGGGCTTGGGGGGCTGCCTGGGAGCTCTCTCCCTCTCCCATCGGGGGGCTGCAAAGGCACAGCAGCCCCCGATGGGAGAGGGAGGGAGCTCCCTGACCTGTTAACCTTTTCCATACAGCGGTCCGTACGGACCGCTGTATGGAAAGGGTTAAACGGCTGACATCGCATCACCGATGTCAGCCGTTTATACCAGGGTGCCAGCAATGTGCTGGCACCCTGGTATACCCACTAGAAGCCAACGATTATTCAAGGGGAGGCGGGCGGGGGATCGTGATCCCGCCTCCCGCACCGCCCGCCTCCCGCACCTCCCGCACCGCCTGCGACACCCCCCCTGCACCACCCGCCCACATAATATCATTCAGGGGTGCAGGGGGGGTTAATAAAAACTTAATTTCTGGCATTTTAACGTTTGATCCCCGCGGTCAGAGACCGCGGGGATCAGAATCGGCTAAAAGCGCAGCAAACCGCAGGTCTGAATTGACCTGCGGTTTGCTGCGATCGCCGATACGGGGGGGTCACATGACCCCCCTCGGCGTTGTGACAGGATGCCGGCTGAATGATTTCAGCCGAAATCCCGTTCGGATTAACCCCCGGGGCGCCGCAATCTTATTTTAAACTCATGACGTACCGGTACGTCATGGGTCCTTAAGGACTCGGGAACCATGCCGTACCGATACGTCCTAAGTCCTTAAGGGGTTAAAGTGCACTTCCAATTACAAGCAAGACTTCTCTTGTTGCTTTACACTTCTTGAGATAATGAATCAGCCCCACTCTCCTCTCTCATTGTATGGCAGCAACTGGCAGGAGACTGTCTCTGTCCCTACTGGAAGCCTCATTTCTCTGCTAGGAGCTGAGCAGTCGCAGAATAAAAAGGTGCCAAAGCTTACATCTGACTTGGCTAGCACAGTGTGTACGATGACTTGAACAGTGATTTCTATCTACACAATGTTCCCTTAATGCAAGAAATTTTACAGGAATCAAAAGGAGGTATTGTCACCTAAGATCACAGCGCTCCAAGGGATTTTATACATTACATCCATTAGTTCCCCCTAAAGGGCTTGTCCAGGACAAGCAAACTCTTACTAATTCCACAGTCCCTTTAAGTGACTGACCAGGCATTAAAAAACAACAAAGTGGCCTAAAATAATACAAACCTTTATCCGTACAAGTGAAACATAAAGCAACCACCTCAGATCAAAATGTTCTGCAATGTCTGACTATCGATCTACGCCGTGATTTTCCACATTAGTTCACTTCCTGCAAATCAGGCAATGTTACATCAGCATCTAATAAAATATTAAAGGCCATCAAGACGGCGAGCTGCAAATGACCACCTGCAATATTATTCCCAAAAGGGATCTGGAAAAGCTTCAAGTGCAATGAGATTTCTGCGGCCAGTACGTCCCCCATATGAGGGTTGGACAAAATCCTATAAATGTTAGGAGCAAGTCAGGCCATTTTGCGGTTTTTAGGGGCCCAGCTATAGAAACTCCTGGACCTCCTGTGGTTCATCAGAACTGTAATTAGTGTCCTTAAAGCCATAGTGCACAGGATCTGATGAACTGCAGGCGGTTCGGATGTGTTGGAAGGGAACCATAGAGGGTTGGGAAAAAAAAAAAATTCAAATAAAATCACCCATATTTCATGGCTGCCTTAAGGCCATCTAAGGTCCGTTCACACAGCGGATTTTACCATCAGAAATGGGTGCGAAATCTGAAAAGAAACAGCGGGGTCCGGGTACTGTTTTCATTGGGAGGCCACGCCACAGTTCACTAGGCCGCGGTCACGCCCAGAAAGAACATGTCCTTTCTCGGCACGGTGTCATGATGTTGCTGGGTGTTCGATACATTCAAAGTGGCTAAAAAAGCAAGTGGGTCCACGGCCTTCACAATGAAAAACCGCAGCAGATATCGTAGGAGTTTATGCCGCGGATTATGCGCCAGACTTTGCAAAATCCAGTTTTATAATAATGAATCATATTCCCTGTATATGTTCTGCACCTTTCTAATACATAGTGTTTCCATCCCTTGCCATTTTTACAACCTCCGCTTGCTGCAATGCAAATAAAACGCGGAGGGCAGAAAGCCTTTCCGGAAGGCGACCAGCTGACACTAGCAGGTCACGAAGTGACAGTGCGGTCCATTGCAAGTAAGATAAGAGCGGGACAGGTCTTAAGGCTAAATATTTATATTTGAAAGCAAGCAGAGATCTTGGAACTGGTGAGGAATTATGACAAAAAGCTGTATCGCCATTCTAAAGTAAGAAAGCTTTAACTTTCGTAAAACTTCAGACTCCCAAAATGAACCTAAAAAAAGAGTAAAGTAATCCCGTCTGCTGCATATGAACTGAGCAAATGACCTGTCTGCAATCTAGATGGCGGGTTTTCCAGGACCACAGATTGTCCTCGTTAAAAGGAGCCTCCAAAATTCCCATGACCGGGGTATGCAGCGCCCATAGAAGCTTTTGTTCACAAGCACAACCCATCAATGGACGGTCTATCGCAGTGAAGTGAGCAGATAAAGGGTTGAGAACAATACCGTCATAGCACAAGCATGTGTCTGCCCAGAAGCCTTTGACTACAATGCTGCACACAATAGACTTAAAAGTGCCGCAAGGAACCGCCCTTATGTCACCCTCACCAGACCGTCAGTGAAAGGCACATGTGGGATCAAACTTGTAACTTCAGGAAGCAGTAGCGCCCATTACCAAACACTGGAGAAACATGAGCTTAATCCAGGGCGCTGCTGACTGGGCACAATGCTGCAGCATTAATTAACTGCAATCGTTCTGCGGCGAGTCATATTTGCAGATTTGATCAGAAGCCACATGGTGCTCAAGGCAGCACGCACAAACCTATCATACGTGACTTTGGCTGACGGCAGAGCTGTACCGCAGCCAGTTGTCAGGTGGCATAACAGATGGTTCCCTGGCAAGCCACAGGTTAATATGCCCCCACGTCTGCTTCCGACAAGCCAAGCCGTTTGCACTGCAAGCTTGGTTTATTTTCACTTGACATATCTAGGATTGCTTTATGTTCTCCGCTTCCGCATCTCCTGCCGTGCCAAGATTAAATATTATCTGAGCCCTAATGAAGCAGCATCCTGAAAGGGGTATTCCAAGTTTACGCTCACCTTGTAAACTTCCCAGCCACTGCTGTTCCAATATGACCCAGGTCGCCGTTGCACTCTACTTCTTAATCCTCTCAACATGGCAGGAAACTGTTGTGAATGCCCCTCAACCAATTCTGGCTGCTCTGCGATCTTCCGGACGGTTGGAGTCACATGGCCGCTGCAGCCAATGAATGGCCTCAGCGATGACGTCTCCCCAAGTGGAACACGTCACCCAGGAGTCACCACTCAGGCAAGTCCATGGCTGGAGCGGTGAATCTGACTTCTTCTGTTCAGGAGTTTACAGGCCGGGGACTGGAACACTGCTGAACAGAAGCCAAGGGCCGGAAGGGGGTGCAAGAGAGCATGACTTTATTTTTATATTTTTTCAAAAGGCACAGTACGCTGCTCATGACCATTAAAGCCCCAAAGGCTGGACAAACCCTTTAAAGGGGTTGTCCGGGTTCAGAGCTGAACCCGGACATACCCTTATTTTCACCCCGGCAGCCCTCCTGAGCCTGGCATCGGAGCATCTCATGCTCCGATGCGCTCCCGTGCCCTGCGCTAGATCGCGCAGGGCACAGGCTCTTGTGTTTACAATAACACACTGCCGGGCGGTAACTTCCGCCCAGCAGTGTGTTCGGTGACGTCACCGGCTCTGAGGGGCGGGCTTTAGCTCTGCCCTAGCCGTTTTACTGGCTAGGGCAGAGCCAAATCCCGCCCATCAGTGCCGGTGACGTCACCGGGGTTCCTGTCAGCCCCATAGAGAGCCCCGGCACGTCACCGGAACTCAGAAAAATGCCTTTGCCCTGCGCGATTTAGCGCAGGGCAAAGGAGAGCATCGGAGCATGAACTGCTCCGATGCTCATGTCAGGGGGGCTGCCGGGGTGAAAATGGAGGGATGTCCAGGTTCAGCTCTGAACCTGGACAACCCCTTTAAGGGCTCTTTCACACCTGCGTTCTTTTCTTCCGGCATAGAGTTCCGTCGTCGGGGCTCTATGCCGGAAGAATCCTGATCAGTTTTATCCTAATGCATTCTGAATGGAATGAAATCCGTTCAGGATGCATCAGGATGTCTTCAGTTCCGTAACGGAAAGTTTTTTGGCCGGAGAAAATACTGCAGCATGCTGCGCTTTTTGCTCCGGCCAAAAATCCTGAAGACTTGCCGCAAGGCCGGATCCGGAATTAATGCCCATTGAAAGGCATTTATCCGGATCCAGCCTTAAGCTAAACGTCGTTTCGGCGCATTGCCGGATCCGACGTTTAGCTTTTTCTGTATGGTTACCATGGCTGCCGGGACGCTAAAGTCCTGGCAGCCATGGTAAAGTGTAGTGGGGAGCAGCATACTTACCGTCCGTGCGGCTCCCGGGGCGCTCCAGTGTGACGTCAGGGCGCCCCACGCGCATGGATGACGTGATCACATGGCACGTCATCCATGCGCATGGGGCGCTCTGACGTCATTCTTGAGAGCCCCGGGAGCCGCGCAGACTGTAAGTATACCGCTCCCCACTACTACTATGGCAACCAGGACTTTAATAGCGTCCTGGCTGCCATAGTAACACTGAAAGCATTTTGAAGACGGATCCGTCTTCAAATGCTTTCAGTACACTTGCGTTTTTCCGGATCCGGCGTGTACCTCCGGCAAGTGGAGTACACGCCGGATCCGGACAACACAAGTGTGAAAGAGGCCTAAAAGGGGTTCTCGGAGGCTTTGACTAAACATGTGAAGGAAGATCGTTTCACCACTACTTACCATTTCATTGCGCCGCCGATTCTGCAATCTGGACTGTGGCCACGTAACCGCCTGACTTCTGCTGACATGTTGACCACTTCTGCTCCTGTCTCCCCCTGTATAACGTACAGGCAACTGAACAGAAAGCCACAGGAGCAGATCCAGTCAAGACTTCAGCAGGAGAGTCCGCCGCCAGAGTCAGGCGGTCACGTCACCACAGCCCAAACTGCCGAATCGGCAATGGAATGGAAAGTAGTGGTGAAACAATTTTCCTTCACAGATTGTCTGCAAGCTAGAATTTAGTCAAAGCCTCAGAGAACCCCATAAATTGCTATGGGACTGCACTCGGGTACTTTCAGATCTGCTCTTCAGGGGTCCCGTTCTGGAGAAAGGAGCAGATCGCCATTTGACATTCATGGCATATCCTAGCAACATGCCATCAATGTCTCAGATGGGAACACCCCTTTAAAGAGGTTCTCCGGGCTTTTACTATTGATGACCTATCATCAGGACAGGTCATCAAAATCAGATTGGTGGGGGTCTGACCCCCGACACACTGCCAATCAGCTGTATGAATCGTTTTTTTAACACAATAAAAGCACACAGAGCTATTGGGACTGGGTATTACGAATGTGCTAGTGGCGATCTAGCAACCCATGTCCTTAGCTCTATACCCAAAATCCTGGTGACAGGTTCCCTTTAACGGAAAAAATAATTATAAAAAAAAAAAAAAAAAAAAAAGAACACAAACCGGGAATACACAGTTTATAGAAAGGTAGAAGAAAAAAGAAAAAAAACTCGTCTGGAACTACAAAATATGGGAGACCACATGGCGATTCTGGTAGAGGGGTTTTTCTGGACTTTCCGGCAGTATAAATAATGGAGAAGGTCGGTGCACGCCTCCGTCTGGCCTGAACTGGCTACTAATAGAGCAATGCCTTTTTAAGAGGTAGAAAGGATGTACATCACCAGCAGGAAAAGGGTTAAACTTCCGTAATATTAACAAGTGAGGAAAAAGCTCAGACTCAGCAGTCTGGATGGAAGAGAAATGTCTCGGGGTCGGTGGCACTATAGGCATGAACAGTACTTTTGTCTGAGAATGGCATTCCTGCACCCCTCCCCCGTCCCATTCTTACAGATTTCTCTGGTTGATGTGACAGGCTCGGGGAGGAAACCGCCGCTTGTGGGAACCATTCTTCTGACCTTCGGTTATAGGGGGTGGGAAAGACAGCTGACCTCTCACCGCACATGTGACTACCGTAATGTGTGCCGCCGCATGTCTAGGCAACCGCTGCAAGAGTCAAAAAATGCTTTTCTTGTAGGAGGTGAGGTTTACAGGGCCGAAACATGGCCGTAAACAAGTCCCTGCATATTCCGTTACTCTGCGGACCCCGAAAACATGGAGAAACGCTTGGAATGAAGCGCCACAGGCATGGTGCTGTACTAGAGGAAGAATAACTGAGCCGAGCTGCAAAATCAATAGTTTGTGACAGACATTGCCTGGTAAAGCATAGACGTCTGCTCAGTAGGTCATGGGTCGCTTTAAATCAGGGCACTAGAGGGTCCAGCAGATGTGAACCGGAGGGACAGGCTGTAACCATTTAAAGTCCACTGTAACGTTAATTGTGGGAGGTGTGTAAAGACACAGGACCTAGCGAGACTGGGGCCATCTGCCTTTAACCCCTTAGTGCTATTTGACACGTATACTCGTCATGGAGCACTGCTACTTGGCACTCCATGACGAGTATACACGTCATGGCATTAAACTGTCACCATGTCTGCAGACATGGTGACAGAGCTGAGACCCCAGCTTTTATTCATTGTGCCCCCCTAATTTCAGGTGCTTGAAACGGCCGACATCAGTGCTGGCACCAATGTCAGCCGTTTAACCCCTTCCATGCGACGGCCCACAGGGACTGCTGTATGGAAAGGGTTAACAGGGAGGGAGCTCCCTCACTCTGCCATCGGACCGCTGCTGTGCTGTTGCAGCGACCCGATGCTTGACGAGTTCACAGAGGGAGGGAGCTCCCGCCCCCATCGGGCCGCTGCTCTGTTGTGGTAGCGTCCTGATGGTTACCATGGCAACCGGATGCCTTCACGGGTTTCCGGCTTGCCATGGTATTGCCAAGCCTGATCAGGCTGTGTAAAGTTACAATACACTGCAGTATATAGTGTACTGTAGTGTATTATAGAGGCATCAGACCCACTGGATCTTCAAGAACCAAGTGGGTCTAAGTAAAAAAAAAAAAAAAAAAAAGCCTTTGGAGACACTAAAACCTAAGTAGACATATTAGGTATTTCCGTGTCCGTAACAACCAGCTCTATAAAAATATCACATGACCTAACCCCTCAGGTCACTTTACATCACAAAAAGCGTAATACCAAACGATCAAAAAAAGTCATATGCACCCTAAAATAGTACCAATCAAACCGTCCTCGTATACCGAAATAAATGAGCCCAAAAAATATAAAAAAATAATATGCCTTGTAGAATATGGAGACACAAAATTACTACTTTTTTTTTAAATGCTTTATTATGTAAAACTGAAACAAACAACCAAAAAAAGTCATATTTGGCATTGTCACGTCCGTAACAACCGGCTCTATAAAAATACCACATGATCTAACCTGTCAGATGAACATTGTAAATAACAAAAAATAAAAACGCTGCCAAAACCTATTTTTTTGTTACCTTGCCTCACAAAGTGTAATAAAGAGCAACCAAAAATCATATGTACCCTAAAATAGTACCAACAAAACTGCCACCTTATCCCGTAGTTTCCAAAATGGTCTTTTTTTTTTAAGTTTCTACTCTAGGGGTGCATCAGGGGGTCTTCAAATGTGACATGGCAACTTAAAATTATCCCAGTGAAATCTGCCCTCCAAAAACCATAAGGCTTTCCTTCTGCGCCCTTCTGCATTCAGACGGCCGTATGCTGTCCGGAAAAATGCAGATTCGTTTTTTTGCGGATTAGATGCTGTCCCATTCACTTCTATGGGGCTTTTTCTTCCATTGCACGGCTCAGCAAAACAAATGAAAACATATCCTATACTTGTCAGTGAAAATCAGGACATGGCCCTATTGAAGTTTATGGGTCAGCAAAAAAAAAAAAACGGAATGCAATCTTTTTTTGCAGACATGCTGAACTGTCCGCAAAAAAACGGATCCGCATTTTTGCGGACAGCATACGGCCATCTGAATGAGCCCTTTGTCAATGAGTGTCAAAAGATCTGTAATTACCTTATAATAACAGCTTTCATTAATGTCCTCTGTCCCTTTCCACTGCTCCCTTAAAAGACCGCTGCTATGGCTCATCTGTCTCTGGCTAAGAAGAGAGGAAGACAGAGGGGCGGTCCTTCACACTGCATGCCTGCATTAGGCTTCAGAGTGAGGAGGCGTGTCTCTCTGTAATCCAATCTGATTGGCTGGCAGGAAGCTGCTGGCTACAGCAAGTTTGTATGTGACCTGAGGGAAAGCAGTTTTGGCCTCAGAGAACTGGCAGAGGAGCCATCTTGAGAAGATCCTAATAATGTAGGATTCAAAACAGCTGTAACTAAGGGTAAAACTCAAGGAAAACAGTGGTAAGTGAAGAAACTAAAGCTGATAATGCTGCTGTAGCAGTAACATATGCCAATTTTATCCTTTAATTCAGGCATCCTCAAACTGCGGCCCTGCAGCTGCTGTAAAACTACAACTACCCTGCTGTAGGCTGATACCTGTAGGCTGTTCGGGCATGCTGGGAGTTGTAGTTTTGCAACAGCTGGAGGTCCACAATTTGAGGACGCCTGCTTTAATTCCTGTGGAACACCTAAAGGGTTTCAATACCTTGACGGGTGTAGTTTCTAAAATGGGGCCATTTATGGGTGGTTTCTATTATGCAAGCCCCACAAAGTGACTTCAGACCTGAACTGGTCCTTAAAAATTGGGTTTTGGAAATTTTCGGAAAAATGTAAAGATTTGCTTCTAAACTTCTAAGCCTTCTAACGTCTCAAAAAAATAAACATGAAGTAGACATATGGGGAACATAAAATAACTATTTAGGAGGTATCACTATCTGTTTTCAAAGCAGAGAAATTGAACTTTCAAAAAATGAAAATTTTTCAAATTTTTGGGTAACATTTTTTATTTTTATTTTTAATTAAAATTGAAATATTTTGACTCAAATTTACCAGTGTCATGAAGTACAATATGTGACAAGAAAATCTCATAATGGCCTGGATAAGTAAAAGCATTTTTAAGTTATCACCACAAAGTGACACTGGTCAGATTTGCAAAAAAATGCCCTGGTCCTTAAGGTGAAAAATGTCATGAAAGGGTTAAAGGTATTGTCTATGATTAGAACATGGCTTCTTTCTATCATAAATGGTGCCACACATGTGCATGGGTTGTGCCTGGTATTGCAGCTCAGCTCTATTGAAGTCTGAGATACAATATACACATGCAACTTGGAGGACTGTTGTTGGAAGAAAGCAGCCATGTTCCTTTCTGGACAACCCCCCACCAGCTGTAAAAGCAGATATCTACACTTACCTGCTCCCCACCACTCCATCCCAGCTCCCGTCACCTGACTGAATCTCCACCTGTTAACTTCCGCCCTAACGGGACCACGTGTGCCGCTGCAACCAATAACTGGCCTCAGCAGTGACACGTGACCCAGCAGTGATGTGCCTCTTGGTGACGTATCACTGCTCAGGTCAGTCATTGCGCCTGTGACCCCATACATGGCAAAGAAAAGGAAGTCCAGTGAAAACACCCCAAAAGAATAGAAAACCTGGACATCCCTTTAAGACCTCCAGGCTTTAAAGGGGGTTATCCGGGAAACCATAATGATGACCTATCCACCGGATGGGTGCATCAGATGCGCTATAGTACGAGTCACCTAGGGATTGCATCAGGTATGAGCGAGACGTGCTGACCAGGAGGAGTACAGCAGGAACACCACATGGGCCAATCAGCAAAGATCCACAGACTCCATCCCATTGTCAAGTCATATGGCAATTAGCAGGCACAATCAGCACCCACTAATTAATTTAAAGGGCGGATGAAATATGTTGAGAACTAGTTTTGTTTTTTAGCCAAACGTCACTGAGATATAAAAAATAATAATAATCCAAAAAATAATGTAGGTGACACCAGCAAATTTCTAGTTGCGGTGGCTATATGGTTCCTGGCATTTGTCCAGTTCCGACGTACGAAATGTTTAGCACAAGCCAATTTCGAAACCATTCAGGCCACTATATGTACCCAGAGATGTATGTGGTGTAAGCCTGTCAATTTCATTGACTCTAAAGTCATTATGGCATTAAAGGGGTTGTATTGATGACCTCGTCTCAGAATAGGTGATCAATATCTGATCTGCGGCGGTCTGAAACTCTTCTCCCCCCCCCCCAATCAGCTGTTTCTCCACTTCTTCCTGTTAATTAGACTGCTAGTCGCTGAGGAACTGGAGTGTAATTTTAGGTACTCGAATGGGGCCAGTACTTGTAATGACACTGCGCCACCGCTACAGGGGAGACAACGTGTTGTTTAAAGACCGGGAAGTGGCGCTCGCATGGATTGCTGCCTCCTCTTTAAACAGCTGATCAGTGGGGGTGCCAGGTGTAAAAACCCCAGCCGATCATATATTGATAGCCCCTCCTGACGATAGGTCATCAATATATACTGCCTGCATAACCCCTTTAAGTTTCATTAAATGCTGCAGATTTTCCATCTGGACAATACCTGTGGCATGGAAAATAGGATTCGTGCACTGATGGAAAAAACTAATCTGCAGTACGGATTTTGCATCCTCGCTATTTTCACTTCTTTCCATGTAGTGGGGAGAAATTGATGGTAAAGCCGCAGCAAAATCTGCATGTGTTATATGTGGGTCGTGTACGGAAACCCACCTTGTGGTACGTCCAAGCATGAAGCCAAGCAGACGAACTATTGTAGATGTCGGGGCCATCAAACTCTTTAACAACAGATTTTTAGGGAAAGTAGTATCAGACATGTCACCGAAGAAAAGCTTACTCTTCTCTCCCTATAAGAGATATACATGAAGGCTCGGCCCAGCATGCATGTCCACGTGGGGAGTCAGGAGAATTAACTGCTGGGTAGCCACGCTATTCAGCAGACTTATTGGCTGTCTATGGCCACCATTTTGGAGAGGACTTGTTGGTGCTGACTACAGGCCAAACACTGCTGCATAACACCATTATAAAAGGACGAATCTTGCAAAGTGACATCTTTGATGCCTTCTGGGTAAATTTTGTCCCCCTGGGTGACAAACAGTACGGTCATAATGCATTCTGCCATAACAGGAACCTGCCAACATCTCCATACCCGCATCTGCCCCCTCAAGCATTTACACTGTGGATTTCTCTTGGCGTATGACAAGTGTTCGGTGTCCTTCACCGGGCGGCAGGAAGTCGCTGTGCAAAAGTCACCTTGTTCTGGATTACTAGACAATGCAGCTAAAGAACACATGTGCCAACTTGTAAGCCGATACTCGGATATGCAACGAGCCCGGACCTTACCTTTTGCAGACTAGTTGGATTTAGCTGAGTTTTGTCGATGATTTTTATTGCGACCTAAAAGAGAGAGAGAGAAAGGGGGGGGGGGGGGGGGGGGATTAATAAAAAAAAATTTACCAAATTGCATGACAAAACAGATGGCAAATCTGTGCGGGCAATGCTGGAGATGGGGATGGCACTCCTGTGCAATGGAACACCTGAACACTGGCACATTTCATGGGAATGTAACCCGACTCCAGATCAATTAGCAGGGCGCGCAATGTCACTTCCCAGAACACACTGTTACTTGGATGCTATTCAAAGCAGAAAATATAGAAGCTGAACTCTAGCAGGGGTGCCTCACAGCCGACTAGAAACACATGAGAGCACAGCGAGGGGGGGGCTGTCCGAATGTCAGGTAATTCGCCAAGTCTATTGGGGACCCTGTGATTTGAGGTCCCCATAGCAATAGCATGCAAACAAGGCAGAATGATGAGGAAAGGTATTTAAGCAAAGCAAAAATAGATTAAAAAAAAAAAAAAAAAGATATAATGAGAGAAAACTAATATTGTCCAGCATTTATTTTTTTCAGTCTGCGGATGCGCAGACCGGAAGGACGGATCTGGCACTAATACATTCCTATGTAAACTTCTGGCAAGTGTTCCGGATTTTTGGGCCGGAGATAAAACCGTAGCATGCTGCGGTATCATCTCAGTCCTGATCAGTTAAAAAGACTGAACTGACGACATTCGTAACGGATTGCTCTCCGTTCAGAATGCATGGGGATAAAACTGATCAGTTCTTTTCCGGTAAAGAGCCCCTAGGACGGAACTCAGCGCCGGAAAAGAAAAAGGCTAGTGTAAAAGTACCCTAACAAAAAAAAATACACAAAAGCATGCATTTAAGGCTACTTTCACACCAGCGTTAGGTGCGGATCCGTCTGGTAACGGATACAATAATGCAAACGATTGTATCCGTTCAGAACAGATCCGTTTGCATTACCAAAGAATGCATTATTCTTTGTTCACGATAATGCAAACTGATCCGTCCTGACTTACATTGAAAGTCAATGGGGGACGGATCCGTTTTCAATTGCACCATATTGTGTCAGTGAAAACTGACCTATCCCCATTGACTTACATTGTAAGTCAGGACGGATCCGTTTGGCTCCGCATAGTCAGGCGGACATCAAAACGCTGCCAGCAGTGTTTTGGTGTCCGCCTCCAGAGCGGAATGGAGGCTAAACTGAGGCAAACTGATGCATTCTGAACGGATCCTTATCTATTCAGAATGCATTGGGACTAAACTGATCCGTTTTGGGCCGCTTGTGAGAGCCCTGAAACGGATCTCACAGGCGGACCCAGTAACGCCAGTGTGAAAGTAGCCTAAACAAACTGTTAGTAAAATAATCTGATCAAAGCAGTTCCTCATGTGTAGCTGCAGTCATATAAAATACAGCTATAATAAATCTCGCCTGCCCACGGACCACTATTGATTTGTACCCTGCTCCTCCATTACTCTATTCTGGGACAAGGGGACAGATACTTAGGCTAAAAGCCTAGCTCTCTATGAATAATCAAGTAGCCAAGAAAACAGTCACCGAAGACTCGGAGACCATCCAACGCTGGCATCTTCTGGGCATTCCCACATGCTAAATCTGTCGCTCTGTTCCCAAATGCCTCATGAGGAAGCACTATGGGCAGCTTCTGTACCTATCCAATGTGCCGGATGGCAGTATCTAAATTTGGGCTCTAAGGAACCATCATGCTGAATATATTGACCTCTAGGTTCAATGGACAGCGCTGTCACACCTCCTTAGCAGTGGGTGGCCACACGGGAACACCCACTGCTGCGCCCAGCCGATTACCCACTGTACCTAGAGAAAGTGACATTTGCAACCAAACAGGAATTATTCCATCCAGGCTTGGCACAACACAAATCCATGGTTTTGCAAACTGACAGACTTGGTGCAAGAAGGGGACATCTCCTTCTCCCTGGCTGTGACGCGCTCCACTGTGATTGGCCAGCTCACAGCCAGGGAAAGGAGATGCACCTTGAGAAACATGGCGGTCTCCTCCTCCCTGTACCGATGGTATGGATTAGCATACATGGCAGAAAACCAGAAATGGGGGGGGGGGGGGGGGGCACAGCAGGGGAAAGGAGAGGCCCATCAGAAAGAAAAAAAAAAGGGATATCACATCTCCTCAATAGGCTCTACAGTGCCAGGTACTTATATTGTAATGTCAAGACCAGTGAAAGGTCCTCTCTAAAGGGCATCTGTCAGCAGTTTTGTACCTATGACACTGTCTGACCTGTTACATGTGCGCTTGGCAGGTGAAGGCATCTTCGTGTTGGTCCCATGTTCATATGTGCCCGCATTGCTGAGAAAAATGAAGTTATAATGTATCACTTTGACAGGGCCAGACAGTGAAGACGACATAACGCTTGGACCTGTCAAAGTGGAGTGGACGTAGAAGTTGCAGGCTCCGTTCTCTGTGACGCCCCCGTTGCTCCTAGAGGCTCATTTGCATTTAATAAAACATCATGTTTCTCAGCAATGCGGGCACATATGAACATGGGACCAACACAGATGCCTTCAGCTGCCGAGCGCACATGTAACAGGTCAGCCAGTGTCATAGGTACAAAACTGCTGATGTCCTTTAATATATTAATATGTGTAGCAGAGGCTCAGTTGTCACATGGCGTTCAGGGACAAGTTACCACTGAGGACAGCAAATGGATGCAGTGGTGCAAGTGATGTCAGATGGGATGTTTCCAATCCAGAGGGGGCCGGAAGCGTGTGGATGGAATCCTCGGGGGCTGGAACTGAGCACCAGCAAATTAGTAATTTAGGTAGAGCAGATTTGCAGCTATAATTATAGTACAATTGTGGATGGGATCAGACTAGGGACATTTATCTAGTGGGTAAAAATATTTAAAAAAACTTAAAGGGAACCTATCACCTGGATTTTGGGTATAGAGCTGAAGACATGGGCTGCTAGATCACCGCCCACTGTGAAGGAGCCCAGCACCGCCCACTGTGAAGGAGCCCAGCACCGCCCACTGTGAAGGAGCCCAGCACCGCCCACTGTGAAGGAGCCCAGCACCGCCCACTGTGAAGGAGCCCAGCACCGCCCACTGTGAAGGAGCCCAGCACCGCCCACTGTGAAGGAGCCCAGCACCGCCCACTGTGAAGGAGCCCAGCACCGCCCACTGTGAAGGAGCCCAGCACCGCCCACTGTGAAGGAGCCCAGCAGCGCCCACTGTGAAGGAGCCCAGCAGCGCCCACTGTGAAGGAGCCCAGCAGCGCCCACTGTGAAGGAGCCCAGCAGCGCCCACTGTGAAGGAGCCCAGCAGCGCCCACTGTGAAGGAGCCCAGCAGCGCCCACTGTGAAGGAGCCCAGCAGCGCCCACTGTGAAGGAGCCCAGCAGCGCCCACTGTGAAGGAGCCCAGCAGCGCCCACTGTGAAGGAGCCCAGCAGCGCCCACTGTGAAGGAGCCCAGCAGCGCCCACTGTGAAGGAGCCCAGCAGCGCCCACTGTGAAGGAGCCCAGCAGCGCCCACTGTGAAGGAGCCCAGCAGCGCCCACTGTGAAGGAGCCCAGCAGCGCCCACTGTGAAGGAGCCCAGCAGCGCCCACTGTGAAGGAGCCCAGCAGCGCCCACTGTGAAGGAGCCCAGCAGCGCCCACTGTGAAGGAGCCCAGCAGCGCCCACTGTGAAGGAGCCCAGCAGCGCCCACTGTGAAGGAGCCCAGCAGCGCCCACTGTGAAGGAGCCCAGCAGCGCCCACTGTGAAGGAGCCCAGCAGCGCCCACTGTGAAGGAGCCCAGCAGCGCCCACTGTGAAGGAGCCCAGCAGCGCCCACTGTGAAGGAGCCCAGCAGCGCCCACTGTGAAGGAGCCCAGCAGCGCCCACTGTGAAGGAGCCCAGCAGCGCCCACTGTGAAGGAGCCCAGCAGCGCCCACTGTGAAGGAGCCCAGCAGCGCCCACTGTGAAGGAGCCCAGCAGCGCCCACTGTGAAGGAGCCCAGCAGCGCCCACTGTGAAGGAGCCCAGCAGCGCCCACTGTGAAGGAGCCCAGCAGCGCCCACTGTGAAGGAGCCCAGCAGCGCCCACTGTGAAGGAGCCCAGCAGCGCCCACTGTGAAGGAGCCCAGCAGCGCCCACTGTGAAGGAGCCCAGCACCGCCCACTGTGAAGGAGCCCAGCACCGCCCACTGTGAAGGAGCCCAGCACCGCCCACTGTGAAGGAGCCCAGCACCGCCCACTGTGAAGGAGCCCAGCACCGCCCACTGTGAAGGAGCCCAGCACCGCCCACTGTGAAGGAGCCCAGCACCGCCCACTGTGAAGGAGCCCAGCACCGCCCACTGTGAAGGAGCCCAGCACCGCCCACTGTGAAGGAGCCCAGCACCGCCCACTGTGAAGGAGCCCAGCACCGCCCACTGTGAAGGAGCCCAGCACCGCCCACTGTGAAGGAGCCCAGCACCGCCCACTGTGAAGGAGCCCAGCACCGCCCACCATCCTCCGAATCTTCTCCTTGCTCCCAAAGGTCGAGCGCTGTAATCACGCGATGAGCGAGCTAGCGCATGCGCAGTTCGTTCCCTGAGGCTGATACCAGGACAGGGAAGGAACACTATGCCGACACTGCGCATGTGCTAGCTGGCGCATCGCGAGATTGCGGCGCTCTAGCTTTGTGACGTCGGGGAGCAAGGAGGAGATTCGGAGAATGAGGGGGAGTGCTGGGCTCCTTCACAGTGGGCGTGGCTGGGCTCCAGAAACACAGCACACAGAGCTATGGGGACTGGGCATTGCGGATGTGCTAGCGGCGATCTAGCAGCCCATCTCCTCAGCTCTATACCTAAAATCCAGGCGACAGGTTGCCTTTAAGCATGCGTTTTCATGATTTCTGTCATAAACGGAAAGAACAATGAACACTGCTTGGATGGGAAAAATAGAGCGGCCTCCGAGGCACAAGTAAATGTAGCATTAGAGTTTCCCTGTTACTCCAGTGGGAGATCCTGACAGCGTTCATACATTAGATAAAATCAGCAATGTGACTTTCAAAAGGTTTTCCTTGTCTCCACTCTGGATCTAACCCACTTTTGGAGAGGGAGAGAGAAAAAAAAAAAAAAAAAAAAAAGACCACTGGGAACACAGAACATAAATGTGAATGATCTGCAAGAAAGTGAGCAACCAGACGTGAAACCCCTCTCCAAACATACCCTGCCAGATGCGTATATTCATAGAGTCACAGAAAAGCATCAATTGCCTCTTTTTCTTTATAATATTCTAATAAGTGTATCCAGCGTAAAGCAAATGCAAAGTTCTAAGATATCTCTGCATAAAGAGTCTTCCAGTGACCTTTTACTGCAAACAAGCTCATTGTGTACTGGAGCGCACAAAGCCAGATTTACAGCGGAGCGCTGCAGTGAATACACAATGAGGTCTCCGAACGATAGGCAGGCTCTCATAGCATTCCAGTGCGCGCCAACGTTGAAATATGCATGCACTCCGCTTACGTAACACCCCGCATCGGGGGAGAACGGCAAACGGGCGCTTACCTCTCTGCCAGTCAGGATGTGCCGAGCGAGTTTGACTTTTGCAAAGTTTCCTTTGCCGATTGTTTTTAGAAGCCTGTAGTTTCCAATGTGCGGCTGCTCGTCGGCACAGGACGCTATCGAGTTCCTGTTTCGGGCTCCAGAGCGGGCAGAGCGGGGTGGCACATCTTGCCGGGTGTCTCCATGGGACGTGTGCTGTAACGAGAAGGAAAAAAATAAAAAATTAGTTTGGGTGCTCCAACTCCAGCGTCTACACACATAGGCCAGGTAGGTCTTCCTACCAAAGGGGCATTTCCATCTGATAAAGTCATAGCACATCAATAGGAAATGCCATTACATATGATCGGTGGGGGGGGGTCCAACTTCTGCGGAAGGTCCGTTGCGGAGAATGAAGGGGCTGCAGCGCTGATCCAGGTTGATTCACACACGTTGCACTACTATTAGTTGTGGTGCAGCCCGATATGTTGCGTGAATGGAGCCAGCGCTGCGGCCCCTGCATCCCAGAGACAGGTAAACGGAATCCAAGCTGCCAACAGACCCCAGTGACTATAATGAGGACCACTGGATTTCAGTCATGGTGTTCATTTTACTGCAAAAATAAAAAAAACACTGATATACATTTTTGACAGAACCTGCACTTATAGGTCTGCATTGGTTTTTCAGCTTATGAGGGTAAAGAAGAATGTTTTCATTCACTGACAGCAAAGAGAGGAGCTAAAAATGCTCAATTTAAACAAATGATGAATGTAAGGGGTTTCCTGCTTTTACTGATTGATGAACTATCCTCAGGATAGGCCATCTCTGGTTGATTGGCGGAGTTCTCCACCCCGCACCCACGTCGATCAGCTGGCACTGCAGCATTCCTGCAGTGTGGTTCTGCCGCTAACTTCTGGTGATAGACATACACCCAAACAGTTGATTGCAACGAGTGTCGGACCCCCTGCTGATCACCTAGTGGGGGCCTATCCTGAAGAGAGGTCATCAATACTGGAAACCGGACAACCCCTTTATTATTTCGGGAGCATCTATGCTGGTCTATGCTCTCCAATCGGAAGGGTACGGCAGCTGGACAGGCTTCAAGCATTACCTGTACCAGGAGGCTGGCGTAAGCAACGGCAAACTGGTTGGCCAGCTTAGGCCCTCTCAGACTTAACGAGTGGCGAGAAGGGTCAAAAAGTCGCATCATTTTGAGCCAAATGGTGCTTGTGCAAAACTTTTGGAACTTTTTGGTGTCACGGGGTTATGAAAACCTCCCTCATTATTTCTTCCAATAAGGCCTCATGCACACGACTGTTGTGTTTTGTGTTCTACACAAAACACGGATGGCGGCCGTGTCCGTTCCGCTATTTGCAGAACGGCACGGACAGCCATTGATATAACTGCTTATTCTTGTCCGCAAAACGGACAAGAATAGGACAGGTTATAGTTTTTTTTACAGACCACGGAACGGAGCAACGGATGCGGACAGCACACGGAGTGCTGTCAGCATCTTTTGCGGCCCCATTGAAGCGAATGGGTCCGCACCCGAGCTGCAAAAACTGCGGCTCGGATGCGAACCAAAACAACGGTCGTGTGCATGAGGCCTTAAGGAGACATCTGTAACTACTTAGCACGTTTACTTAAGACCTTTAACAATCAAACTTTCTTCTTCTGCTTCTCTGGAATAAAAGTATAGATCTGCGCTGAAGGAAACGACGCCCGTATTTACGACTGATCAACAGGAAGAGCTGGGACACATCAGGAGTCGTATACGGCGCTGCAGGGAGTGACGCCAGAGGCAGATTTCCTGTGTCATCCATCTAAATGTGTTATCACATCCTGTGGATGAGTGGGATACTCTACACAGACGTCCGCAGAAATGCCGTGAGAAGTGGAAACACCAGACAGGGGTCTGTACACCTGAGGGGCTGTAAAGTATACTGTAAGGCCACATTCACACTGCTGCAGGGCGCACTGAAAAGCCATACATAGAGAGAACAAATATATATAATGAACTTTTTCTTTCCGTATTTTGCCATGGATTGCGCCTAACTTAATGAAAAATAGAATGTGTAGCAAAACCCACATGTAAGGGCCCTATTAGACAGCCTGATGCTCCGGTAGGAGAAGCGTCGACCTGCGCTCGTTGGCATCGGCCTATTACACCAGCCGATGCAAAGGGAGCGCCCATTCAGCTATAATGACCGTCTGTGGCACAGGGCGACGTGCTGCCAATAGCCATGCATCTTTCATCCGGATAACAAAGGCAAATAAGCCGAGCGTTTGCTCATTTATCGACTGATCAGTGGAATAATTATACAGGCCAATTATGGGGAACGAGAGTACCTAGGAATGCTTGTTCCTGATAATTGACCCAAAAATCATCCAGTCTAACATGCCCTTAAAGGGGTTGGCAGAGTGGCTACTTTCACACTTGCGCTTGATCGGATCCGTTCTGAACGTTCTGAGCATTAATAACTTAGAAAAATTTCTAAGTGCGAAAGTAGCCTGAGCGGATCCGTTCAGACTTTCAATGTAAAGTCAATGGGGGACGGATCCGCTTGAAGATTGAGCCATATGGTGTCCTCTTCAAACGGATCCGTCCCCATTGACTTACATTGTAAGTCTGGACGGATCCGCACGCCTCCGCACGGCCAGGCGGACAGCTGAACGCTGCAAGCAGCGTTCAGCTGTCCGCCTGGCCGTGCGGAGCGGAGGCTGAACGCCGCCAGACTGATGCAGTCTGAGCGGATCCGCATCCATTCAGACTGCATCAGGGCTGGACGGAAGCGTTCTGCTCCGCTCGTGAGCCCCTTCAAACGGAGCTCACGAGCGGACAGCAGAACGCTAGTGTGAAAGTAGCCTAAACTGGAGAACAGAGGGGATCCACCTGCAAAACAAATAAATAAAAAAATACTGACTAGTAGACCCTGTGCCACCGGCTTTGGTTCTCCCAGAGGGCTGCAGTGGTGACGTCACATTGAAAACGAGTTACTGTTGCAATTACTGGTCTCAGCGGTGCACAGAAGAGGCCAGTAATTGACTGCAACAGCCACCTGTTGATGATGTGACGTAATCGCTGCTGCAGCTAGGTAAGCAGATCCCAGAAGAACCAGAACTGAAGCCCGGGATTTTCCAGGTAAGTGCTGAACAGTACTTTAAGCGGTCCATTTCCACCTAAAACTGGAAAAAAACTGCAGAATGGGACAAGGCGCCCGTCCTAGATGGTTGGGCTTACAGAAACTGGCGAGTTGGCCGGCGCGCCACTGTGTTCACAACTCCCATTGGTGCTTCCGGGAGTTACGTTCAATACAAAGTGAGTTAACGGAAACTGCATAGCGCCGGCCCGCGTGCCTGGCCACATAGGACAACTCCTTTAACGGCAAGTTCCCAAGAGACACACAAAGCCAATGATTTACAGACACGGAAAAGTTGAGGAGATTTTACCAAATCGCATCTATAGATCTGGAGAGTTCTGTGGTTCAGATTTTAAAAGACACAGCGTGACGATTTATGCAGCGAATTCTGCGACAGATTCTGCCGCAGATCATTCATCTTACTGCACAAATCCGGGACGCTGTCACATGGCACTTAAGTATCTTTTATGCTAGGGCTACAAGCCGCCAGACACAAAGCTGCGTCTCCAAAAATGTGTGACTTTTGTCTTTTTTTCATTGTGCAATATGGAGGCGAGTCATATGTAATAAAGCTTTTGCAACACTCAAAAATAACCCCGCTAAGATGTCACAAGGGAGTCTCAGTGGTAAACATGTTCGTGATGACATCCATGACAAGAGGGTCAGTAGTTTTATGAAGATTCCCGTGAAGGATCCATGCGTGGTCACGTGCGTCAGTATTTTGCTTTCCGTGTGTGCGTCATCCGTATTCCATGTTTGCTGCTAAGCTAAAAGTTTCCATAATTTACAGAGCATATTCTACCAGGGGTCAGTGAAAACCGCAGACCAAACACGGATATCATCCGTGTTGCATCCGTGGATTTAGTTGGCCCATCGACTGTGTGAGGGATCCGTAATCACGGACAAAAGCAGAGTATGCTTCGGCAGTGTCACCATGGACTGTGAAAAGCGACTGGTGTGTGAAATAAGGCCTCATGCACACAACCATAGTTTACATCCGAATCAATCCCGCATTTTTTGCGGCTCGGATGCGGACCCATTTATTTTAAGGAGCCGCAAAAGATGCAGGCAGCACACCATGTGCAGTCTGCATCTGTAAGTCCGTCTGCGGCCCTGCCAGAAAAAAATAGAACATGTCCCGTTCTTCTCCGTTTTGCGGACAAGGATAGGCATTTCAGACAGACTGTGGGACCTGCGGAAGGGAAAAACTCACGGCCGGTATCCTTGATTTACGGATCGCAAAAATGGATACGGCCAGGTGCATGAGGCCTAAAGGCAATGGATACATGGGGATCACAGACAGCAGACGTATGCGATTCACTGACGTGTGAAAGTGGCCTTATGCTGATCTCTATGCTGGAACGTTTACTCCTGGGATAAAAAATCCAGCAGCTTTGGATCCCCCCCATATGTCACGGTCGTACCACGTCATGTAGTTCTGTGACCACATTCACTGCTAGTGACACTGTGATCCTGGTTACAAGTGACCATGTTGCCCTACCTATACTGCTCAAAACTCTGAAAAACACTCCCTTTGCAACCCCCCCCCCCCCCCCCCCAAAATAAAAACCTGTATGCAAACAGGTGCCTGATCTCCACCCCTTTGTGAAAAGCAAGCCGTCTGGACAGCAAGGGCAGCCCGTCCAGCCCTTGCTATCTGCAGAGCGACTGCCTGTGTATAGCATACGGTTCGGAAACAAAGCAGAGCCTCCAGTCTGTGGGCTGCATAACTGACATCGTCATCTGCCGGGCTCTCCCCACAAAGCACTGACGCATTTCCTGACAGCCAGCTCAGAGGACAGGGGCTTTGTAACCAGAGATCCTACAGCAGATCCACTCCTCGCCATGCAAAGTCACAGGGTCTTTTCCTTTTCTCTCTTCTGCTAATTATCATACAGGAAAAAAACTGCCATCCCCATAACGAGCTCTGCAGACATCAGCGGAGTCGTCTGACAGATTCAACATGCAGAGACCGTTTTTACAGGACTCTTCAACAGTTAACAGGAGACGCAGCCATAACCATTGCATTTTGTACATAGGTGGACGACAAACTGCTCGTCCCCACAGCATCCTATTATAGTCATTTGGTCCGGTGGGCACGTGGTCCTATCTGGCTATGTCTGATCCGGAGAACCACGGCAGGCTGGTCTCTGACGGCTTTCTTTGACACACATGGAAGAAGCCTTAGGCCGCATTCACACATACGTGGATTTACGCTGACCATGGTCCGTAAAAAACCCGGCCTGCCTAGTGCATGGCGTCATTGGTTGCTATGACGCCATGTGCCTTATCCCGCCGCCGCTGTACAGTAATACGCTCATATAGATCAGACGAGTGTATTACTGCACAGTGGCACAAAGCGCACAGCGTCATAACAACAAATGGCGCCGTGTACTCGGCAGGCCTGGTTTTCACGGACTGGGGGTGGATTTAAAAAAAGAAGCGAGATAGTAACGGTCCTTTATAATTACCCCTCCTTTCTGACTCTACACCCAGTTTTGGCTTAATGGGTTTGACCAGCATTGGAGTTGACAACCCCTGGGGTCCTCTTCTGTCGCCCCTCCCCCTCCCGAAACAGGTGAAGCGCAGAGAGGGAGGGAAATTATATAGGAAGGTTACTCTCTACTTTATAATCCACTCCAGGTTTAGAAACTCAACCTAACGTGGTTGTTCTTCTTAGCCAAATCAGTAAAGCCAAGGGGATCAGGGGGAGAGCCCTGGCTCCTCAGAAAGTGCGTGTGTGTGTGGGGGGGGGGGATCCTAATCAGTCTTAAAAATGCCTGATCAGTCAGAAAAATTCCAGAAGGACGGATCTGGCATTGCGGTATTTTGAATGCCGGATCCGGCAATAATACATTCCTATGGGGAAAAAAATGCTGAATCCGGCATTCAGGCAAGTCTTCCGTTTTTTGGGCCGGAGATAAAACCGTAGCAGGTTGCAGTTTTATCTCCGTCCTGATCAGTCAAAATGACTGAACTGATGCATCCTGAACGGATTACACTCCATTCAGAATGCATTAGGATAAAACTGATCAGTTCTTTTCCGGCATGGAGCCCTTTTGACGGAACTCAGTGCCGAAAAAGAAAAACGCTGGTGTGAAAGTACCCTAAGTGTAAGCCACTTCTGAAACTTATGCCATTCAGTGAACACTTTTGAAGCCAATCTAGATGCACTCATCTGAAGGAGACTGGTCCAGCTGACAGGTTAAATGGTCTAGTAAATACGCAATCGTCCAAAGGAAGCGGCCAAGGAACGTACTTTATTTGTGTACAGATGTAGGAATAGAAGGATCATCAATTAAAAGACCAGAAAACACACTGGCAGCTGAGCAGATGCCAAACAGTTCCAGGAAGAGATCCATATAAATTGTAATTTAGACATTTTAAGGAGACGCCACAAAATGAGTCGGCGGCGCTGCCTGGACATGGGTCCAATAAGTTAGCGAGACAATGTCCGAACGGCCCATAATCCTGAGCACACCACGAATGATAACTTGGAAAATAAGATTGTCTGTGGTAAACTGTAATTACAGGAACACAAATCCGAAATAAATCACAATTATTATTACAGATCAGACGGTGGCCATCTACATAAAACTGAGGTTTCGACAACCGTACATCAACCAGACGTAGCGGCCTTAATAATATACCACAAAATTAGACCGACTAGCCACGCACTTAAAGGCTTAAAGGGGTGTTCCAGTTTGTTTTTAATTTAATTTAATTGCTTATATAATAAGAAATCATATTAGGAAACATCCATGTGATACATAAATAGGACAAGTGATGGAATCGTTCTTTTTATTGTGGTCATTACAGCGACTACATCACTGCATGTATTTACATGGCTGCCTGTCTCTAGGCAATGTTGGGAAATGGCCTCCTGTCTCTAGGTGATGTTGTCATGTTGTTCATAGAGTTTGGTATAAAATAAAAAATAAATAAAGAAGAAAACACACAGATCTGCATCTACACCGACACATAATGATGAGATGCTGCTGCAGCTAGTGGTTCTGTATATACTGTAAATGTGCTGCTCCTCAATACACTATTCACCTGATAGATACCTGGGCAGTTAACGGAAAGCCAGGTCACATGACTTGGCCCCATGTGGTAGGCGGATCCGAATTGGCAGAAGGTGGGTCATCACAAGTAGATGGGGTCAGCACAATATACTGCCCCAGCAGCTGTCCTTCTGCGGTGGGCATTAATAGTGGTAGAAAGGAAGAATGACAGGACCTTTTCCCGGCGCTGATGCAGAAGACGCGGGACCAGATTAGTATCGGTAAAACAGTAACAATTTTTTATTCCAGGTCTACGCGTTTCGGGGACAAACAGCTCCTTCATCAGGCATTAATAACGGCCACGTTCTGTCCTCCTCCAATTGTCTCCAAGTATGATATGGAGCAGGGGGCTTAGGAGGCAAGATGCGGGCCACAGCACCATGTTGCATTGACTTCCCCTAGTAATGACTTCTATAGCTCCCCCAGCTGCATGTTCCCCAAGTGGCCGAGGAAAGAAGAAAATAAAACACCTGAGTGCCGTTCCAAGTCACCATCTCAGACCACAGTCCTTTTTCCTGCCCGCATCCCTATGCCATTGGTACAGTGCCTCATATTGTGGCCTGGGGCTCATGAGGGTGATCATCGGGGCAGGGAGCTATGGACTTCCCATGCCCTGCAGCCATATTAAGTTGGATCACCGCCTCGAGCACAGCCATGCAATTGAATTCAGAAAAGCATCTGCGCCACCGGCCAGATACAAGAGAACCTGATGTTCCCGGAATTAATTACTGCCGGGAGCATCGGATCATTATGTACCTGTACGACGCCAGTGAGGAGACCACGGGCGGGCCCCCCTGGGCATCAGCTCACCAGAAAACTTCCCTGTAGGGTCTACGGCCAGCCCGCCTCCAGCAACTCATAGCAGACCTCCTTTGGGAACATCGCTGATTGTCTGAGATTACCTGATAAAGAAGCCTCCAAGAAGCGAAGAATGATTGGGCAAGGTCAAGTTTTTAATGCCCAATTCTGGCTGGAGATAAGCGGCTGCCAGAGCTTTCCTCTCTTGCCCCCGAGCATGCATGTATTTGGGGCGGGGGCAATAGCTGTCAGCTTTGGAAGATCTATGTTCACATCTGTCCGAGGCCCCATCATATTCAGTCACATTCACCTGAATAGGGCTTATGCCATGTTCACATTTGGCGGTTCTGTCAGTTTCAGTACTTGCAGCTCTATTCTTGCCGTCAACGTAACACTTGACCTCCAGCACATGAGCCTTTTAATCAAAAATGTCAGTGCCGCAAGTGAAACCCCCCACCTAGTACAATACAGAAATCTTCTTATCTGATGGGGTCGTGTCAGTGCACAGAATACGGCCCCAAATCTCTGTCCTCATGGAATACAGCACAAGCATCCGCTGACATTTCCAGCAGGACTATAGCAAATACCTCTGAATGTAAAAGAGTCTTTACAACCGAAAGCGAGACATTGTTACATATACTGTGCGCAAGATTAGGAACATTGTGACTGATCCTAGAAAACAAATCACTACAGACAATGAGACTCGGGGAAGCAGGCCCGCCGACGACGAGGCAACCACCTTCAACCGCCTCCGCCGAGGAAGGCAACCGCCGCCAGCGAGACAGCCTCCGCCGAGGAAGGCAACCGCCGCCAGCGAGACAGCCTCCGCCGAGGAAGGCAACCGCCGCCAGCGAGACAGCCTCCGCCGAGGAAGGCAACCGCCGCCAGCGAGACAGCCTCCGCCGAGGAAGGCAACCGCCGCCAGCGAGACAGCCTCCGCCGAGGAAGGCAACCGCCGCCAGCGAGACAACCGCCACCAGCGAGACAACCGCCGCTGAGGAAGACAACCACCGCCAGCGAGACAGCCTCCGCCGAGGAAGACAAACGCCGCCGAGGAAGACAACCGCCACGGAGACCACTGCCTTCATTGTAATGGAAAATAGGGTATTTAAGTGCAATTTAATTATATTACAGTGTATATGAGCAAAGAGAGGGAGGGAGCAAGGAAGAGAAAAAGAGCTAGCAAGAAAAAGAAGATAGACAGACGTGACATTAGACAGACGTGACATTAGACAGACGATCTGATGCCCAGGCCTCCTCAGACATACAGTGGAGGAGCAGGGTCTCCATGTAGCAGAGCCCTTCCTGTACACACTATGTATCGCCCGATGTCCACATGTCTCCACACTGCTATATTATAGGGTAATGGGCTGAACCATCAGGACATTGGGAGGGGGGGGGGCAGTCTGGATGATGAAGTCACTTACGTTCTCGGTGTCCCGTTCATTCACCGTGGGCAGGGGGGTTCGGGTGGACATGGCGGGGTCCCTTCTGATCACCCTGTGACGTGAGGAGGCCGGGGGGACGGTGCGGGGGTCTAGTGGTTACAGTCCGCTCTTCTCCGCAGGCTCCCGGGGGTACATGCTATCACACTGCGGTCTCCTCCATTCTCCTCTGTGCACACAGACTCCGCACCCTCCGGTCCCACAGGCCCCGAGTGAGATGTACTGTCACCGGGGCGAGGCTCACGGGCTCTCCGCGCCGCACACGGGGGGCGGGCTCACGGGCGCTGTCCTGGTATACGGCCCCCTCCTCGCTCCCCGGGCTCCTATGGACATTTGGAGGGGGGCAATGTGTGCTATCTTCTCCGCCCCAAGCTACAGCGCTCTGCCCCCTCCGTGCCGCTACTACTATACCATCCAAGATGGCCGCCCCGCTTCCTCCGGACGGATCCTCACAGCCTAGCCCTGCTACAGCCGCCGGAAGTGACGTCGACTCCGTCTGCGGCACTGATTGGAGGACGGGGCTGGCTGTTGTTGCTAGGGGCGACTCGGGGTCCGTGAGGGTAATGGAGGGCAGGCGGCGCTGTCATGGGAACATGGGGGAAAGTATAGCTGTTATGGTATGTGACGGTAGGGGGAGCTGTTTAGGTGACTCTTAAAGGGGTTGTGTCACTTCAGCAAATGGCACTTATCATATAGAGAAAGTTACCACAAGGCACGCACTAATGTATTGTGATTGTCCATATTGCTCCCCTGGCAGGCCGGATTCATTTTACCATCGCATTATACATAGCTTGTTTCCATGGCTGCGACCACCCTGTAATCCAGCAGCGGTGGTCGTGCTTGCACACTATAAGGCTTCTTTCACCCGACCGTATGGCTTTTTCAGTGTTTTGCGGGCCGTTTTTTCCGGATCCGTCGTTCAATTTTTTTGTGTTCGTTGTGTTTCCGTTTCGGTTCCATTTTTCCGTATTCCATGTACAGTATACAGTAATTACATAGAAAAAATTGGGCTGGGCATAACATTTTCAATAGATGGTTCCGTAAAAACGGAACGGATACGGAAGACATACGGATGCATTTCCGTATGTGTTCTGTTTTTTTTGCGGACCCATAGAAATAAATGGTTCCGTATACGGACTGTATATGGAACGCAATAAACAGCCCGTATACGGAAAGCAAAAAACGTTAGTGTGAACGAGCGCTAAGGGTCTATTCACACGTCAGCAACGTGTTTTGTGGATCCACAGATCCGCAAAACACGGACAGCGGCAATTGGCGTTCTGCATTTTGCGGACCGCACATTGCTGGCACTAATAGAATATGCCTGTTCTTGTCCGCAATTGAATGTTCTATTTTTTTCGGGAACGGAATTGCGGACCCGGAGGTGCGAGTCCGCAATTCCGTGTCCGGGCAGCACATCGTGCTGCCCCATAGAAACGAATGGGTCCGCAATTCGGTTCCGCAAAATGCGGAACGAAATTGTGGACGTGTGAATGGACCCTAAGAAAAAGCGTCGGCCTATGCGCGCTCCTAAGGTCCCGGCCACCAGAGAGGCTGAGCTTTTATTTCTATAGTGTGCAAGCACAACCACCGCCGTTTGTTTTTTTTTAGCGTCCAGGCTGCCATGGCAACCGATTACTGCGGGGGCTCCAATCGGAAGGCAGAGCGAGCCGCATCCCTCTGCCTTCAGTCACAGGATCAGCGTTGATCCCGGCACCTGAGGGGTTAAATGACGCTCCATACATCCCTTCACACGTTATGACGTACAGTTATGTCAATGCGTGAAGGGGTTAAACTGTGCACTGCAGGTTACCTTATGTGTTCTGCTGCAGAAAAGTGCGCAGTGTACGCACCCTGTGGGGCCCTACTTTAAAAGGAACGTGAGTAGTCCTGCATATAAGGAGTCCAGACCACCGGTCACCCTCATGCAGAGGATTCGTACGCATGCACAGCAAATCTATTTCCGTGCAGCTTTGGGCACTGATGGTGGTGGAATAAAAACTAGCGATCTGGACTCCTTGGGGGTCATTTGGTTTCCCTGTGCGCTACCGGAGGATGCTCCTAATTTATGATGACGTGCACTCCTCGTCATAACCTAGGCCCCCCCCCCCCCACAGTTAATGCGCTCGAAGTGGAGTCGTTTTTCACTGACATGTACAGTGGATATAAAAAGTCTACACGCCCCTGTTCAAATGTCGGGTTTCTGTGATGTAAAAAAAAAAAAGATAAATCCTTTCAGAACTTTTTCCACCTTTAATGTGACCCATAAACTGTACAACGCAATTGAAAAACAAGTTTATCAGCATGGAACATTTTGACTTGGCAAGACTTGCCCACTCTTCTTTGCAAAAAGACTCCAAATCTGTCAGATTGCGAGGGCATCTCCTGGGCACAGCCCTCTTCAGATCACCCCACAGATTTTTAATCGGAATCAGGTCGGGCTCTGGCTGGACCATTCCAAAACTTGAATCTTCTTCTGGTGAAGCCATTCCTTGGTTGATTTGGATGTATGCTTTGGGTCGTTGTCATGCTGATAGATGGAGTTCCTCTTCATGTTCAGCTTTCTAGCAGAAGCCTGAAGGTTTTGTGCCAATATTGACTGGTATTTGGAACTGTTCATAATTCCCTCTCGCTTAACTAAGGCCCCAGTTCCAGCTGAAGAAAACCAGCCCCTTGGCATGATGCTGCCACCACCATGCTTCACTGTGGGGATGGGGTTCTTCTGGTGATGCGCAGTGTTGTTTTCACGCCAAACAATCTTGGCCAAAAATGAGACTTCAGATGTTTTTTTGCAAAATGTAGCCTGGCTTGGATGTTTTCTTCGTAAGAAAAGGCTTTCGTTTTGCCACTCTACCCCCTAGCCCAGACATATGAAGAATACGGGAGATTGTGGTCACATGGACCACACAGCCGGTACTTGCCAGATATTCCTGCAGCTCCTGTAATGTTGCTGTAGGCCTCTTGGTAGCCAGTTATCTTCTCGTCTTTTCATCAATTTTGGAGGGACGTCCAGTTCTTGGTAATGTCACTGTTGTGCCATATTTTCTCCACTTGATGATGACGGTCTCCACTGTGTTCCATGGTATATCTAATGCCTTGGAGATTCTTTTGTACCCTTCTCCTGACTGATACCTTCTAACAATGAGATCCCTCTGATGCTTTGGAAGCTCTCTGTGGACCGTGGCTTTTGCTGTCGGATGCGACTAAGAAAATTTCAGGAAAGACCAACTAGAGCAGCAGAACTTTATTTGGGGTTAATCAGAGGCACTTTAAATGATGGCAGGTGTATGCTGACTCCTATTTAACAGGATTTTAAATGTGATTGCTTAATTCTGAACACAGCTACATCCCCAGTTATAAGAGGGTGTGCACACTTATGCAAACACACTATTTTAGTTTTTTTTTGTTTTCTTCCCTCCACCTATAAGATTTCAGTTTGTTTTTCAATTGAGTGGTACAGTTTATAGGTCACATTAAAGGTGGAAAAAGTTCTGACACGATTTATCTTTGTCTCATTTTTTTTTACAGCACAAAAACCTGACATTTTAACAGGGGTGTGTAGACTTTTTATATCCACTCTACACCTGGCATAATTGTGAATTTGCCAGGGCTGTTGGCCCCCGCCACTCCCCAAGTGTGAGAAGAATGTAAAAACACAACGTGCAACAAAAAAATTGTCACACAGGCATTAAAAAAAAAATGCAAAAATGGGGCTTGCGACTTTTTAGTACTGCGAACTGGAGTTTGTAAATAACCCCCCTTATCTGCACTACTACTAATGTATTACTGTAGATAGTCCAACATCGCGGTGACAGATTCCCTTTGAAGCATGCCTGAGTTTTCCCAAAAAGTTTATATAATGGCTATGCATCTTTATACAGTCATAAATGTGAAGGAACAACTGTTTTTGTTGGGCCTCCCTAATGTTTCAGCTGCATAGCTAGATGCATTTCTCTCACAAGCAGGGGGCATCTCTTTTCGGCCAGCACTGTACTGCTGTGACATCCTTTCCCTAACTTCCCACTATGTTTGTTTTCAGCTCCAGAGCTCACAGAACAGATAAGGACACTAAGGCCTCATGCACACGAATATATTTTCTTTCCGTGTCCATTACGTTTTTCTTTTGCGTACCGTATACGGAACCATTCATTTCAATTGGTCCGCAAAAAAAATAAAGTTACTCCGTGTGCATTCTGTTTCCGTATGTCCATATTTCCATTCCGCCAAAAAATAGAACATGTCCTATTATTGTCCACATTACGGGCAAGGATAGTACTGTTCTATTAGGAGCAAGCTGGTCCGTTCCGCAAAATACGGAATGCACACGGACATCATCCGTATTTTTTGCGGATACGTTTTTTAAATGAAGTGATTTAGAAATTTGCTAGTTCCACCATTTTAGGTGTAAATTTGGCACTCAAATCTGTATCAAATCCGCTAAAATTCTGCATCCAATGCAGAGAAATAGGAAATTTTATGTATGCTCTGAAAAAAATCTATGCAGAAAAAAATCACCTGCGAGAAGAATGAGCATCTCTTGGGGTTCCACATGGACAAGCTGCAGTATGTATTCGGCAGGTGTGAACGTACACCAAGTGTGACACCCCGGGCTACAGCAAGGTAATCTCTAAATATATATCAGTAATGATTGTCATGTTAGTCGCTCCTCTGGCCGCAGCCTCCCCTGGAAATATAATGAGAGGTCAATTTTCTATGTATTGACTATCTGTCTAATGAACTACTCCAACCCCCATGTGACGCATGATATTTAAAGGTGACATCACACACACACAGGTAGCTAAGTTTTATTAAAGGGGTTGTCTCACTTCAGCAAGTGACATTTATCATGTAGAGAAAGCTATTACAAGGCACTTACTAATGTATTGTCATTATGCATATTGCTTCCTTTGCTGGCTGGATTCATTTTTCCATCACGTTATACACTGCTCGTTTCCATGGTTATGACCACCCTGCAATCCAGCAGCGGTGGCCATGCTCGCACACTATAGGAAAAATTGCTGGCCTCTCTGGTGGACGGAACTGGGGGAGCGCACCTAGGCTGGTGCTTTTTTTTTCTATAGTGTACAAGCACGACCACCACTGCTGGTGGTCATAACCATGGAAACGAGCAGTGTATAACGTGAGGGAAAAATGAATCCAGCCAGCAAAGGAAGCAATATGGAGAATGACAATACATTAGTAAGTGCCTTGAGTCAACTTTCTCTACATGATAAATGCCATTTGCTTAAGTGAGACGACCCCTACAAGTACGCATTGTTTTAGAATACGCATTTCAGGGTAGTTTCGCCTTAATTAAGCTGGATCCTTCTCTTACCAATAGCTGAATTTTCTGATTTCACGGTGAAACCAGTTTTATTCGTATCTATGGACAATGGATGTGTGTAGGATATTGTTTCCAGTGTAATGGGATCACCTCCGTGTCACTGCAGGTGGGTTCCCCTATTGCTTTCCTATGAGACGGGTGCAATTTGAGACGTCTACAGCGTAAAGAGGTATAAGAGTCAATCAGCTTTGCAAAGACCCAGGATATAACCATAGGTGTTGCATTCACAGCTGAGCCCTGGAGCCTTAACGAAGGGGCCACTGTGTTATATTACCAGTATGATAAATGGTACTTTATAGGGACTGGTTACAAATTGAATTTTGTATTTCACTCTTCAGCTAGCTGATCGCTCGGGTTCCTCTGCCAGGGCCTACCTATGATGAGCTCTTCGGTCATGTTCCCTCCAGCTTCTCAGTGTGAGGTGCAGTGTTAGATGGAGCCCATTGAAATCAACCGGCATCCGTGAAAAGGACGGATGTCAATGGCTCACCAGTGTGGAAGGGGCTATTTACAGTAGTGTAATGTGAAGAGCAATCGTCTTAAAAGGACAGTCCCTTTAAATGGATATGTCAGGACTTTAATATTGATGACCTATCCTTAGATCAAGGTGAGTCCAACTCCTGGAAATACCATAATCAGATGTTCAAAGGAGTTGCAATACAACGGGACTAGTACAGTGAATTGGACTGAGCTTGCAGTACATTTCTCAGGCCGTTGCACAGTGTACAGAGCTGTGCTTGTTCTATCATATAGTGTACAGAGCTGTGCTTGTTCCACCACACAGTGTACAGAGCTGTGCTTGTTCCGCCACACAGTGTACAGAGCTGTGCTTGTTCCGTCACACAGTGTACAGAGCTGTGCTTGTTCCGTCACACAGTGTACAGAGCTGTGCTTGTTCCGTCACACAGTGTACAGAGCTGTGCTTGTCCTGTAACACAGTGTACAGAGCTGTGCTTGTTCCGTCACACAGTGTACAGAGCTGTGCTTGTTCCGTCACACAGTGTACAGAGCTGTGCTTGTTCCGTCACACAGTGTACAGAGCTGAGCTTGTTCCATCATATAGTGTACAGAGCTGTGCTTGTTCCATCACACAGTGTACAGAGCTGTGCTTGTTCCATCATATAGTGTACAGAGCTGTGCTTGTTCCGTCACACAGTGTACAGAGCTGTGCTTGTTCCATCATATAGTGTACAGAGCTGTGCTTGTTCCATCACACAGTGTACAGAGCTGTGCTTGTTCCATCATATAGTGTACAGAGCTGTGCTTGTTCCGTCACACAGTGTACAGAGCTGTGCTTGTTCCGTCACACAGTGTACAGAGCTGTGCTTGTTCCATCACACAGTGTACAGAGCTGTGCTTGTTCCATCATATAGTGTACAGAGCTGTGCTTGTTCCGTCACACAGTGTACAGAGCTGTGCTTGTTCCATCATATAGTGTACAGAGCTGTGCTTGTTCCTCCACACAGTGTACAGAGCTGTGCTTGTTCCATCATATAGTGTACAGAGCTGTGCTTGTTCCATCATATAGTGTACAGAGCTGTGCTTGTTCCATCACACAGTGTACAGAGCTGTGCTTGTTCCATCATATAGTGTACAGAGCTGTGCTTGTTCCATCACACAGTGTACAGAGCTGTGCTTGTTCCATCACACAGTGTACAGAGCTGTGCATGTTTCAGCACACAGTGTACAGAGCTGTGCTTGTTCCTCCACACAGTGTACAGAGCTGTGCTTGTTCCATCACACAGTGTACAGAGCTGTGCTTGTTCCATCACACAGTGTACAGAGCTGCGCTTGTTCTGTCACACAGTGTACAGAGCTGTGCTTGTTCCATCACACAGTGTACAGAGCTGTGCTTGTCCTGTAACACAGTGTATAGAGCTGTGCTTGTTCCATCACACAGTGTACAGAACTGTGCTTGTTCTGCCACACAGTGTATAGAGCTGTGCTTGTTCTGCCACACAGTGTACAGAGCTGTGCTTGTTCCTCCACACAGTGTACAGAGCTGTGCTTTTTCCATCACACAAAGTGCAGAGCTGCGCTTGTTCTGTCACACAGTGTACAGAGCTGTGCTTGTTCCATCACACAGTGTACAGAGCTGCGCTTGTTCTGTCACACAGTGTACAGAGCTGTGCTTGTTCCATCACACAGTGTACAGAGCTATGCTTGTCCTGTAACACAGTGTATAGAGCTGTGCTTGTTCCATCACACAGTGTACAGAGCTGTACTTGTTCTGCCACACAGTGTACAGAGCTGTGCTTGTTCTGCCACACAGTGTACAGAGCTGTGCTTGTTCCTCCACACAGTGTACAGAGCTGTGCTTTTTCCATCACACAAAGTACAGAGCTGCTCTTGTTCTGTGACACAGTGTACAGAGGTGTGCTTGTTCCTCCACACAGTGTACAGAGCTGCGCTTGTTCTGTCACACAGTGTACAGAGCTGTGCTTGTCCTGTAACACAGTGTATAGAGCTGTACTTGTTCCATCACACAGTGTACAGAGCTGTGCTTGTTCCACCACACAGTGTACAGAGCTGTGCTTGTTCCACCACACAGTGTACAGAGCTGTGCTTGTTCCGCCACACAGTGTACAGAGCTGTGCTTGTTCCGTCACACAGTGTACAGAGCTGTGCTTGTTCCGTCACACAGTGTACAGAGCTGTGCTTGTTCCGCCACACAGTGTACAGAGCTGTGCTTGTTCCGTCACACAGTGTACAGAGCTGTGCTTGTTCCGTCACACAGTGTACAGAGCTGTGCTTGTTCCGTCACACAGTGTACAGAGCTGTGCTTGTTCCGTCACACAGTGTACAGAGCTGTGCTTGTTCCGTCACACAGTGTACAGAGCTGTGCTTGTTTCGTTGCACAGTGTACAGAGCTGTGCTTGTTCCGTCGCACAGTGTACAGAGCTGTGCTTGTTCTGCCGCACAGTGTACAGAGCTGTGCTTGTTCCAGCATATAGTGTACAGAGCTGTGCTTGTTCCATCATATAGTGTACAGAGCTGTGCTTGTTCCATCATATAGTGTACAGAGCTGTGCTTGTTCCATCATATAGTGTACAGAGCTGTGCTTGTTCCATCACACAGTGTACAGAGCTGTGCTTGTTCCATCATATAGTGTACAGAGCTGTGCTTGTTCCGTCGCACAGTGTACAGAGCTGTGCTTGTTCCGTCGCACAGTGTACAGAGCTGTGCTTGTTCCGTCGCACAGTGTACAGAGCTGTGCTTGTTCCGCCACACAGTGTACAGAGCTGTGCTTGTTCCGTCACACAGTGTACAGAGCTGTGCTTGTTCCGTCACACAGTGTACAGAGCTGCGCTTGTTCTGTCACACAGTGTACAGAGCTGTGCTTGTCCTGTAACACAGTGTATAGAGCTGTACTTGTTCCATCACACAGTGTACAGAGCTGTGCTTGTTCCACCACACAGTGTACAGAGCTGTGCTTGTTCCACCACACAGTGTACAGAGCTGTGCTTGTTCCGCCACACAGTGTACAGAGCTGTGCTTGTTCCGTCACACAGTGTACAGAGCTGTGCTTGTTCCGTCACACAGTGTACAGAGCTGTGCTTGTTCCGCCACACAGTGTACAGAGCTGTGCTTGTTCCGTCACACAGTGTACAGAGCTGTGCTTGTTCCGTCACACAGTGTACAGAGCTGTGCTTGTTCCGTCACACAGTGTACAGAGCTGTGCTTGTTCCGTCACACAGTGTACAGAGCTGTGCTTGTTCCGTCACACAGTGTACAGAGCTGTGCTTGTTCCGTCACACAGTGTACAGAGCTGTGCTTGTTTCGTTGCACAGTGTACAGAGCTGTGCTTGTTCCGTCGCACAGTGTACAGAGCTGTGCTTGTTCTGCCACACAGTGTACAGAGCTGTGCTTGTTCCAGCATATAGTGTACAGAGCTGTGCTTGTTCCATCATATAGTGTACAGAGCTGTGCTTGTTCCATCATATAGTGTACAGAGCTGTGCTTGTTCCATCACACAGTGTACAGAGCTGTGCTTGTTCCATCATATAGTGTACAGAGCTGTGCTTGTTCCGTCGCACAGTGTACAGAGCTGTGCTTGTTCCGTCGCACAGTGTAAAGAGCTGTGCTTGTTCCGTCGCACAGTGTACAGAGCTGTGCTTGTTCTGCCACACAGTGTACAGAGCTGTGCTTGTTCCGTCACACAGTGTACAGAGCTGTGCTTGTTCCGTCACACAGTGTACAGAGCTGTGCTTGTCCTGTAACTGTCACCACCAGACATTTGAGAAGCTCTGACAGATGCCTTTCAGAACCTCCTCCTTGAGCTTCCTTTGTTTTGCTTTCAGTTCCTCATCTCGTTAGCCTCTCTCAGCTGTCATGTAGTTGTACTGATTGCATCCCTTTAAATTCCTCCCCATAGTGCATCAGTTTGCGGTTTATATTACTTCCTGGAGTGTGTGTGCATGCTGATCCTACTTCCCAGTCTTCTACAAGATAAGTGTTGTGCATTCATTTGTGTTTTTCTGTTTGCTGGATCCCAGGTGACCCTGACTCCCTCCGTATCTAGTGTAGGGAGCCAGTGGTCGTGTCCCCTCACTATTATAGGGTGTTCAGGTGTTATACAGTCGAGGTACGAGGATATGCGATCATCTACCATTGGGATTTTCGCATAGGCTGAGCAGTCAGGGAGAGTGCCAGGTCTGATGCAGGGGTCTCCCTTTTTGTTCCTTAGTTTTGGACCCAGTGAGTCGTATATTCATTTTGTGTTGTCTTGTTTCCTGTACACCTTCTGTGACAGTAGATTGCACATAGCTGGTGCACGGGCACTGAGCACTACGCTGGTGTGCATGAATCCTAAGTAAGACACGGTACAACTAGACCAGACAAGCAGAAACTGCACCAAAATTAGCACAATAATGAATGCTATGTGGAGTGAAGTGTAAAGATTGTCTACAGCACCTAAAAAAGTTAGGGCACACTATGCTATTGCATTTTGCTAAATTTTGAAATGCCAAAAAGAAAAATCTCAAGGAGACTGGACCTACACTTCAAGAAGATCATATACTAACAATGTGAACATGGCCCCTTGTTCTCATGAGGATGTGTCATGTTTCGTCCTTAGCGGATTGCCTACTCCTCTAGTGTTGGGGCTACCTTGGCTCACTAAACATAACCCCACCATTGATTGGCAAGCGAGGCAAATAAATGGTTGGAGTGACTTTTGCAGAGAGAATTGCCTCACGACATCTGTTTCTGAGGTTTCTACTAAGACTGTACCATCTTTTCTCTCTGAATTTTCGGATGTCTTCTCTGAGAGTGGAGTTCAGGATTTGCCCCCGCACAGGGAGTACGATTACATAGAATGTGTCGGCAGATAAGAACCATTTGGCCCATCTAGTCTGCCCAATATATCTGAATCCTATGAATAGTCCCTGGCCCTATCTTATATGAAGGATAGCCTTATGCCTATCCCATGCATGCTTAAACTCCTCCACTGTATTTGCCGCTACCACTTCTGCAGGAAGGCTATTCCATGCATCCACTACTCTCTCAGTAAAGTAATACTTCCTTATATTACTTTTAAACCTTTGCCCCTCTAATTTAAAACTGTGTCCTCTTGTGGTAGTTTTTCTTCTTTTAAATATGCTCTCCTCCTTTACCGAGTTGATTCCCTTTATGTATTTAAAAGTTTCTATCATATCCCCTCGGTCTCTTCTTTCTTCCAAGCTATACATATTAAGGTCTTTTAACCTTTCCTGGTAAGTTTTATCCTGCAATCCATGGACCAGTTTAGTAGCTCTTCTCTGAACTCTCTCTAGAGTATCTATATCCTTCTGGAGATATGGCCTCCAGTACTGCGCACAATACTCCAAGTGAGGTCTCACCAGTGTTCTGTACAGCGGCATAAGCACTTCACTCTTTCTACTGCTTATACCTCTCCCTATACATCCAAGCATTCTGCTGGCATTTCGTGCTGCTTTATTACATTGTCTTCCCACCTTTAAGTCTTCTGAAATAATTACTCCTAAATCCCTTTCCTCAGATACTGAGGTCAGGACTGTGTCAAATATTCTATATTCTGCCCTTGGGTTTTTACGCCCCAGGTGCATTATCTTGCACTTATCCACATTAAATTTCAGTTGCCAGAGTTCTGACCATTCTTCTAGTTTTCCTAAATCCTTTTCCATTTGGCGTTTCCCTCCAGGAACATCAACCCTGTTACATATCTTTGTGTCATCAGCAAAAAGACAAACCTTACCATCGAGGCCTTTTGCAATATCACTTATGAAGATATTAAACAAAATTGGTCCCAGTACAGATCCCTGTGGAATCCCACTGGTAACATGACCTTGTTTTGAATGTTCTCCATTGACTACAACCCTCTGTTGTCTGTCACTCAGCCACTGCCTAATCCACTCAACAATATGGGAGTCCATGCTCAATGACTGCAGTTTATTGATAAGTCTTCTATGTGGGACAGTGTCAAAAGCCTTACTAAAATCTAGATATGCGATGTCTACTGCACCTCCACCGTCTATTATTTTAGTCACCCAGTCAAAAAAATCTATAAGATTTGTTTGACATGATCTCCCTGAAGTAAACCCATGCTGTTTTTCATCTTGCAATCCATGGGATTTTAGATGTTCCACAATCCTATCCTTTAATAGGGTTTCCATTAATTTGCCTACTATTGATGTCAGACTCACTGGTCTATAGTTGCTCGATTCCTCCTTACTACCTTTCTTGTGAATGGGCACGACATTTGCCAATTTCCAATCTTCCGGGACGACTCCTGTTACTAATGATTGGTTAAATAAATCTGTTAACGGTTTTGCCAGCTCACCACTAAGCTCTTTTAATAATTTTGGGTGTATCTCATCAGGCCCCTGTGACTTATTTGTCTTCACTTTAGACAGCAAACTTAGAACATCTTCCTCTGTAAAGACACATGCATCAAACGATTTAATAGTCATCCTTTCTAGTGGAGGTCCTTCTCCTTCTTTTTCTTTTGTAAAAACTGAACAGAAGTATTCATTAAGGCAGTCGGCTAGCCCTTTATTCTCTTCTACATACCTTCCGTCCTTTATTTTTAATTTAGTTATTCCTTGTTTTAATTTCCTTTTTTCATTTATATATCTGAAGAATGTCTTATCCCCTTTTTTCATAGACTGAGCTAGTTTTTCTTCTGCCTGAGCTTTAGAAGTTCTTATAACTTGCTTGGCCTCTTTCTGCCTAATCTTGTAGATTTCCTTATCTTCATTGCTCTGGGTTTTTTTATAATTACAAAATGCTAGCTTTTTATTTTTAATGATTTGGGCCACTTCTGCTGAGTACCACAGTGGTCTCTTCCTTTTTTTGCTTTTACTGACAAGTCTAATGCAATTTTCTGTTGCCTTCAATAATGCACCTTTTAAGTAGTCCCATTTCTCCTGGACTCCATGTAATCCGTTCCAGTCTGATAAGGACTCATTTATGACTAATTTCATTTTTGAAAAGTCTGTTTTTCTAAAATCTAAAACTTTTGTTTTTGTGTGGTGGGACTCTTTCACAGTTCTTATATTAAACCACACTGACTGGTGATCACTAGATCCCAAGGTTTCGCCTACAATGACATCATATACCGAATCCCCATTTGTGAATATCAAATCCAAAATGGCCTCCCTCCGGGTTGGCTCCTCAACCATTTGTTGTAGGGATAACCCCAGTAGGGAATTTAGAATATCTGTACTCCTGGTAGAACTTGCTATTTTGGTTTTCCAGTTTATATCTGGAAGATTGAAATCTCCCATAATGATAACTTCTCCTTTCATTGTCATTTTAGCTATTTCTTCAACTAGTAGATCATCTAGTTCTTTAACTTGATCAGGTGGTCTATATATCACACCTACACGAGTTACTGCATGATTAGCAAACTGCAACGTAACCCAAACTGACTCTATGTTGGCCTCACCAACTTGTATTAGGTTAGATTTAATGCTATCTTTCACATACAGGGCCACTCCTCCTCCTTTCTTGCCTTCTCTGTCTCTTCTGTATAAAGAGTACCCTGGTATGGTTATGTCCCAGTCATTTCTTTCATTAAACCATGTCTCCGTAACAGCCACTAAATCTACATTCTCAGATGCCATTATTGACCCAAGTTCATTGATTTTTTTACCTAAACTGCGAGCATTTGTAGAGAGGACTCGGAGCTTATCATTTCTTACCCTCTGTGCTTCTGACCTGTTCTGGCATTGTTTCGGGGGGCAATTGGACTCTTTTATTTTCACTCTTTTGCCCCCCCTTCCTAGTTTAAATACTCTTTCGCAAATTCTTGGAGTTGTTCACTAAGTACATTTGTTCCTTTGAGAGAAAGATGCAAACCATCTTTTTTGTACAGTTCCTTTCTATTCCAAGTAGAGCTATTATGAGAAACAAAGCCAAATCCTTGCTCTTGACACCATTTACCAAGCCATATGTTGAACTCCTTTATGCGCCTCTGCCTATCATTCTGAACATTATGCACAGGCAGAACTTCAGAAAATGAAATGGTGGATGCAAAATCCTGTACGTCATTACCAAGTGTGATAAAAGATTTTTTCACCTCTGACACTTCATTGCAAGCCAGGTCATTTGTCCCTAGATGGACAAGAACATCCACGTCCCCTTCCTGCTTTGCTTGCTTAACAATATTAATAATACGTCTTCTATCTCTTCTAGCAGTAGCCCCAGGGAGACATCTCACAAAACCATTTTCTTTAAGCTCCACACTTCTTATGATTGAATCACCCAGCAACAGCTGCTTCCTTTGAGACTTCACTTTATCTTTTTTGTCCTTGGCTGCAGTCTTGCATACATTAGACATAGGAGTCGATGGTTTCTCACCCTCTGTGCTTGAGTCCATATCCATGTTGTCCTTACATTCTGAGAGTGCTGCAAATGAATTTTGGAGAATCACCGACTGTGGGACATGTCTTCTATCCACCACTCTAAGTCTTCCAGAACCTACAGTAACCCATCTGCCATTTCTGGGGGTCCTCTGTGGCAGTGGCATTGCATCAGTCCTAGCTGGAGTTTGTTTAACAGATAATGTAAATATCTTAGATTTCAAAAATGCTATTTCCTGCTGCAGTAAGGAGAACTGTCTACAGATCTGACAGCATCCGAATCTCCAAAGAGTGGAACATGAAATAAATGCACAACAATTCCTGCACTGAACCAAGTCTGCCATTTTAAAGAGGAGAAAAAAATAATAAAAAAAAGAAATAAAATTGGTAAATTTAAATCAAACAAATCTTACCTTCTTTTTTGTATTGTTTCCACCTTCCAGCCTACCTCCTGACTATCTCCTGCAATATCTCTTCACTGTACTTAATGTAGTACTTGAAGGTAGAACTTGCAGCTAATGAATTAGGCCAGCTAATGAGTCTGTCTCTATATATACACACACTCCTTCACAAGCTCCTCCCCCAGCAACAAATGTAACACCTCAATGAGCTAGGCTCATTAGCAAACGCACAATAGCAAACACCTGAATAAATTCCTTACCTCTTCTCAAGCAATGGTTAGCAAAAGAACACACAGATGAGCCAGTTGCAAACTCCAAGCCAATCTCTTGCAGTATCTCTTCAGTCTCCTGCAATATCTCTTCACTGTACTTAATGTAGTACTTGAAGGTAGAACTTGCAGCTAATGAATTAGGCCAGCTAATGAGTCTGTCTCTATATATACACACACTCCTTCACAAGCTCCTCCCCCAGCAACAAATGTAACACCTCAATGAGCTAGGCTCATTAGCAAACGCACAATAGCAAACACCTGAATAAATTCCTTACCTCTTCTCAAGCAATGGTTAGCAAAAGAACACACAGATGAGCCAGTTGCAAACTCCAAGCCAATCTCTTGCAGTATCTCTTCAGTCTCCTGCAATATCTCTTCACTGTACTTAATGTAGTACTTGAAGGTAGAACTTGCAGCTAATGAATTAGGCCAGCTAATGAGTCTGTCTCTATATATACACACACTCCTTCACAAGCTCCTCCCCCAGCAACAAATGTAACGCCTCAATGAGCCTAGGCTCATTAGCAAACGCACAATAGCAAACACCTGAATAAATTCCTTACCTCTTCTCAAGCAATGGTTAGCAAAAGAACACACAGATGAGCCAGTTGCAAACTCCAAGCCAATCTCTTGCAATATCTCTTCAGTCTCCTGCAATATCTCTTCACTGTACTTAATGTAGTACTTGAAGGTAGAACTTGCAGCTAATGAATTGCCCTATTAATCTCATCCCAGGCGCCAAGCTGCCTAAATCTCGTTTATACAATCTCTCCCAACCTGAAAGGGTCGCTATGCGTGCTTATATCTCTGAGAGTCTGAGAAAAGGACACATACGACCCTCGAACTCACCTGTTGCCGCTGTTTTTTTCTTTGTTAAGAAAAAAGATGGTTCTTTAAGACCTTGTCTGGATTTCAGGGAGCTGAACAGGATCACAATTTGTGACCCTTATTCGCTTCCTCTGATCCCGGACCTGTTTAACCAGATTGTTGGGGCTAAAGTTTTTTCCAAATTAGATCTAAGAGGGGCATACAACCTGGTCAGGGTCAGAGAAGGAGACGAATGGAAGATGGCCTTCAATACCCCTGAGGGCCATTTTGAGAATTTGGTTATGCCTTTTGGTTTGATGAATGCTCCAGCCGTTTTTCAGCATTTCGTGAACAGCATTTTTTATCATTTAATGGGGAAATTTGTATTAGTGTATTTGGATGACATTTAGATTTTTTCTCCTGATTTCAAAACTCATAAGGAACACTTTCGTCAGGTCTTGCTCATCCTGCGGGAGAATAAATTATACGCGAAACTGGAAAAATGTGTGTTTGCGGTTCCAGAAATTCAATTTCTGGGGTTTCTTCTCTCCGCTTCTGGTTTTCGCATGGACCCCGAGAAGGTCCGCGCTGTACTTGAGTGGGAGCTTCCTGAGAATCAGAGGGCGCTGATGCGTTTTTTGGGCTTTGCCAATTATTACAGGAAGTTTATTTTGAATTATTCCTCTGTTGTTAAACCACTCACTGATATGACCAGAAAGGGGGTAGATTTTTCTTCCTGGTCGGTAGAGGGGCGTAAGGCCTTTTCTAATATCAAGGAGAGTTTTGCTTCCGCTCCGATCTTGGTACAACCTGATATTTCTCTACCCTTCATAGTTGAGGTTGATGCTTCTGAGGTGGGTGTGGGGGCGGTCTTGTCTCAGGGTTCCTCTCCTGCCAAATGGCGACCGTGTGCCTTTTTCTCGAAGAAACTCTCCTCCGCAGAGAGAAATTACGATGTGGGAGATAGGGAGTTGTTGGCCATCAAGTTGGCTTTTGAGGAATGGCGCCATTGGCTAGAGGGAGCCAGACACCCTATTACCGTGTTTACTGACCATAAAAATCTAGCCTACTTGGAGTCAGCCAAGCGTCTGAACCCGAGACAGGCCAGATGGTCTTTGTTCTTTTCAAGGTTTAATTTTGTTGTCACGTTTCGCCCTGGGGTTAGGAATGTGAAGGCAGATGCCCTGTCACGTTGTTTTCCGGGAGGTGGGAATTTTGAAGACCCGGGTCCCATTTTGGCTGAAGGTATGGTGGTCTCTGCTCTTTATCCTGAATTGGAGGCAGAGGTGCAGGTAGCCCAGTCAGAGGCTCCTGATCTTTGTCCTCCTGGGAGGTTGTTTGTGCCTCTCGCTTTAAGACACAAGATTTTTAAGGAACACCACGATACGGTCCTTGCTGGGCATCCGGGGGCAAGAGCCACAGTGGATCTCATCGCTCGGAGATTCTGGTGGCCGGCGCTTCGTAAGTCGGTTGAGGGTTTTGTGGTAGCCTGCGAGACCTGCGCTCGTGCCAAAGTCCCTCATTCACGGCCATCAGGTCCTCTCCTTACCTTACCCATTCCTTACCGTCCTTGGACACATCTGTCCATGGACTTCATAACGGACCTGCCTCGTTCCTCGGGGAAGACTGTGATTCTGGTGGTGGTGGACCGTTTTAGCATAATGGTGCATTTCATCCCTTTTTCTGGCTTGCCCAATGCTAAGACGCTGGCGCAGGCATTTATTGATCACATTGTCAAATTGCATGGTATTCCTTCAAACATAGTCTCTGATAGGGGCACGCAGTTTGTTTCCAGATTCTGGAAGGCTTTCTGTTCTCGCTTGGGGGTTCGGTTGTCATTCTCTTCTGCTTTCCACCCGCAGTCGAATGGCCAGACAGAGCGCATCAATCAGAATCTGGAGACATATCTGCGCTGTTTTGTGGCGGAGAATCAGGAGGATTGGTGTTCTTTTTTGTCCCTTGCTGAGTTTGCTTTAAATAACCGTCGTCAGGAGTCCTCTGATAAGTCACCATTTTTTGGTGCATATGGGTTTCATCCGCAGTTTGGGACATTCTCGGGAGAGGGGTCTTCTGGTTTACCTGATGAGGACAGATTCTCCTCGTCTTTGTCATCTATTTGGCAAAAGATTCAGGATAATCTAAAGAGCATGAGTGAGAGATATAAGCGTGTGGCGGATAAGAGACGTGTGCCTGGTCCGGACCTGAATGTTGGTGATCTGGTGTGGTTGTCTACTAAGAATATCAAATTGAAGGTTCCCTCCTGGAAGTTGGGTCCTAAGTTTATTGGGCCTTACAAAATCTTGTCTGTCATCAATCCTGTTGCCTACCGTCTTGATCTTCCTCAGACTTGGAAGATCCATAATGTTTTTCATAAGTCCTTATTAAAACCTTATGTCCAACCCATTTTACCCTCGTCTTTGCCTCCTCCTCCGATTATGGTTGATGGTAATCTTGAATTTCAGGTCTCTAGGATTGTGGATTCTCGTGTTGACCTCGTTCATTGGGAGGGTTATGGTCCTGAGGAGAGGATGTGGGTCCCAGTGACGGACATTAAGGCCACTCGTCTCATCAGGGCTTTCCATAGGTCCCATCCTGAGAAGGTGGGCTCTGAGTGTCCGGAGTCCACTCGTAGAAGGAGGGGTACTGTCACCACCAGACATCTGAGAAGCTCTGACAGATGCCTTTCAGAACCTCCTCCTTCAGCTTCCTTTGTTTTGCTTTCAGTTCCTCATCTCGTTAGCCTCTCTCAGCTGTCATGTAGTTGTACTGATTGCATCCCTTTTAAATTCCTCCCCATAGTGCATCAGTTTGCGGTTTATATTACTTCCTGGAGTGTGTGTGCATGCTGATCCTACTTCCCAGTCTTCTACAAGATAAGTGTTGTGCATTCATTTGTGTTTTTCTGTTTGCTGGATCCCAGGTGACCCTGACTCCCTCCGTATCTAGTGTAGGGAGCCGGTGGTCGTGTCCCCTCACTATTATAGGGTGTTCAGGTGTTATACAGTCGAGGTACGAGGATATGCGATCATCTACCATTGGGATTTTCGCATAGGCTGAGCAGTCAGGGAGAGTGCCAGGTCTGATGCAGGGGTCTCCCTTTTTGTTCCTTAGTTTTGGACCCAGTGAGTCGTATATTCATTTTGTGTTGTCTTGTTTCCTGTACACCTTCCGTGACAGTAACACAGTGTACAGAGCTGTGCTTGTTCCGTCACACAGTGTACAGTGCTGTGCTTGTTCCGTCACACAGTGTACAGAGCTGTGCTTGTTCCACCACACAGTGTACAGAGCTGTGCTTGTTCCGTCACACAGTGTACAGAGCTGTGCTTGTTCCGTCACACAGTGTACAGAGCTGTGCTTGTTCCGTCACACAGTGTACAGAGCTGTGCTTGTTCCGTCACACAGTGTACAGAGCTGTGCTTGTTCCGTCGCACAGTGTACAGAGCTGTGCTTGTTCTGCCACACAGTGTACAGAGCTGTGCTTGTTCCAGCATATAGTGTACAGAGCTGTGCTTGTTCCATCACACAGTGTACAGAGCTGTGCTTGTTCCATCACACAGTGTACAGAGCTGTGCTTGTTCCATCATATAGTGTACAGAGCTGTGCTTGTTCCGTCACACAGTGTACAGAGCTGTGCTTGTTCTGCCACACAGTGTACAGAGCTGTGCTTGTTCCATCACACAGTGTACAGAGCTGTGCTTGTTCCATCATATAGTGTACAGAGCTGTGCTTGTTCCATCATAAAGTGTACAGAGCTGTGCTTGTTCCATCACACAGTGTACAGACCTGTGCTTGTTCCATCATATAGTGTACACAGCTGTGCTTGTTCCGTCACACAGTGTACAGAGCTGTGCTTGTTCCATCATATAGTGTACAGAGCTGTGCTTGTTCCGTCACACAGTGTACAGAGCTGTGCTTGTTCCGTCACACAGTGTACAGAGCTGTGCTTGTTTCGTCACACAGTGTACAGAGCTGTGCTTGTTCCATCATATAGTGTACAGAGCTGTGCTTGTTCCATCATATAGTGTACAGAGCTGTGCTTGTTCCATCACACAGTGTACAGAGCTGTGCTTGTTCCATCACACAGTGTACAGAGCTGTGCTTGTTCCATCACACAGTGTACAGAGCTGTGCTTGTTCCATCACACAGTGTACAGAGCTGTGCTTGTTCCATCACACAGTGTACAGAGCTGTGCTTGTTCCATCATATAGTGTACAGAGCTGTGCATGTTCCGTCACACAGTGTACAGAGCTGTGCTTGTTCTGCCACACAGTGTACAGAGCTGTGCTTGTTCCATCATATAGTGTACAGAGCTGTGCTTGTTCCGCTGCATAAACATAACTGTTTTTTAATATATGAAGTCTACTGCGCTTTCCTATTCAGTGGACCCGTGCAAAAAAACAGATACCCAAAAATATACAGTACATAGCGGCCTATATGCTTGAGATGTATAGCTTTCAGAAGGCTCGGACATGATGTGATCAGAGCCTAAGTCTGCACAGGACTTCCTTTTGGAAGTTAATACAGAAAATTCCAACAGCAGTCAGCCATGTTTACAGGTAGCTATAATGATGACTTAGACTTTTAATCTCTTGTGATCCTACTGAAGTGAATTTAGGTTACAGGTATCCAAACCATCCTAAATCTGTAGAAATGCTTCCCGAGTTCACCCCTTCTCCTCCATCCAAGTCTCTCATTGTATATGGCCCTTCCATAGTCCCTCTCCTCTTCGTGTTCTGTGCCTAGTTGGATCAGTATACAAGGGAAGGTCGATCTGACGATGAGATCACAGTACACAATGGCATTATTCTGAAAACAAGGATAGGTACAGACAATACCCCGAAAATATACATCATGCTTCGCCGTGACAGTTTTTTTTTTAACCAAATTTATTTTTATTCAAAGAGTAAGGCATATCAATCGATCACAAACCATCGTAGCATCACTGGTAAGGCATAGTCACAAATCAGCCATGGACGTGACCACAATTGCATGTCAGTGCAACACATGTTGTACAAAAAGATACATCAAATGTGACAGACAATAAAAATCAAATATAACACAAATAAGAGGAAACGAGAGGGAAAGGAAGGGAAAGGAAGGGGGGGGGTGGTAGCGGAGTTTTCCCCAACTCCGTCAGGGGAACTTCCTATATGTCTTCCAGTGCAACCAGATTTTCAGAAAGCGGGAACGCGTGCAAGATTCCCAGTGGGCCAGCTCTTCAAACCTGTAGATCTGATCCACCTTATCCCTCCACATCGAAACAGTGGGAGGTTCAGTATCCTTCCAAAGCAGCGGGATAAGCAGTCTCGCCGCCGTGATGAGCATAGTAGGAAGATCAGATCTACAGGGGGAAAGCGAGTCATTAGGGCACCAAAGCAGGATCAGTTTAGGATCCAGCTTAACCTGCTTAGCACACACCTCATTTATCAGAGCTTCTATACTGGTCCAGAACGCTTTAATCTTTTCACAGTGCCACCAAATGTGTGATAGAGAGCCTACGTCTTTTCTACACCTCCAGCACTCACTTGGGAAATCTGCATTAAGCCTATGCAAGAACTCCGGGGACTTGTACCATCTCGTAAGCAGCTTATACGAGTTTTCTTGTACCTTAATACAGCGGCTAAAGCCGTCAGAGTGTGTAAGGACAAAAGCCCTTTCCGGGTCTGTAAGGTGGATGGACAATTCCCTTTCCCATGAAGAAAGGAAATGTAGCTCAGGAGAGGAGGCTGAGAGTAACTCCTTATATATGGTAGACAGCGGTTTAGGGATCCTACGGGCATCTGATAGTCTCTTAGACAGCCAAGAGGGGGTTCCAGAGGTGGTGGGGGGTGGTAGCTTAATCATCTTAATCTCCTTCTGCAGGGCAAAACTCTGTAGGAAGGAAGCTTTTTTGACTTTAGGGTCATTCAAGACCGTGGACCAATCCAGGGACCCATCCGGGGACCTAATCTCACTTAAAGGGATCTCGGCCAAAAGAGGCCAGATACCTGAGGGCTTCCCGGCTTCCGGATGGACATAAAACTGTAAAGAGGAAAGCGGAGTACCCGGTATGGGAAACTCAAGTGTTCTATCCTTAAACTGCTTGGCCCACTCAACCAACATACCCTTCCATAGGAGTGGCAAAGAGGAACTACCCGGAGAACAAGGGGACAGCCCCCAGAGAATCTGCTTCATTCTAGTGGAGAGCAGGGAGCGCTCAAGACACACATATGGAGCACTATAAGTGCTATTGAGGAGGGATAGACCTCTAAATAGTTGAAAGGCCACATAGTACGAACGTATGTCGGGCAGACCAAAGCCGTCAAACCTCCTCTCTCTGGTCAGCACCGAATAAGCAATTCTGGAGGGTTTACTTCCCCACAAAAAGAGGGAGAAAACTCTGCGGATGTCTACAAAAAATGAGTGCGGCAGCCAGATAGGCAACACCTGCAGAAGATACAAAAATTTAGGAGCTATAAAGGTCTTAACGTGACAGTTTTTTTTTTAACCTGACCCTTTTTGAGTGTCCCCATAAAAGTTACAGCTATAGTGCCTCTAGTAGGAGCAGCCAGTTACACAGTTGCGTTAGACATTTGTGCCAGCCTTAAATGGGGTTTACCTACAAAGAACACTTATCCAGTATCCACAGGATAGGGGATAAGTTCCTGATTGCTGAGGGTCTGATTGCTGGGCCCTCCAGCTATCACAACACCAGAAGTCTCTATGAAAATGGAACGGCAGTGTGCATGCGTCACCATTTTTCCATTCACTTCAATGGGTCTGCCAAGTACCGTTCTTACCTACTTGACTATTTCCTCAGTCTCATTGAAATGAATGGAGTGGTGGTCATGCATGGGCACTACCACCTCATTTACATGGGAACTTAGGGACCACCTCTGTTTTCCGGATGGGTGGTGGTCCCAGCAGTCAGACCCTCAGAGATCAGACACTTATCTCCTGTCCAGTGGATATGGGATACGTCTGCTTTGTGGGAGCACCCTTCTAAGTTTCAACCATTGTCCCTACAAGTGTCAGCCATAGTTCTTCTATAAATGCCAGCCAGAGTGACCCCTTAATGGAGCACTAAACTTAGAAATGAATGACAGGAGATAATCTTATTCTTGTTGTGAACAATGTCCAGCTCACCTGCTGCCTCTCTCCCTTGTGTCGACTTCCCTGATGCACGGAGACCTTGGTAAGAATGTGAAATAATGGAAATAAAGCGATGAATCCAGTATCGAAGTTGAAAATATTGTGGGTTCCTTTATTCGGTGTAGTACAGAGCCATACAGTGACAGCATCACCTCGGTGTTCCAAATAAGCGTCTACGCGTTTCGAACAAACATGTTCTTAGTCGTAAGAAGATAATCTTACCCACAGTGTGTCAGTCTGCCGTATAGGACACGGAATGAAAGGGTTTGCCCGAGATTCCAAAGGGTTGGCCAGAGTTAAGGTACTCCACTCAGTGTCTATGCTTGGCTGTCTCTGGCAGTCCCATAGAGTTTGCATGGAGCAGCAGCGCGCAGACCCCACAGCTACTGTATTTAAATGGGGGACATGGGACCCCGGTGCTCTTGTGTATAGGCGATAAGTTTTAGTCTTCCTTTCCTTTTTTGGTTGAGGGGTGCTACATAATTATTATGTCTTATTACAGACAGAGGGGGAAGGCTCCTGCTGCAGCTACCTGTCTTATGGCCAAACACCAGCCAGTGAGAAGGAGGAGGTAGATGTAGCTGAGACCCTAGGACACAGAGAAATATATATATATATATATATATATATATATATATATACACGTATACACAGTTGAAACTCGAAAAATTTGAATATCGTGCAAAGTTCATTTATTTCAGTAATGCAACTTAAAAGGTGAAACTAACATATGAGACTCATTACAGGCAAAGCGAGATATCTCAAGCCTTTATTTGTTATAATTTGGATGATTATGGCTTATACAGCTTATGGAACCCCAAAGTCTCAATTTTGAGGTCCCCTTTGCTCAGGGGGTATGGATTAATTAGCTGACTAAAGTGTGACACTTTGAGCCTAAAATTCTAATTTTAAGCTGCACTAATGCAATTCCTTTTAATTTGCATTACTGAAATAAATGGACTTTTGCACAATATTCAAATTTTTCGAGCTTCATCTGTGTGTATATATATATATATATATATATATATATATATATATACATATTGAATTGAATTTTCTATGTTTACTGCTCCTTTATGTGGCCAAAAAACAGCATTTTGCTCACTTTTTCCACTCTTCTTTAGATTCAGGGCTGGACTGGGAACTTAAAGTGACCCTGGAAAAAAAATTAAAATAAAATGGCTCTAAGTTGTAGACAAGTCCAAATTGACAGAAGGCGGGGCAACCTAAGTAGGCAGGGGCAACAAAAGTAGGCGGGTCCAGAAATACCGCAGTGCAGCACAAAATACTGCCCTATCACCATAGTGAGGGCGGTGATACAGTTGAATTCAGGAGGGATCTTGCAGCTGTTGGCCAGGTGCCCAAGTACCTAATGCTCCAAGCATTAAAGGGGGTTATCCAAAACCTATAATGCCCCTGCAAAACGTCATCGCAGGTGACACTAGGGAGGCTCGTCCCCATCACGGCCTGCTATTGGCTGCCCCCCTCAAACTCCCTTCCCATCGCCAGATGTTTTGATCCACGCGACGGGGAGATACAGCAGCGGCCATGCGACATCAGGAGCGAAGCAGGTGCCGGGCAGCAGGGTAAGTATACCCTGTATGAGGTACCCATGTATTTTGGGGGGCATTATAGGTGTTGTAAAACCCTTTTAATTAAAATTGTGAGCATCAGAACGTTATGTACCTGGCCAGTGGTCGTGAGGAGGGCTCGGGCAGCCCAAAATTTCCCTGTAGGGTGTATGGCCAGTCTGTTCCTGTTCAGATAACAGATCTTATTGATCTGATTTTTAGAAGTACAGACTTTTAAAAAATTAGACTGTACCCCCCCAAATACCTAAATTAGTAGGATATCCATTTTTATTTTGCACTAGTTTTGCCATTACTAGACATATGCTTCAAATATTCTAAACTTTTGTTCTGCCTCAGTTTGGATGGGGGATGGGGTGCTAAATTTAGTCATTGCATTCTTAATTATGACGATTTTCTGCTCTGGTTCTAATTAAGTGAATTGTGGTTATTTCTTTATGTATTTGTCTTTTTGTATTGTTCTTTTTTAACAATGTTTTATTTCCAAAATAATCTACTTCAGCCCTCTTGGATAATTTGCTATTGTTATTCTCTTTGTTGGTAACATTCTCACATAATCATCAATACTGATTTTTAAGGCTACTTTCACACTGGCGTTTGGTGCGGATCCGTCATGGATCTGCACAGACTGATCCGTTCAGATAATACAACCGTCTGCATCCGTTCAGAACGGATCCGTTTGTATTACCTGTAACATAGCCAAGACGGATCCGTCCGTCTTGAACACCATTAAAAGTCAATGGGGGACGGATCAGTTTTCTGTTGTGCCAGATCGTGTCATAGAAAACGGATTCGTCCCCATTGACTTACATTGTGTGTCAAAACGGATCCGTTTGGCTCACTTTCGTCAAAAGGACACCAAAACGCTGCGAGCAGCCTTTTGGTGTCCGCTTTCAAAGCGGAATGGAGACAGAACGGAGGCAAACTGATGCATTTTGAGCGGATTCCTTTTCCGTTCAGAATGCATTAGGACAAAACTGATCAGTTTTGAACCCTAAACGGATCTCACAAACGGAAAGCCAAAACGCCAGTGTGAAAGTAGGCTTACTCGTGTTTTCTGCTCTTGATCGGATGCCCGTACAGGGCGCTTCTCAGCCGCATGAACCGCGGGCATATTGCCTCAAATTGCTGAGTGTCGGCACCGTAGGCAGGAACACAGACAGTGAGGCCTAACTGGAACCCAGACCGTTTTCCCTGCTTACTTGCAGGCAATGACTAGAGCACTGAGAACTCCACTTGATTAGTTCCCAAGAATGCCAATCAAAATTTGGGGAATGTTTTTTTATCCAGGGTAACCCCAAAATAATGTCTGCAGGCAAATTGTTCATAACATAGAACGATCTTTTTGCAGAATGGATAGATCAAACAGTCATAACTAGTGTTGAGCTAATCGGGTTCGGACTGTCTATCTGAACCTGATTCGTTTCCAAACTTCGAAACTTGGGCTTGTGCCTCATTAAGGAAGCCGAGTTCAGCTTCGGATTTTGAAACAGTAATGTATGCACGGAACCGAGCTGTAATGTCACTGGCACGAGACTCAGCAAGTCTTGTGTTACTTGTGGCTAGAAGAAGAAGGCCTCAGAGGAGCCCATACATTTTACTGTGGTACAGAGCGCATATTATAAACTAAATTCTAAAATAAATTGGGTTCGGATAGAGCAGTCCAAACCCGATTCTGTCAACACTAGTCATAACTAAATCAATAAACCCTCCAGCTAATGGAGTAGTATCTACTCCAGGCACCAGAATGTGCTAAGGTAACTTACAGATCACAAGACCCAGAGTAGAGACAAAATCAAGATTTAAAAAATTTGCAGCAGGCCCTGAATCAACAAAAGCTAGGCCAGAGACGGACCTTCCTTGTGCAGATAAATGAACAGGCAGGAGTACTCTATCATATCTTTCGGGAAATACATGTGCGTCTGAGTGACCTCCCCGATCTTCAGATGCTGCAGTTTTCCCCCTTTGGACTCACGAAACAGGACGTAGTTGATGAGCAGGGCTGCCGCAATAGAAGCACAGTCCGGTTTTCCAGCGATGTTCACTTCACTGCTAAGAGGAGATGGCACCACCTTGCGTAGGCTCCTCGGACTCCTCAGGGGCCTTGTCACAGAGGGTTTAGGAACAGAGAAGAGGGAAGGACAAAGACTTTTCTCGCTTACGTTCCCTAAGACGTCCGTCAAGTCGAATTGCCAAAGACATAGCCTTATCAAGGGAACCTGGGGTAGGGTGGCTAACCATCAGATCTTTCAGTGTGTCAGAGAGGCCCAACCTAAATTTTTGGCTCTATACACCACCACAATGGATTTGAAATGAAACAAACAAGACGTGCTTTAACTGCAGACTGTCAGCTTTAATTTGAGGGAACTTACATCCAAACCAGGTGAACGGTGCCGGAATTACAACAGTTTGCATATGTGCCTCCCACTTGTTAAGGGACCAAAAGTAATGGGACTGAATAATAATCATACATCAAACTTTTATTTTTTAATACTTGGTTGCAAATCCTTTGCAGTCAATTACAGCCTGAAGTCTGGAACGCATAGACATAACCAGATGCTGGGTTTCATCCCTGGTGATGCTCTTCCAGGCTTCTACTGCAACTGTCTTCAGTTCCTGCTTGTTCTTGGGTCATTTTCCCTTCAGTTTTGTCTTCAGCAAGTGAAATGCATACTGAATCGGATTCAGGTCAGGTGATTGACTCGGCCATTGCATAACATTCCACTTCTTTCCTTAAAAAACTCTTTGGTTGCTTTTGCAGTATGCTTTGGGTCATTGTCCATCTGCACTGTAAAGTGCCGTCCAATGAGTTCTGAAGCATTTGGCTGAATATGAGCAGATAATATTGCCCGAAACACTTCAGAATTCATCCTGCTGCTTTTGTCAGCAGTCACATCATCAATAAATACAAGAAAACCAGTTCCGTTGGCAGCCATATATGCCCACGCCATGACACTACCACCACCATGCTTCACTGATGAGGTGGCATGCTTAGGATCATGAGCAGTTCCTTTACTTCTCCATACTCTTCTCTTCCCATCACTCTGGTACAAGTTGATCTTGGTCTCATTTGTCCATAGGATGTTGTTCCAGAACTGTCAAGGCTTTTTTAGATGTCGTTTGGCAAACTCTAATCTGGCCTTCCTGTTTTTGAGGCTCACCAATGGTTTACATCTTGTGGAGAACCCTCTGTTTTCACTCTGGTGAAGTCTTCTCTTGATTGTTGACTTTGACACACATACACCTACCTCCTGGAGAGTGTTCTTGATCTGGCCAACTGTTGTGAAGGGTGTTTTCTTCACCAGGGAAAGAATTCTTCGGTCATCCACCACCCGTGGTCTTCCGTGTCTTTTGGTGTTGCTGAGCTCACCGATGCGTTCCTTCTTTTTAAGAATGTTCCAAACAGTTGTTTTGGCCACACCTAATGTTTTTTCTATCTCTCTGATGGGTTTGTTTTGTTTTTTTCAGCCTAATGATGGCTTGCTTCACTGATAGTGACAGCTCTTTGGATCTCATGTTGAGAGTTGACAGCAACAGATTCCAAATGCAAATAGCACACTTGAAATTAACTCCGGACCTATTATCTGCTCATTGTAATTGGGATAATGAGGGAATAACACACACCTGGCCATGGAACAGCTGAGAAGCCAATTGTCCCATTACTTTTGGTCCCTTAAGAAGTGGGAGGCACATATGCAAACTGTTGTAAACAAAACACAACTAACAGGTAACAAAACACCAGGCTAGGCCCCACAGCTAAGGAACAGGGAAAGGTCACCACCTGACAATCCCTAAGCCTTTCCCTGACTGCTGACAACATGAACAAATCCCAATGGTAGAAATGTTCATGCACAGGAACCTAAGCCCTGCTGCAACTGACACAAACCCTCAGCTAGGGTGCAGGCGATAAGACAACCGGTTCCTTGCAAAAGATGAAGCAACCAGCGTCTACCTAAGGCCTAGCCAGGAAACACAACAGAAGGGAAGAAAGGAGGACTTAACTGAAGACGAACTGGGAGCAGGAGATCCACCAAACACCAGCAGAGATCTCCAGGAGAAACTATAAACCGCAAGGGCTATAGTGAGAGGTGGAGATAAATAGCATCACTAACTAACTAATGAGCAGAACCTGTGAGGAGGTGGGACCCTGCCCAAAGCCACAAGGCAATCTGTCACATAGGCTCACGTGCCGCAAGTCTGACAGATCTTCTCAGATCACTCACAGGGCAGGGCATGACACTATGTCTCGGGAATTCATCCTTCAGATGAATTGGGCAGAGAACAATGTGAGGTCCATCTCGCTGGTGTACATAAACTATATGGACAAAAGTCTTGGGACAGCTGCACATTACACCTACAGGAGTTGCTATAACCTCCCATTCTAAATCCATAGGCCTTAATATGGAGTTGGTTTCCCCTCTGCAGCTAAAACAGCTTCTACTGTTCTGGGAAGGCTTTTTACAAGATTTTGGAGTGTATCTGTGGAAATATTTGCCCATTATCCAGAAGAGCATTTGTTAGGTCAGACACTGATGCTGGATGAAAGGGCCTGGCTCTCAATCCCTGTTCTAGTTCATCCCAAAGGTGATCGATGGGGTTGAGGTCAGGGCTCTGTGCAGCAGTTCAAGTTCTACCAAACTCATCATGGTGGAACAGAAAAGGGCCTTCTCCAAACTGTTCCCAAAAATTTGGAGGGATACAATTGTCCACAATGTCTAGGTACACAATGCTGAAGCATTAAAGGGGTTGTTCATTTTCTGGGGGATCCCTCTCCTCATGGTCACACCTGTGGAGTGAAGCATACTTACCTGCTCCCCACAACTGGGTCCCAACTCCTTTACTCCCCTGCTGCTGCTGCACTTGGTCCCTCATTGTCAACATCACATTTTTCCTCCTCCACCAAACCTTTCAGCTGGCACTATACAGTTGAGCATGTAACCTTCTCCTGGCATTCACCAAAACCAGGCTCATCCATCAGACTGATTTTGATAGAGAAAACTTGTACAGATCTAACTTCAAGCTTCGTTAACACATTTTTAGGCATTTTTTTTCTTACAATAGATCCAAAACGTGTATCATAAAGTCTTGCAAAAATGAAAATGAAAAAACCAACAAACAAACCGTTTTTCTTTCTTTTCTCCAGTAGGTGTCACCATACAGAGCTGCTATAAAGGAATATGGGTGACCTCATCCCAGGAAATTGTGGATCCTGTAGAATGTGCTCAGATTGAGAGAGGAGGATCCAAACCTTCCATTTCACAACATGCAGTAGTAACTAGCTGCATCAGTCTGGCTAAGGAATGCTTATCGTCTTGTAGAAAACTTTCCTGGCTTAGTAATACTGCACAAACCGTGACTATGAATGACTGGATCTAGAGAAATGAATGCAAACTGCTGGATCCTCCTGGTATATGCCAGGCTGGTACATCAAGGTGGTACCGTACATTTTTGACCTTATGTTCCTGTATGGTGCTCATTCCGCAAGGCAAATGAGTTGTATGTACCCCATGTGGTGTTCTGTACAGGTACTGTATGTGTGCTGAAGCAGTGGTTCTCAACCTGCGGTACGCGTTGTCCGAGGGGTACACGCCAATGGGGTACACTTAACAGGTGAAAGGGTTTGCGGGAGTGTTCCATTCCTGGTCACTAGGCCCTCTTGATATTCTAATGTAGGCATGCTCAACCAGCGGCCCTCCAGCTGTTGGAAAACTACAACTCCCAGCATGCCCGGACAGCCTTCAGCAGGGCATTGTGGGAGTTGTAGTTTTACAACCGCTGGAGGGCCGCAGGTTGAACATGCCTGTTCTGATGTATTGCCGCCCTGAGGACGGTGATACAGTTGGATGCTGTGGCAGAGCACAGGCTAGATCTCCTTTCCCAGCCGTTCACTTTCATAGGCTTCAGACTACTAGGCCTGAAGCCTATGAGATGTCCGTCCAGGAAGTGCCATGACATCATTATCATCATGATCGTCTGAGCTGGGCTGCAAGCAGATCAGGATTCAGGCTGGAAGAGGCCTGTGTCCTGCTCCACATCATAGACAGTGGAATGGAGGTATTTGAGCCACTATAGAGGGGTCACTGGGGAGCTCTATGGGCACATTAGCACCACTGTCAGCACTAGAAGGGGGACACATTATTGGGGCTTTATTACTACTGGGGACACTATAGGGGGCATTAGTGCTACTAGGGGGCTCTATAAACAGTCATTAATTCTGAGGCATATGAGGGCTTTATTACTACTGGGGGCACATATACTACTGTGAGAATTATAGGGGGGCTTTATAACAACAAGGGCACTGTGGTGGATTTTATTACTACTTGGGGCACTATGGTGGGCTTTATTACCACTGGGGGAACTTCAGGGGGCATTAGTAATACTGGGAGCTCTATAGGTGGGTATTATTACTTCTAGAGTCACTGTGTGGGGGTAATGTAAGTAATCTCCGTGTCTGTTGAGGTAAAGACACCATTATTTTATAAGAACTGATCCACATATCTCGGAGAGGTCCCCCACCTTCTGTAGGTCATAAATCAGGCTACTTGCACACAACTGTGCAGTTTTTTTGCGGTCCGCAAATCGCGGATCCGCAAAAAACGGAAGCAGTTTGTGTGCCTTCTGGAATTTGCGGAATGGGCGGCCCATTGTAGAAATGCCTATTCTTGTCCGGTGCAACGGATGTGGATTCCTTAAGGTGTTCTCAGGGAGGTTGTGCACCGATCGGACACTAGCGATATGCCATCAATGTGCCTGATGGAAATACCCCATAAAATATGAGAGGTGGTGCTCAGCCACTAACATTTACTAAAGTTAGGATGAGGTGATATGGCTGTCCCCTTTGTCTCAGGGCCCATTCACACAAACGTAAGTCGTTCGTGCCTGGTCTGCAGACCACAAATTGTGGGTCATAATGCACGGGCACCAGCCGTGTGAATCCTGTATTGTGGCTTGAATGTGATATCTCTTGCGGTGCGGAGGCACGGACCAAAAAGCCCATGGAAGTGCCTCCGCTCCACACCACGCTGTATCTTGCAGATTGCGGACCCACTCAAGTCAATGGATCAGTCCGCAATAGGGGCACGGACGGCCTACAGTCGTGTGAATGAGCCCTTATGCAGTGTTTTTAGGACAAAAGTTTTGGTCAACATCCAAGTGATCCATTCAAAGCAAGTGTGTGTATCTGGCCTTGGGTACAGCTGCAAGAGAAAGTAAGTGAACCCTTTGGAATTACCTGGATTTCTGCATTGATTCAATATGGTACAAAATGATCTGATTGTGTTATCAGTGACATTATTATCTAAGTAGCCATTAGGCCGTGTTCACATGACCAAAGGGCTTCCAGGTCCGAGCCTCCGCACTGCAAAAGATAGAACATGTCCTATCTTGGGCCGGATCTTGTGGATCACAAAATGCATTGAAGTCAATAGGTTTGGACCGCGATGTGGAGCGCACACGGCCGGTACCCGTGTTTTGTCGGTCTGCAAAACAGCCATGGCCGTGTGAATGCGGCCGTATAGTTACACCAATCATGTCTTTATGGAGCACATTGAGTATCTTATAGTCTTATGTGTAAAGATTTGTGAGCATTTAGAAGTGACCTGTTCACATTATACTGTGATGCTTCTTCTAGGCTCATACCAGGAGAAAACACCTAAAGGTGCATTAAAGAGGTTATCCCACGACAACAAGGTATCCCCAGGATAGGGGATGTCTGACTGGTGGGGTCCAATCACTGGGTCAGACCCATAGAATGGGGGAACATGGGCCCCCATTCTAGTGATCAGAGAGGGCCCCAGCGGTCAGACCCTTGCCAATCAGACTTAACCCCTATCCTGTGAATAGGGGATAAGTTGTTGTCATGTGACAACCACTTTAATACTGATCCACAAAATCACTTGCGTTCTTGCAATGTAGAGGTCTGGTGTTAGAAGGCATCCCACTGTCAAACAGATGGCCGCTATTCACACTTCTTCCAGCAGAGGGCGCTTTTTATTCTTCAAAATTACCTTTGTGGTTAGTACTTCCACTATCCATTTTAACATAGTACTAACGTATTTTGCAATATCAGTGCTCAGTGTCAGTTTTTGAGAGTGGAGGCCACATGAAAAGTACACGAGCCATGAGCAGCATTGCCTGGTGGGACTTAAAGGGAAACTGATCTATGCCGCTCTACATGAGGGTTAGTTACATAAAGTACAGACAGACATGTCAATATGGTGACTTCTCCATTATCCAGGAAGTTATGATAACTATGGATGAGCGAATCAACTTCGGATTAAACATCCAAAGTCGATTCGCATAATACTTTGTTTGAATACTGTTCGGAGTTAGCGCTCTGTACAGGATTAGAATGTATTGGCTCAGATGAGCTGAAGTTATTATTTCGCGAAGTCTCGAGAGACTTCGGGTAATGTCATAAGTTAATTTCTAATGTAAAAAAAACATTTCCCGAACTCAGGAAATTTGTTTTTTTTTTCAGAAACGGGATTACATCCGCACAAACCGAGCACCCATTCACCAGCACGCAGTGCAGCCTGACTTTATCACACACTATCATCCAGCCTGAGCCGCCATGATAAATCTGGTGCATGTCTAGACAGCCGGCCATCTACACACAGGGATCAACAACCTTCGACACTCCAACTGCTGTGAAACTATAACTCCCAGCATGTGACATACTCAGCTGTTCTTCTAACTCCCATACACGTGAATGGAGCATTGTGGGAGTTCTAGTTTCACAACAGCTGGAGTACCAGAGGTTGCCGATCTACAGGATTGGTAAATCCGGGCCTAGGAGTGCTAAAATAAAAAAAACATTAAAAAGTCACGTGCGACAGAAATTCCTGGAGTTGGAGCATTTTGTGTATGTGGATTTGCTACAGATCTCACCCTGTCATTGCAAATTTTCTAAATCCACACTGCAGGTCAATTTCTGTATTAAAAGAAAAATCTAAGTCTATAAGATTAACACCTTAAGGACCCAGGGCGGTACTTTTGCACTACAGCCAGGGAGAAGGAGACTGTCTCCTCCTCATTGCTCCGATGCTCAGTATTCGCATACTGAGCTGGAGAAAACCAGCGAGGCATATTTAAAAACCACACACATGAAAGGTCCTCTTTCAGACCTGAACTGGTCCTTAAAAAGTGGGTTTTGGAAATTCAAGATTTGCTTCTAAGCTTTCTAACGTTCCAAAAAAATTAATATTTTTTACAAAAGGATCCAAACATGAAGTAGACATATGGGGAATGTAAAGTAATAACTTAGGAGGCATCACTGTTTTAAAAGCAGATAAATTGAAATATGCAAATTTTTCTATAAATAAAATTGAAAGATTTTGACTCAAGTTTACCAGTGTCATAAAGTACAATATGTGACGAGAAAATCTCAGAATGGCCTGGATAAGTAAAAGCGTTCAGATTTGCAAAAAAATGGCAGGGTCCTTAAGGGGTTAAGATATTGTAGAATGAGTGGTTTTGGTGGCCAGCTTAAAAACAAAAAAATAAATAACCACCACTATATACACACACCTAAAGAATTATTAGGAACACCATACTAATACGGTGTTGGACCCCCTTTTGCCTTCAGAACTGCCTTAATTCTACGTGGCATTGATTCCACAAGGTGCTGATAGCATTCTTTAGAAATGTTGGCCCATATTGATAGGATAGCATCTTGCAGTTGATGGAGATTTGAGGGATGCACATCCAGGGCACGAAGCTCCTGTTCCACCACATCCCAAAGATGCTCTATTGGGTTGAGATCTGGTGACTGTGGGGCCATTTTAGTGCAGTGAACTCATTGTCATGTTCAAGAAACCAATTTGAAATGATTCGAGCTTTGTGACATGGTGCATTATCCTGCTGGAAGTAGCCATCAGAGGATGGGTACATGGTGGTCATGAAGGGATGGACATGGTCAGAAACAATGCTCAGGTAGCCCGTGGCATTTAAACTATGGCCAATTGGCACTAAGGGGCCTAAAGTGTGCCCAGAAAACATCCCCCACACCATTACACCACCACCAGCCTGCACAGTGGTAACAAGGCATGATGGATACATGTTCTCATTCTGTTTATGCCAAATTCGGACTCTACCATTTGAATGTCTCAACAGAAATCGAGACTCATCAGACCAGGCAACATTTTTCCAGTCTTCAACAGCCCAATTTTGGTGAGCTCGTGCAAATTGTAGCCTCTTTATCCTATTTGTAGTGGAGATGAGTGGTACCCGGTGGGGTCTTCTGCTGTTGTAGCCCATCCGCCTCAAGGTTGTGCGTGTTGTGGCTTCACAAATGCTTTGCTGCATACCTCGGTTGTAACGAGTGGTTATTTCAGTCAACGTTGCTCTATCAGCTTGAATCAGTCGGCCCATTTTCCTCGGACCTCTAGCATCAACAAGGCATTTTCGCCCACAGGGCTGCCGCATACTGGATGTTTTTCCCTTTTCACACCATTCTTTGTAAACCCTAGAAATGGTTGTGCATGAAAATCCCAGTAACTGAGCAGATTGTGAAATACTCAGACCGGCCCGTCTGGCACCAACAACCATGCCACGCTCAAAATTGCTTAAATCACCTTTCTTTCCCATTCTGACATTCAGTTTGGAGTTCAGGAGATTGTCTTGACCAGGACCACAACCCTACATGCATTGAAGCAACTGCCATGTGATTGGTTGACTCGATAATCGCATTAATGAGAAAACAACATTGCTTACCAGTAATTGTTTTTCTCGATACCCATGACGGCACCCTGTGCGACTCAGGACCTCCCATCAGGACAGGAAACCTGAGAAGATAAAAAGGACACACCTCCACCCAACACCAGTGGAAGAAATGAATTGTTCTCCGGAGAGAAGTGGCAAAGGGTTAAAGACCCCCCCTTTTTTTTTGCTGCTTATATCTATATTACTTCATATAGACCTGGCAAAATGCTATATACAGACGTGGACAAAATTGTTGGTACCCTTTGGTCAATGAAAGAAAAAGTCACAATGGTCACAGAAATAACTTTAATCTGACAAAAGTAATAATAAATTAAAATTCTATAAATGTTAACCAATGAAAGTCAGACATTGTTTTTCAACCATGCTTCAACAGAATTATGTAAAAAAATAAACTCATGAAACAGGCATGGACAAAAATGATGGTACCCCTAACTTAATATTTTGTTGCGCAACCTTTTGAGGCAATCACTGCAATCAAACGCTTCCTGTAACTGTCAATGAGACATCTGCACCTCTCAGCAGGTATTTTGGCCCACTCCTCATGAGCAAACTGCTCCAGTTGTGTCCGGTTTGAAGGGTGCCTTTTCCAGACTGCATGTTTCAGCTCCTTCCAAAGATGCTCAATAGGATTGAGGTCAGGGCTCATAGAAGGCCACTTTAGAATAGTCCAATTTTTTCCTCTTAGCCATTCTTGGGTGTTTTTAGCGGTGTGTTTTGGGTCATTGTCCTGTTGCAAGACCCATGACCTGCGACTGAGACCAAGCTTTCTGACACTGGCTAGTACATTTCTCTCTAGAATTCCTTGATAGTCTTGAGATTTCATTGTACCCTGCACAGATTCAAGACACCCTGTGCCAGACGCAGCAAAGCAGCCCCAGAACATAACAGAGCCTCCTCCATGTTTCACAGTAGGGACAGTGTTCTTTTCTTGATATGCTTCATTTTTTCGTCTGTGAACATACAGCTGATGTGCCTTGGCAAAAACTTCGATTTTTGTCTCATCTGTCCACAGGACATTCTCCCAGAAGCTTTGTGGCTTGTCAACATGTAGTTTGGCATATTCCAGTCTTGCTTTTTTATGATTCGTTTTCAACAATGGTGTCCTCCTTGGTCGTCTCCCATGTAGTCCACTTTGGCTCAAACAACGACGGATGGTGCGATCTGACACTGATGTTCCTTGAGCATGAAGTTCACCTTGAATCTCTTTAGAAGTCTTTCTAGGCTCTTTTGTTACCATTCGGATTATCCGTCTCTTAGATTTGTCATCAATTTTCCTCCTGCGGCCACGTCCAGGGAGGTTGGCTACAGTCCCATGGATCTTAAACTTATGAATAATATGTGCAACTGTACTCACAGGAACATCTAGTTGCTTGGAGATGGTCTTATAGCCTTTACCTTTAACATGCTTGTCTATAATTTTCTTTCTGATCTCTTGAGACAGCTCTTTCCTTTGCTTCCTCTGGTCCATGTCGAGTGTGGTACACACCATATCACCAAACAACACAGTGATTACCTGGAGCCATATATATAGGCCCAATGGCTGATTACAAGGTTGTAGACACCTGTGATGCTAATTAGTGGACACACCTTGAATTAACATGTCCCTTTGGTCACATTATGTTCTGTGTTTTCTAGGGGTACCATCATTTTTGTCCATGCCTGTTTCATGAGTTTATTTTTTTACATAATTCTGTTGAAGCATGGTTGAAAAACAATGTCTGACTTTCATTGGTTAACATTTATAGAATTTTAATTTATTATTACTTTTGTCAGATTAAAGTTATTTCTGTGACCATTGTGACTTTTTCTTTCATTGACCAAAGGGTACCAACAATTTTGTCCACGTCTGTATATATATATATATATATATATATATATCTACCTGGGGAGGGAAATATCGGGTGCCGTCATGGGTATCGAGAAAAACGATTACCGGTAAGCAATGTTGTTTTCCCCTCACCCATGACGGCACCCTGTGCGAGATAAACTATAAGTAGAACCGGGGGTGGGGGCAACAGCCTGAAGGACTTTTTCCCCAAAAAGGGCGTCAGAATGGAGCTGCAATCTGTAATGTTTAAGAAAGGTATGCGGGGAGCTCCAGGTAGCCGCCCTGCAAATCTGGGCTAAAGAAACATCCGCTCTTTCAGCCCACGAGGTAGACACTGCCCTAGTAGAATGGGCCCCAAAACCTGAAGGAGGGGGGAGACACAGGAAAATGTAAGCTCTAGCTATGGCCTTCTTTACCCATCTAGCAATAACCCAGCGGGATGCTTTTTTCCCCCTATTTCCTCCTAAAAACTGGACCAGGAGGTTCTCATCCTTTCTCCAAGGAGCCGTAACATCTAAGTAGACTAACAGGCATCTCTTAACGTCCAAGCAATGAAACTTTTCCTCCAAGCTATTGGAGGGGTTAGGAAAAAAGGAAGGCAACACAATGTCTTGGCTCCTATGAAAATCGGAGACAACCTTGGGAAGGAAAGAAGGCAGGGGCCTGATAACTATTTGGTTATCCTGGATGATCGTATAGGGTGGAAATGCTGAGAAGGCCTGGATCTCCGAGATCCTCCTAGCAGAGGTAATGGCCAGGAGGAAAGCCATTTTAATGGATAAGACGTCAATAGGGACCTCTAATAAGGGCTCAAAGGGTCTATCGGTTAGGGCCGTCAAGACCCTGTTCAGGTCCCAAGGAGGGGAAAGGTGTCTAACAGAAGGACAGATTCTGGCAGCGGCAGAAAGGAAACGCTTGACCCACGGGTGGATTGCTAATTGGGAGTCAAAAAAGTAGCTCAAGGCAGACACCTGGACTTTTAAGGTGGAGGCCTTGAGCCCCTTGTCTAAGCCCGCTTGTAAAAAGTCTAAAATCTTAGGGATTTCTGGAGGACTAAATGGATCAGGGCTAGAACCTAGAAAGGAAGAAAAAACATTCCAAACCCTATACTTCCTAGCTGTTGAAGTTTTTTTTACTACCTAGAAGTGTGGAAACAACTTTGCTAGAAAGCCCTCTCTTCAACCAGATGTCCCTGTCAATCTCCATACTGCCAATTGAAGAATCCCCGGATTGGGATGCCATACGGGCCCCTGGGATAGTAGATCCTCCCTTGGAGGGATCACCCAGGGAGGGCTTCTGGCTAGGCTTAAGAGGGTGGAGTACCAGACTCTCTTGGGCCACTTGGGGGCTACCATGATTATGGTGGCTCCCTCCCTCCGCACTTTCTTCAGAACCTGCGGAATTAGGGAAATAGGTGGGAAGGCATAGCCGAGTTCCTGGCTCCAATCCTGAGCCAGACTGTCTACCACTGTAGGATTCTCTGTATAATTTAGGGAGAAGAATCTTTGTCTTCCTGTTTTTCCGGGTGGCAAAGAGGTCTATAGATGGGGTCCCAAACTTTGTTACAATCTGGGAAAAAAAATCTCCTCGTTCAGACTCCACTCTGCCTGACTGAGCTGTACTCGGCTTAGAAAGTCGGCCACCGTATTCTCTTTCCCTTTCAAATGTATTGCGGATAAGGTCAGGTTCCTGTCTTCCGCTATTTTGAAAATTTCCTGGCAGAGGAAGATTAGGGATGGTACCTTTGTTCCGCCCTGATGATTTACATAGGCCACTGTTGTTGAATTGTCTGAGTAAAAGACCAACTTCCTGTTGGAGACCTCTGGAACTGCCACCTTTAGTACTCTTTCTACCGCCTTGAGCTCCTTGTAATTTGAAGTGCAGTCTCGGGTTCTTAAATCCCATCTTCCCTGCCAGTATTTTCCCCCCGAATGAGCTCCCCAACCCCACGGACTGGCATCTGTCGTTATCAGCATGGGTTCTAAGAAGGACCAAGGCATTCCTACCGAGAGGTTCTTCTCGGACGTCCACCACAGAAGGGAGTACCTTGCTCTGGAGGAGAGATGAAATTCTTCCTCTAGTGTTTGAGAAAGACCATTCCAATTCTTCAAGATGTCCGACTGTAACGGTCTTGTGTGGATCTGCGCAAATGGTACGGCTGGAATTGTAGCCGTCAGGTGCCCCAGTACTGCCATCGCCTCTCTGATGGAACATCGGAAGGACCGGAAAAGGAACCACACATGCTCTATTGTTGAGGACACTTTCTTCTGAGGGAGGAATGTCTTCTGAGCCGTGGAATCTAGCTGCATTCCTAAAAAGGTGCAAATTTGAGAAGGGGTTAGACAAGATTTCTCCTGATTCATCTTCCATCCCAGATCCTACAACAGAGAGCACACCAGGACGAGCTCTGTTTGTAACTGCTCCCTTGTTTGGGCCACGAACAAAAAATCATCCAGATAAGGTACCACTACTATCCCAGACGATCGAAGGAATGCCACCATCTCCGCCACGACCTTCGTGAAAATTCTCGGGGCTTGAGAGACCCCAAACGGAAGTGCCCTGTATTGCAGGTGTAGAAGTTGGCCCTTTACTTGAACAGCCGTCCTTAAAATACTTTTGGGAGGAAGAGTGAATTGGGATGTGATAATAGGCATCCTCCAAGTCTATACTTGCCATCCAGCAACCTTGGTATAACAGGTCTAAAGTCGACTTTATAGTTTCCATTCGGAACTTCTTGTATCTCAGGAATTTGTTTAGGCGTTTTAGGTCCAGAATCATCCGAAAAGAACCGTTGGGTTTCTTTACTAAAAAGAGTGGGGAGTAGAACCCCCTGCCCTCCTCCTTCTTTGGGACTTGGCAAACAACCCCTTTGTCCAACAATAACTGAACCTCCCTCTCCAGAACTGTGGACTTTAGAGGATCCTTTGGAGTTGGAGTATGGGTGAAAAAGACTTGGGGATAAGAGCGGAACTCCAACCTGAATCCCTCCGCTATCCCCCCCCCCCCAAAACCCACTTGTTCTGGGTGACGTTCGCCCAAGTCGGGAGAAAGGCAGAGTCTTCCCCCAACCTGGAGTCTGGCGTCATTGCTTGTCCTTTGGTTTGCTATCCTGGGTTTTAAAAAGGAAGCCGCTAGTTTTCCTTGGAAATCTATCCCTTTCCTTCCCATCATATGGCTTACCCCTCGGTTTTCTAAAGCCCTGCTGGGGCCTACGAAAAAAGGGAGTCTTCTGAGGGACCGGAAAACCTTTTTTCTTGTCGGATGCCTTCTCCAAGATGTCATCCAGGGAGGACCCAAATAATCTATCGCCCTCACACGGAAGGGCAGAGTCTGGCCTTAGACCCCTGGTCACCCTTCCATGATCTAAGCCAAATAGCTCTTCTGCCCGCATTAGTCATAGCTGAGGATTTGGCGGCAAAGCGCATAACATCCGTAGAAGCATCCGTTCGAAAATCCGCCGCTTTAGCAAAGGTGGGAAGAGAAGCTAAGATCTCCTCCCTAGGCTTCTTCTCTTTAAGATGTGCCTCTAGCTGTTCAATCCACAATCTTAAGGACTGAGATACCCAAGTGGCTGCAACCGCGGGTCTAAGACAAGTAGCGGAAGTTTCCCACGCCCGTTTTAGGTAAATATCTGATTTCTTATCTAACGGGTCCGAAAGGCAACCCAGATCATCAAAGGGGAGGGCAGATCTCTTAGCTATCTTAGCGACTGGAGCATCTACCGTAGGGGCCCTATCCCAGCTGGAGGAGACTTTCTTCATAAGGATATTTCCTTTTCACCGAGGAGGGTAAGAAAAATTTTCTATCAGGATTTTTCCATTCCCTATTAATGATCGCTTGCATGTTTTCATGAATAGGGAAGACCCTATGTTTTTTAGGGCCTAATGCCTGAAAGGCCTGGTCCGCAACTGATTTAGTCTGCTTATCGTCTTCCAACTGCATAGTTGCCCTGACCGCTTTTAGTAATGGTTGCGTATCCTCAGGGGAATAGAAGGATCTCCCTGAGAAATCTTCATCCGAAGAGTCCGGATTCTTCGCCATCATCGGATGAATCTAATTCAATACTGTCATACTCCGTATCCCTCCTTGGTCTATCTGGGGACCTGGCACGGCCTTTACTGAATGCTTTAAAGGATGCTTTGATAATAGACTTCATGGACTTAGTGAGGGTCTGGGATTGTTCTGCTACCAGCTTATCTATACATGTTGAGCATAACGCCTTCTGATAAGATGCAGATAGGGACGTTTTACATTCTGCACATTCCCGGTGCTTTGTCTTGGAAGACGATTTTTTAGGTGGCTTAGGGATCTAAAGGGATACAATCATATGAAACACCACATTAGAAATAAAAAGGAACGCCCTCACCCATTGAAGCCTTTTCCTTTTCCCCCCATCCTCAGACCAATACCGGACTTGGAGGCCTCAAGGGTTCCTGGGGTTCAGCGCGTCCTTCTGTAGGCTCCGACATGCTGCAAACCGGGATCGCTACGCGGCACATCCAATTTTGTGCCCCAGCTGGCTGCCTGAACCTGCCGCCGTGATTTGTATTTCAAAAAACACGCTCCGGCCTCTACTTCCGGGTCCTGCAGGGCTGAAGCTCCGCCTCCCCCCCACACCATCCTCAGGAGACTGCCCCGCGCATAAGCGCGCGGGCGCCATCTTGGGACCGGGGAGAGCGAGGAACAGCATGGGGAGCCGCCTGAACACGGCCACAGCGGCTCCCCGCAAGGCCGGAGAGAGGGCAGGCAGACTTATGGGGAACGGCTTCCGGCACGGCCACAGAACTACCGCTCCCCAGGGATAGGCCTTCCCACGGCATACAGCCACAGACCTTCCCCAGCGTCTTGGAGGTACATCTTCAGCATCAGCTGCTTCTCAGGATCTCCCATCCAGAGGACAGGAAACCTGAACTGGTGTTGGGTGGAGGTGTGTCCTTTTTATCTTCTCAGGTTTCCTGTCCTGATGGGAGGTCCTGAGTCGCACAGGGTGCCGTCATGGGTGAGGGGAAATAGAACAGGTGTTCCTAATAATTCTTTGAGTGTATAGTATGCTATAATCATGCTCAGGTCACGTATGCAGGAGAGTGTATCACATGTGCGTTATATAAATTAAAGGGGTATTCCAGTTATACCCCTATCCATAGGATAACTACGAGTTCAGTGGGATCCTACCACTAGGACCCCTAATGATCACAAGAACAGGAGGGGTCCCATACCCTGTGGAGCGGCACGGCAGCACCCTTAAGACCGGCTGCTCAGTCCATTTTTCAAGGCTCCATGGCATTTGGGGGTCCCCCATTCTCATGGTCAGTGGCTGTTCCCAGTGGTAGGAAGTCCACCGATCTCAGTTACCCTCCATCCTGTGGACAAGGGATAACCAGAATACCCCTTCAAGTATGGGCACATCTGTATATACAGAAACTGTGGCCAGGTAGTCTCCTGCAGATTACCAGCACTGACTAGGGTCTGAGAGTCAACCTCAAATTCCAGATTTTGTGACAAATATACAGCAAGTTTTTCCTCCGTGTACACAAACTTGGAGTTAGATTCACACGACCATGGTCAGCCTGGGAAACAGTCCGTATGTTGGCTGAATCTCCTGGACCCAAACTGACTGCAGCGTTTTATGATATCTGATCACAACTATTGTACTGTACTCACATGATGTGCATACAGTACAATAGACCCACAATCACAGAATTGTCCATCATGAATTACTAGGATCCAGACAATGTGGGTCAAGGGGATACATGAACCAGGCTAACCATGGTCGTGTACATCAGCTCTTCAAGCCATATCAAAATGGGAAGCAATTCTCACATTTAAGACTTTGCTGCCAAAATAAAAACTCAATGCAGTGATCAAAAACAAAACCTTTATTCACAACTGTATAAATGTGCACAAAACACTGGAATTTAGGAAGGAATTACATGCTACAGACAAAAAACAAAACAAAAAACAAAGTCATTGTTCTATGCACTTTTAATTAGTGAAGCTTAGTTATTAAAAGACCAAATCACAGTAGAAAGAAACCAAGCCTACAAAAGTGTAGCGCGATGTTCAGCTAGTGCAGCTCATTCACATACATGTCGCACTTCAGGCAGAAAAAGCAAGAGGTGAACTTCTTTATGTGAACTTTAAATGGCATCGATGTCAATATCATCGTCCTTCTCGACAGGCGACTTTATAGTCTCCACTTTAGGAACGCTCACGCTCGTCGAATATACAACCTGTGGAAACAAGGCTTGATTAGACAAAAGGCTATATAGCAACTGCTTACATCTAGATGTTCTACACAGTCATGCAGCAAATGCTACAGGTTAATTAACCTCTTCATGGCCTGTTAGGTTTGGGCTTGAATGGCCAGCTACACATTTTTGTTTTGGCCCCTGCATGTCAGAAACAACCACTTAACATTGAGGCCAACTTTTTTTGGGTGCTGTTTAGGGAGGTACATGAGGTACTGTGAAAGTAATCCAAGTATTGTATGAACATGGAATGGAGAGTTGGTCAGGTGATTTTACAACTGGCAGAAAACTAGTTTACTCTTTGTCAATCTGTTATTGCACGTGTCACTGGCTGAAAGGGCAACAGAGGCTTATTGTACAGAGCCCTGGGGCAAGTCTCCCTTCATGTCAGTGACACATCACCTTGGTGACCAAAGGGGTTAAACAGCTTCAATCCTAGCCATTTAAAGCTCAGTCCAGGGCAGAAGAGGACTATCTTATGCTGTAAAAACACTGTTGAATAAGGTGTATTGTCATTAAGGGGGTTAATTTATCTTGAAAGCAGTTAGATCACAGGGCAGCCATGACGTTTTCTGTACCATAAGGGTCCAGCTACACTGCGACATTGAGACCAAGCCTATATTGTTTGTGCTGCTTGAATTACACAAGTCCTGTTTAGACTGCAATAAGAGTTCATGCTAATCTAAACTTACCTCAATATTTTCATCTTCCTCATCATCGTCATCGTCATCTCCAGAAGACTCCTCTTCAGCTTCCTTCAACCATTTAATGAAGGGCTCTGCCTTCATCCTTATATCTTTGGCAAGCTCTTTAGAGACGTATTTTTTTGATGCCTGTGAAAAGAAAACTGTTAATTGACAAGTTACAAATCCTTATCCTCAGCAGAGTTTAAGACTTACACAAAGCCTTATACCATTTTATGCAACTGAAGCATGTTGATAAAATGAACAAAGACTAGAATTCTTCACCTAGATCAGTAGCTATAGTCAATGCAAGTCAGGCAGCAGTACCTTCTCAGCCCAGCTGAAGATCACCTCTTCTTCCAAGAGATCTGCATCATACATTTCCTTTAAAACATGTGGTATTTTTGAGAGAAGCTGTGCCTGGTGCATATGCACAACGCACTCAAAGCCATTGAGTAGGTATCTCTGTGCTTTCTTGTTGTTGTGGCAAAACTAAGAAAAAAATAAAAAAAGTAATGATTGAAAAGTTAAACAAATCTAATATACAGTAGTTTTTACAGAGGGAGGTTCAAAGCACTATGACTCTAGGACACTTACACGTAGGAAGTGTCGTCGGTATTTCTTTATCTGGTCTCTAATCTTGTCATTAAAGAGAACTTCAGTTAAGACCAAAGGTCCGAAAATCTTTACGTCAAGTCTTTCAGCTTCAGCAAGAATCTCTTTGTCAGAAGAATCGATAATACCTTCTTCCTTCTTTTTCTGTAAGATAATACACCACGTTAGCTCAGACCCTCTAATGTCAGCAATGCGTTAGCAAATGACTTCGTGATCTTACCTTCACATAGTCAAAAAGCATGTTTACTCTTTCCTCCACGGGTCTCTCCAAGTCCTCACTCAGAGTGAGATTTTTTGCATGTTCACTTATTTCCTCCATTCTGCGCCTCTGAGCTTCATCAGATGTGTCTTCTCCCCAGTCTTCATCATCATCCTCCTTTCCATCCTAAAAAAATAAATAAAATAGTGTACTTCTTAATATTCCATAGCTAGAGTTTTCAAAAGTCATAGGGGTTTTCCAAGACTTTAATACAGATTATAATCCATATCTGATCAGAGGTCCAACACCCACCTTTGAGAAGGCATCAGCGCTCCCGTGAGCCGCTGCCTTCTCAGCTTTTCCTAGGCCAGTGATGTCATGTGATCTAGGTGCAGCTCAGCCCCATAGAAGTGACTGGGGCCTGAGAGGGATACCTAGAGCTGCCACTATACAAGGCACTTTACTGTTCTTGGCGAGTAGGCCACAGCACTTAATCAGATAATACTGATGACATCTGGATAGGTATAGTCTTGGAAAACCTTTTTAAATGCTAAACACTAGTTTCCCAACATCACAAGAGATCAAATCAATAACCATGTACTAATATTAAAATATTTAATGAAAGGTTACATGCTTTTATTACACTTTCTGCATCACCATCTCAGACTGCAAGCGGGCATCATGGAATTGTAAACTTTTAGGACAGGGGACTGATCTCAGCATACAAGTCAGGTTTTGCAGTGAGCCAAGCACTTCACTGACCACCACATAAGCAGGAAAGATTTATATTCACTGGTATTAAACACAGAAGGCTCCCAATGAACCCAAAAATTGACACAAATTTAAAGGTGGCTCATCTGGAACATTGATGGCATATCATTAGGATATGCCACCAATGCCAGCTAGATACAACTGAGGAGACCCCTTCATCTACCTAGAGAATGGGACCTCCAGAATTAGAGAGCACACAGAGAATGGTAGCTCAGCCATTTTTTTGGAAGTCCTGTAGAGAGAGGTGGCGCCACATTTTTTTCTGGAAGAGTAAAAATACTGTTAGCATTTTTGAGTATTTTTAGCCGAGGAGTACGAAAGTACTGGGGACTCCAAGATGGCGCTCAGTCCGGATGTCTAGAAGCTCAAGTTCTCGCAAGAACTTGAGCTCCTTCTCCATTGCTAAGAGCAGGGCGCTGCGATTGGATGCGCTCGCTGCCAGAGAGAGCATAACCACGCCCACCAGAACTTGGAGAACAACACCTACTATAACTTTGTCGCCGCATAGGAGGCGACTAAACAGAGCGTAGCGGCCAAGCGTGGGGTCCATTTGAAAAAAAAATAAAAAAAAAAAAACTGTCCGGACATCAGTGAGAGCAGCCCCATAAGGTGGTATAAGAATGTAACACTATTTTTGAATGAAAGGTCATTTTTAGACAAAAATACAACACTTCCATAATTTATTGTTCTGCTTCTCTAACGGAGCAGAACATAAATAGTGGTTGTGTGAACATGGCCTAAGAGGCGTGTATGCAGGGAACCATTGCTGGTCTAATTAAGGCTACTTTCACATTAGTGTTTTTGCAGATCTGTCATATCTGCAAAAATGCTCCCGTTAACATAATACAACCGCATGCATCATGAACGGACCCGGTTGTATTATGTTTTCTATAGCCATGATGGATCAGTCATGACCACCACTGAGTCAATGGGGGGTGGTGGATCAGTTTTACATTTTGCCATCTTGCTCCGCACCACATGGACAGAAACACTGCTCGCAGCGTTATTCCGTCTGCAAAGGGAGCGGTACATTCAGTTTCGTTGTGTCACCTTTTTCCACTATTGAGATTCTATGACAGATTTCAATAGCGGAATTAAAAACTCTAATGTGAAAGTAGCCCAACATGAAGCAATTATGGCAAAGTGATGAAGTCCAATATGGCAGATCTTCCCTGTACTTTGTCACTTGGCTATAATAGCCTGTTATGCATTTACTACATACTGCAGCACATACATCACACAGTGCGAGATGTGTGGGGTGCATGTGGTTCAGTGTGTATCACACAGACACTGCACTACATACATCAATCGATACATTGCTGCACTTTCACTTTGTGGTGCAGGTCAGACTGGATGTCCGGGCTCCCCTGCAGTTGTCCAGCACTGCATTCTCTTCAGCTATGTTTGCCGACACAACACTGCCTGTGCATCGGGACTCAGGAGCCGGCCCCTTCTTTCAGCTCCCGCCGACTTCCCCCTGCTGCAGGGAGCTGTATCGCTCCGGCACCCACCGAAACTAACCAATAGCAAAGCTCCTTACTGTGTGGAGCTTTGCATAGAAGGTATAACCTCAAGTCCATGTGTATGCCACATAAAACTCCCACGTCATACCAAATTTGATCACTATACTAACAGTCTGGAGACACCAATACTTACAACACGTGGAGGATTTAATTCTGCTAGAACGGCAGTCTCGTTTTTCTCTACAGCACCATTTTCTTTGACCCGCTTGTTTTTCTTGTCTTCCTTCTTTTTGCCTGTAACACTGTCTGTGTTCTCTGCAAAGAGAATTCACCTGTAAGTACAGCCATTTCTCCCCAGATAATAGATTGTGTTCAAGTTATTATAACAGTAGGCCTCACAAATAAGAGATTACTGGAATAGGATAGACTTAATTTCTCTAGCAAGCATAAATTGGGACAGATGGGGTTGCAACTGTCACAGAGTGTTGCTTGCACTGCAAGATGCTGGGAAACCATGGAAAAAATAAAAATACATTTACATGAAATACAACAAATGACAGACTACAACCGATTACATCCACACATGAGCAGCATTTACCTGGTGGATTTTTGAGAATGAAAGTACAGAGCTTATGGTTGGTGTCCAGCATGCCCCGATAACCACAGGCTTTGCAGGAATTACCTATTGTTTGTTTCTTGGGATTGATATGCTGAAACAAGAAGGACATTGGTTTAAGAAAGTTAAGCAATCTTCCCAAACAAAAGCAAAGTTAGCAGGTTAAACAATAAAATTGCAAGGCTCTAAAGCTCCATGCTGTACCCCGATGTCACTGATCAGAAAGCCTAAGGGTCCATTCACACATCCATGAGTTTTGCAGATCTGCAAAACAGACACCTGCAATGTGCAATCTGTAATTTGCGGACGCACATCAGACACTAATAGAAAATGCCTTTCTGGTCTGCAATTGCGGACAATAGGAACAATTTCGGATCCCGAAAAAAACCGAGCCGGATCCTGCAAATGCGGATTAGAATCCGTTCCAGCCCCATTGAAAGTGAATTGTTCCGCAAATTGCGGAACAAATGGACCCAAATTATGGACGTGTAAATGGACCCTAACAGGTCTGTGCTCTACTGAAAGGGCTAGTATTGAAATCCTGCTGGCCATTTAACCTATTATGCAGCCTAAAAAACCTAAAGGTTTAAATCCACATTAACGGACAGTGTTGCTCCCAAACATTAGCACTCAAGTACAAAAATGCCATGGCTGTCAGTATGCGGATTAGTGGTTGGGGATTGGACTCCGCAACAGACTAGAGAACCCTACATATGGATGGGGCTATGAATGTGCCATTCACATGTAACCGCAAGACTAGTGTGGTGATTATTTTCAGATCTGTAGCACACTCAGCTTTCACCCTTTCAATATATTATATCAGTAGTGAAATCAGCAGTGATTCCACCAAGGATAAGTCTATCACCATGTGTGGCCTTAGTAAAGCTGACCAGCGATTTTCTGTACAGCCAAAACCAGACCTTACATACTAACGCCTTTGATCTGCACCAAGTCCTTGTCCTGCAGTTTATACACAGACTGCAGCAGTGGCATGCCATATACCCGCACGTCACTGCTGCGTTCTGCACCTAAGGGTACTTTCACACTTGGGTTTTTCTTTTCCGGCATTGAGTTCAGTCCTAGGGGCTAATGCATTCTAAAAGGAGAAATCCATTCAGATGTCTTCAGTTCCGTCTTTTTCAGGACAGAGATAATACTGCAGCATGCTGTGGTTTTATCTGTCCAGAATTGCGGAACGCCGGACCTGACATTTGTTTTCCCCATTGAACTGCATTAATGCCAGATCCAGCCCAAGTGTTGGCAAAACGGGGACGGCCCATGCTCCGACCACAAAAAAAAAAAAGAGCCGGATCCGTTTTTTTTTTCCAGATTACACCGGAGAAACAGATCTGGCATTTCAATGCATTTGTCATACAGATCAGGATCCTGATCAGTCTGACAAATGCAATTAGGCTGCATACTTTATGACGGATCCGGCAGGCAGTTCTGGCGACTGAACTGCCTGCCGAAATCCTATGCGGTGAGTGTGAAAGTACCCTAAAACAGCGGCGATGTAATTTTATTTTATAACAGCATTTATCAATTTTTTTACTCAGACACACCTTTAAGATGGTTAAACATACAACTTACCAGATCAGTTTCAGGGTTATCACACTCGGGACATAGAACAAACTTTTTAATGAATCCATCCAACATGTCTTGCAGCTTATTTGCCTCATGAGATCCATTGACAATGAAACGGTCATTCTTAACATCAAACTGGGTCTGTGCTCCCAGCTCACAACCAAAAAATTTGGTGGGATCTAGTCAAGGAAATGCAGTGTAAGGTCATCACAAATCCATAATCACTTGTGTACAATAAGCGAATATTACAACATAACTTTTTAAATTCTGAAAAAAAAAATATTCCTACTAGTCAACTGGTGGATTTTTTTCAATTAGTCTGTTAAATTTTCAGCCACTTTCTGTACAGCACTGAGATTCTTAGGCTGTTTACAACGTGTCCCATCAAGGAACTCAGCTGACAGATCAGAGGTGAGGCTTCACATGAGCTGACAGCTCAAACCAGAGATGAGCAAACTTCAAGTTCAGGTATATGCAGAATTGCATTATGGATTCCATTACCACAGACCATAACGGAAAGCCTTTATAAGCATTCTGTCATAATAGACTATGGCCATCATAAGGGATACATCCAGTCCTGCATAACAGAAACCAGACGGAGCAGTTATGCTGCCCATAGACTTCATTATGACGAAACGCCTCTTAAAGGCTTCCGTGGCGCATTCTATCGTCCGTAATAACAGAATTGCCAGAAAACATGACGTTCGCTCATCATTACTTACGAGCTGTTAAAGTGAAAGTAAGATGCTTACAGCCGTGTCTGCAACCCCAAGCACTGCACAGGGCGGTTATTCCGATCTCCGCCATAAATTGCTGATCTAGGCATATGGCCCATAAAATGCCTTGTACAGCCACCAGAAGTGTTTCGGACTTCTAACAGTACCAAAAAATAAGGCAAGATGATGTCTCAGGATCACCCCATGAGCCCCAGAGGTTTCGAGATGGTTTCACATTTGAATAGCAGGCATGTAATACTTTATTTTCACTGCAGTTAAAGAGTGGGGGAGAGCGGGCATGGGTATCTGTTTGGTGGTAGTCTGAACGCTGGGATCCCAGCCAGTCCTAGCGGGCATGCCCAAGTACATTCAGGATAACTGGACCCCTGTTCACATAAACAGTGGGGGTCCTTGAGGTCAGACTGCCACTGATCGGATACTTAACCTCTATCCTGTTAATACATCCCTTTAAATGGAACCCGTCTCCGGGATTTTGTGTATAGAGCTGTGGACATATTGGGCTGCTAGCACATCTGCAATACCCAGTCCCCATAGCTCTGTGTGCTTTTATTGTGTTAAAAAGAACTATTTGATACATATGCAAATTAACCTGAGATGAGTCCTGTGAGTCAGGGACAGGACTCATCTCAAGTTAATGCATATGTATCGAATCGTTTTGTTTTTTTTAACACAATAAAAGCACACAGAGCTATGGGGACTGTGTATTGCAGAGGTGCTAGCGGCCACCTAGAAGCCCATGTCATCAGCTCTATACACAAAATCCCGGTGACAGGTTGCTTTAAGAAATTTTCCTGATAAACCCATTTGCACTTGCTTTGAAAAGCTTCACTTACACGTTGGAGGCCGATTAAGCGCCTTTGCAACATCAACCATGTTGACTATTACTGTCTTTATTCCATTTCCCTTGCCCTCTACCTGAAGGATGAAAAAAATAAAAATAATGTCCAAAATTAATACAGAAAGCAGGCAACGCATCCAGATAGATGAGGTCTGCAGCAATCAGTAGATACATTACCTTGGCAATCAAACGGGGCATTTTGTACCGATAGAACTGATCCAAAACACTGCGGTTGACGTTGACAGACATTTTGGTTTATTAGTAGCTCTTTCAATAAGAGGAAAAGCTCTTTGATTACAACTTTTTGGTATCTTCTGTCTGGAGAAGACTGGATGACATAAACGACTGCAAGAGTTCTCGGTCTCTGACATGAAAATAATTTCGCCACCGAGGCTGTGAGCTTCTTGTTTGTAGGCTATGTTTCCCCAATACAGGTACCAATGGCTGCGCAACAGCTCTGAAAGGACAGAAAGAGAGGGTTTTGTTGCATCCTTCTGTAGTATAGCCAGCCTGACTAGCTTATAGTAGGTTTTGTCTTTACTACAATGAACTGTACACATGGAGATGAACACACTAACCACCAATTACCATTTCATTTAACAATCAGAAAACCCTGCTGCAATAAATACAAAGGGTTAAAGATCAGAGGAGACCAATTGTGTACAAAGTGGGACACTATAGTGTCTGCACCTGTTTTTAGGTATAAAAATGCTGTTTGACTTTTGTCTCATTTACAACTGACAATGCGCCTGTGAGGAATTTGCACCTCGTTTGCCCATTTTGATTTTTTAGACTAAATCAGAAGTTCTTTGTTGCACCCATTTTCCCAACCTACTTAGTAGTAAAGATCTAATCTCCACTCTGGGGCTGGCATACTTCTGTCTTGAGTTTCGCCTCATTGTGTCTACTTTCATGAGACACTCAGCTTACTTGCACATTTCCATGCACATACTAATTGGACCAGTCTTCGTGAACAGGAGGAACCTGTCGTACTGATAAAGAGCCACTAGAGGTCAGACTAACAGCAATACGCCTAATCTAATGCAGGAAGTGCTTCATAAACAGTTGGCAAAAGGTGAAGCAAATACGCCCGTCTAAATGAAAGCCTAAAAACAGGAGCGCTTGATAAACGGGTCTGCAGCTGGGCTAACCAAACAAACAGTGCACCAATGTATTTGACCAAACAAAAGGACAATCTGCTTTGCCAAAAGAACAAGCAAATGTAGAAGGTACAGCTTCCATTGCTATTGCGCTTTCAGCACACGCTCAGGTGGGTCGGGCACACTTGCATTCTCAGTGGAGACAGAATAATAAACCACTGCCAGACAACCAGCGGCAGTGTACCTCCCATGAGTAACGGATCAGGCATGTACTCCCACATGCACAAACCTAGCCCCCCCCCCAACCTGATGTCAAGGGAAGAGCTGGCACAACTCCATACACACCACACTCGGCAGATCCCAGTGCAACATGCAAGTCCACCTTTACACGTCAATGCCTCCCATGCTTACAGCATGTTCCACTGCACATGTGGACAGCCACACTGCCTTGCAGCAAATCGCTTTCCAACACCAGCCACAACACACACATTGGTTAAAAATGCTTCATGTTCGGAGCTTACTTCAGTAAATTGCTCAATTTAGCAGCTCTCCAGAGCGTCCTGGCTGCAGGAGGAATCTGTATTCAAGGGTCTGCAAAAAACCCTGGAGATCCCCATTCACAGACTAATCCCCCCCCCCCCCCCTCCCAAAGGGAATGTAATCTAAAACTTCAGCTCTCCTAGCACCAGTCTGCCGTCAGGATGGCCGACCAATCCATCTGTGGGACCCCCACTGACTGATAACAGGCTGCAGCGCCCAGGTCATCCACTGTGCAGAGAGCAGCGCTGCGGCCTGTTTAACTCACAATGGAGGTCCCACAGGACGGACCACCAGCAATCAAAGCAATGGCAAATCCTAAAGAGGTATTCCAGTTAAGTTATCAGCGGGACAGCTTGGCGGGGGACCTCCACCAACTATAAGAATAGGTAAACCTTACCCCTTGGGCTCCCCCAAAGTGAAGAAAGCAACAGGTCAAGTGTGTGCATTCCTATAGGAGTTCCAGGGAGTCTTACTGGATCTCCCATAGACAGAGCAGCAGTTGATCCAGTCATTTCAAGGGACTCTGAGGCATACTAGGTCCCCATTCTCGTGATTGGTGGGGGGTCTGCTTAACAGTTGACCCTATAAGTTAACTGGAATACCCCTTTAGATGTAATCCATCGCTCCAACCCATGCCGATAACCACTACTTTCTCACATCACAAGTGCAGAGAACTGCTAGAAACATTTGCACAAAAAAATAAACCAATATTCCCAGCTTTCAGGGGTTCTTCTATGCCCCATATTAACCCCACAACCACACTGCATGACCAATCCCACATTACACCCCATATCACAGTCCATATCACCCTGCGGAGTGAAGGTGGGTCGCTCTCCTAGGCCATCAGCCACGGCCTCTACCTCTAGGACCCCCCCTCCCTAGGATGAGAATACCCTCTACACACTAGGAGAACTGTACCTCCTCTGTCTTACAGCAGCTGGGAGAGAAACTCAGCAGAACACTGAATGCAGCTCTGGGGAACAACAGACTGAAGCCCTGTGCAACAAGTACAAGGTAAGAGAAGGGAAAACAAGTGTCCAAAGGTGAAGCTGCCCTTGAAAGCATACACACACACCACCCCCCGGAAATCCTGACCTACACGCGCCAGATGCACCTCCATGCATGCGCCCTTCCTAATCTGCAGTGGTAATCGGGCGTGCAACCTGTAGTACTAGAAGCCTCGAAGGGCAGGGGAAGCACGTGACCAGCCCCCTCCCCAGGAGCAGCGCCAGTCAAACACACAGGGGAGGGAGGGAGCGCGCGATGCATGACTCACAACTGCAGTAGCACTGAGTCAGCCCTAGGCAGGTCACGCATGCGCAGTAACCCTTCCAACTCCTTCACCGAAGCACTCACCTACCTGTCAACGGTGTTTCACCCTAAAGAGGGGCTCCCTCCCCACCACCCCCTGCCTCCTTTCCTCCGGCGCCCCTTGAAGAGCGCTCGAGAAACCCCCTACCCGCCGGCCCAGCCACCTGCGTCACGTCCTCCAGTCATGAGGCGCGGCCGCCATTTTACCTCAGCAGGAGCGGCGTCGCCCTCCCCACCCCCCCTTTCCCCTCTCCCGCCCCGAATACTCACCGTTTTCGTCCAATAAAGACATAAACACAACGCTGCTCGCCCTTGGGTGCGATGAACGGGAGGAGGGCAGAACGAAGCGAACGGGAGACAGCGCGGAGTGTAGGACGGCACAGCGCTGAGCTGGCCACGGCACTGGACACGGGCCGAGCGGAGCCGGAGATTTTTAAACACCAAGCGGGAGACACCCTCCGAGTGAGGAACCTGAGGCACAAACCGGGGACATCGTTAATTCCATTGGCGGGAGAAGGATGAAGTCACAGATGGGGGAGGAGGGGTTAACCGCCACACCGCGTCCACCGGACGGCTAATTAATGACTCCTCAATGGCAGCGACTCACCTCAAGAAGCTTCTAGTTCTCTAGTACGGAGGCGCTGTGAGCGAAGCCTCTCAGCCCAGAGACCTGCCTACCTGTGGGCGGGCGCCACCTACTCAAATACTCGGCGCTCATTGGCCGACGCTGTGTGGGTGGAGGAGGGATTCACCGTCGTTTCCGATTGGTCGAGGGGGCCTTTCTCCTCCCAGCCAATCGGGAGGCGTTTGTTTGGCAACCCCTCCCCGCTTATCTGAAGAGAGTTGGTAGAAGGCGGAGATCTCGCGAGAGTTGCTTGGTTTGCCGCGTGTGACTGGGGACGGGGAGATGTGAGGTGTACGGCAGGAGGAAAGCGAGATTTGTGCTTTATCTACTTACAGTTGTTGTAGATATGCCACAAATGTATCGTAGGTTCTGGTCCCACCTCTCAAAACCGTGCTGAGCATGAGCTGTGTCCTCTCCATTACGGGACCTATGGAAATAGCCGAGCCAGTGCTCCCATAACAGATACAGAGGTATTCTGGTTAGATTAAGTTATCCCTTATCCACAGTATAGGCCGCGCAGCGATGGCTAACCTTGGCACTCCAGCTGTGGTAAAACTACAACTCCCAAGATGCCCGCTTGCTTGGCTGCTCTCAGAACTCTATAGAAATAAATAGAGCATGCTGGGAGTCGTAGTTTCACCACAGCTGGAGTGCCAAGGTTAGCCATCACTGGTAGGGCATAACCATTGGAGTGGTGGGGGTCCTACCTCTGGAACCCCCACCCATCATGGGAACGATGCAGCCAGTCGCACATGTGAGCGGCCACTCCACTCATTTCTATGGAAATTCTGGAGACAAGTGATAGGAATTCCCATAGAAATAAATTGAGGGACCGCTCTGTTCTTTTCAGGGGGTCGTAACCTTTAATAAAGAAGAGCGCAAATTAGTGATGAGCTAAGCAAGCTTTGGATACTGCATCCGAAGTCGCCTGGTCCATAACTTCGGATTAATACTGTACGGAGATCCGTCTCCTGGTACCTCGGAACCGAAGCCCAGTACGGTTTAAAGTAGTTCTCCACATAAAAAAAAATAAATCAATTACCGAAGTTATTTAATGAAGTCAAATGCTAAATAACAGCTCTTCTGGGACCATACATTTTAATACTGTACGGAGATGGATCTCCGTACAGTATTAGGGCCCTTGCACGCGACCGTATGCCCTCCAAGATATACGGTCCGTGAGCGGTATTGATCAGGAGCGCACAGCATCATGGATTACAATGAAGCTGTGCACGTCGGGCCGTCCGCTGGGCCATTGACCCGCACTCATGATCCTATGAGTGCGGGACAATAGCCCCGCGGGCGGACCGACGTGCACAGCTTCATTGTAATCCATGATGCTGAGCGCTCCCGTGCGCACAATCAATGCCGCTCCGGGACATATGTCCCGCTCACGGACTGTATATCTCGGAGGGCATACGGTCGTGTGCAAGGGCCCTTAATCCGGAGTTATGACCGAAGCAACATCCGAAGCTCTATTCGCTCAACTCTACTGCACATATGTGGCTTTCACAGCGGGGCCCCGTTCTGAAAAGAAGGACGGGGCCTTCACCTGTCAGACACTTATAGCGTAGCCTACCAATAAGCCAGATGGGTGTACCCCTTTAAAGGTTTTATTCCCCCCTCCAGCCGGCCATGCTATCTTAGCGCCCTTCACTGATGTTCTGGGCTCCTGCCAGCCAACTTTCAGATGGATGGAGTCACGTGGCATGGTCGGCAGCCCTAACAAATTTATCTTCAATTAATAACCGGTTTCTGGGGCAAATAAAGCCAGAAATCAACGGCAGCTCGGCGCCTCGTCATAAATTAGGTGCGTCCTCCGGCAGTGCAGGGGATATCAAGATCTGCGCCGAAAGCTCCGCTCTTGCTAAATCTCCCTCCTGGACTTTTAGGGTAAATGCACACATTCAGGATTTATGTGCGAACAATCCACACTGAAATCTGCAGGTGTTCCCAGGGAAATCCGGGCGGTCAATCCGCATCAATTAGTGCAGATTTTACTGTCCCCATTAAAGTGAATGGAGAAAATCCGGACAGAAAAAATAAAATATATTGACATGCTGCGGATTTTAAAATCCGCACCATAGGTAAATATCCGCACAGAGAAAAAAAAAATACATCATGTGCATAAGAATTTCAAATTCTCATAGAATACAATGTACATGACCTACAGTACGGACAGACCCTACTATTTCCGTCTCCATCCACTGTTTACATTACGTCTCCTGCTGGGGTTGCAGGGTGTTGGAGCCCCACCGATCTCATATTGATAACCTATTCAGATCTATTAGGGCTGTTTTCACACGAGCGAGTCCATTGTGGGAACCACGTTTCACGTGTCTCCGTGATCCTTCGTTCCGGACTAGCAGGAGCGCACGGCATTATCATGATTTATAATGCTGTGTGCCTCTGCTTGACCCTACTTCTACAGGATCATAGTGACATAATGCTGTCAGTATAAGGCCTCATGCACACGACAGTTGTTTTTCTCGGCCTCCGTTCAGTTTTTTTTGCAGATAGGATGGGGACCCATTCATTTCAATGGGTCAGCAAGAAAATGCTGATAGTTCATCCATTTGTGTTCCGCGTCCATTGTCCGTGTTTCCCTTCAGCAAAATAAATTGTGCATGTCCTACTTTTTTCACATTTGCGGACAAGGAGAGGCATTTATTACAAGGGATCTGTGGGAAAAAAACGGATCCTCCCCAAAAAAAACGGATGTCGCATCCGTGTTTTTTGCGGACGCAAAAAACAACTGTCGTGTGCATGAGGCTTTATTCTGTAGATTCAGGTCTTGCAGAGATACACAGCTTTATAAATCAGTATAATGCCATGTGCTCCTGCAAGTCTAGAACGGAGGATCACACACATGGTGCGTGATTCCCGCAATAGATTCGCTCGTGTGCAACGGCCCTTATGAGTCCTAAGGGGTCCTGGATACGATACACTTGTAGATATCAAGTGTATTTAAAGGGGTATTGTGGTAATTTGATGTTATTCCCTACAAAACAGGATAGGAGATAACAGATCAGAAGGGACCCCCACCAGTCACAAGAATAGGGCACTGTATCCTGCAGGGCCACCCGAAATAAATGGCGTATCAGTCCTAGGATGCGCACTGCTGCTCCATTCATCTCTCTGGGACTGACGGACATAGCGGATTCCCCCCCTGCGTCTTATGGGGTGAATACTAATGAGCTCTTCCATTATGGAAGCGCTCATTAGTACCGGAGGATCAAAGGCTGTGTCCTCGGCTGTGCTTTGGATGCGCACAGCGTGAGGGCGCTCTGTGACCGACAGCAGGAAGAAGAAGAGAAAGCGCTGGAGGTGAGGAGCGTCCCGAGCAGGAGAGGTAAGTGTCTTTTTATTTTATGTCATCTGAGGCATGGGGGTGTGATTTGAGGCATGGGGAGGGGTCTCATCTGAGGTCTGAATGGGGGCCTTATTTATTTTGGGGCATTTATCTGAGGTCTTATTGGGGTCTCATTAACATTGTGTCACGGAATGTGTACAGGAAACAATGCAAAACAACATGCATAAATGACTCGCTGGATCCAAAAGCTAAGGAACAAAAGGGAGACCCCTGTAGAAGACCTGGCACTTTCCCTGGCTGCTCAGCCTATGCATAGATCCGAATGGTGGAGGTATGCATATCCACGTACCTTGACTATATAAGCCCTGAGCACCCTACAATAGTGAGGGGACACGACCACCGGCTCCCTACACCAGACACGGAGGGAGTCAGGGTCACCTGGGATCCAACAAACAGAAAATAACAGTTAACACTTAACTTTGTAGAGGAGAGGAGGACCAGATGGGCATGCACACATACTCCAGGAAGAAATATAAGCCGCCCAGAAAAGCCTTCTGGGGAAGAATTTAAAGGGAAGCAATTAGTCCAACACATGACAGCTGAGAGAGACTAACGAGAGGAGGAGCTGAATACCACAACACAGAAACTCAAAGAGGAGGTTCTGAAAGGCCTCTGTCAGAGCTTCTCAGCTGTCTGGTTGTGACAGTACCCCTCCCTCTACGAGTGGACTCCGGACACTCAGAACCCACCTTCTCAGGATGGGACCTATGGAAAGCCCTGATGAGACGAGAGGCCTTAATGTCCGTCACTGGGACCCACGTCCTCTCCTCAGGACCATACCCCTCCTACTGAACAAGGTACTGAAGAGAACCGCGGACAAGACGAGAATCCAGAATCCTAGAGACCTGAAATTCAAGATTCCCATCAACCATAATCGGAGGAGGAGGCAAAGGCGAGGGTACAATGGGTTGAACATAAGGTTTCAATAAGGACTTATGAAAAACATTATGGATCTTCCAAGTCTGAGGAAGATCAAGACGGTATGCAACAGGATTGATGACAGACAGGATTTTGTAAGGCCCAATAAACCTAGGACCCAACTTCCAGGAGGGAACCTTCAATTTGATATTCTTGGTAGACAACCACACCAGATCACCAACATTCAGGTCCGGACCAAGCACACGTCTCTTATCAGCCACACGCTTATATCTCTCACTCATGCTCTTTAGATTATCTTGAATCTTTTGCCAAATGGATGACAAAGACGAGGAGAATCTGTCCTCATCAGGTAAACCAGAAGACCCCTCTCCCGAGAAAGTCCCAAACTGTGGATGAAACCCATATGCACCAAAAAATGGTGACTTATCAGAGGACTCCTGACGACGGTTATTTAAAGCAAACTAAGCAAGGGACAAAAAAGAACACCAATCCTCTTGATTCTCCGCCACAAAACAACGCAGATATGTCTCCAGATTCTGATTGACGCGCTCTGTCTGGCCATTCGACTGCGGGTGGAAAGCAGAAGAGAATGACAACCGAACCCCCAAGCGAGAACAGAAAGCCTTCCAGAATCTGGAAACAAACTGCGTGCCCCTATCAGAGACTATGTCTGAAGGAATACCGTGCAATTTGACAATGTGATCAACAAATGCCTGCGCCAGCGTCTTAGCATTGGGCAAACCAGGAAAAGGGATGAAATGCACCATTTTGCTAAAACGGTCCACCACCACCAGAATCACAGTCTTCCCCGAGGAACGAGGCAGGTCCGTTATGAAGTCCATGGACAGATGTGTCCAAGGACGGGAAGGAATGGGTAAGGGAAGGAGAGGACCTGATGGCCGTGAATGAGGGACTTTGGCACGAGCGCAAGTCTCGCAGGCTGCCACAAAACCCTCAACCGACTTACGAAGCGCAGGCCACCAGAATCTCCGAGCGATGAGATCCAGTGTGGCTCTTACCCCCGGGTGCCCAGCAAGGACCGTATCATGGTGTTCTTTAAAAATCTTGTGTCTTAAAGCGAGAGGCACAAACAACCTCCCAGGAGGACAAAGATCAGGAGCCTCTGACTGGGCTGCCTGCACCTCTGCCTCCAATTCAGGAAAAAGAGCAGAGACCACCACACCTTCAGCCAAAATGGGACCCGGGTCTTCAAAATTCCTGCCTCCCGGAAAACAACGTGACAGGGCATCTGCCTTCACATTCTTAACTCCAGGGCGGAACGTGACAACAAAATTAAACCTAGAAAAGAACAACGACCATCTGGTCTGTCTCGGGTTCAGACGCTTGGCTGACTCCAAGTAGGCCAGATTTTTATGGTCAGTAAATACGGTAATAGGGTGTCTGGCTCCCTCTAGCCAATGGCGCCATTCCTCAAAAGCCAACTTGATGGCCAACAATTCCCTATCTCCCACATCGTAATTTCTCTCTGCGGAGGAGAGTTTCTTCGAGAAAAAGGCACACGGTCGCCATTTGGCAGGAGAGGAACCCTGAGACAAGACCGCACCCACACCCACCTCAGAAGCATCAACCTCAACTATGAAGGGTAAAGAAACATCGGGTTGCACCAAGATGGGAGCGGAAGCAAAACTCTCCTTGATATCAGAAAAAGCCTTACGCGCCTCTACTGACCAAGAAGAAAAATCTACCCCCTTTCTGGTCATATCAGTGAGTGGTTTAACAATAGAAGAATAATTCAAAATGAACTTCCTGTAATAATTGGCAAAGCCCAAAAAACGCATCAGCGCCTTTTGATTCTCAGGAAGCTCCCACTCAAGCACAGCGCGGACCTTCTCGGGGTCCATGCGAAAACCAGAAGCGGAGAGAAGAAACCCCAGAAATTGAATTTCTGGAACCGCAAACACACATTTTTCCAGTTTCGCATATAATTTATTCTCCCGCAGGATGAGCAAGACCTGACGTAAATGTTCCTTATGAGTTTTGAAATCGGGAGAAAAAATCAAAATGTCATCCAAATACACCAATACAAATTTTCCCATCAAATGATAAAAAATGCTGTTCACGAAATGCTGAAAAACGGCTGGGGCATTCATCAAACCAAAAGGCATAACCAAATTTTCAAAATGGCCCTCAGGGGTATTGAAGGCCGTCTTCCATTCGTCCCCTTCTCTGACCCTGACCAGGTTGTATGCCCCTCTTAAATCTAATTTGGAAAAGACTTTAGCCCCAACAACCTGGTTAAATAGGTCCGGGATCAGAGAGAGCGGATAAGGGTCACGAATTGTGATATTGTTCAGCTCCCTGAAATCCAGACAAGGTCTTAAAGAACCATCTTTTTTCTTGACAAAAAAAAAAACCAGCGGCAACCGGTGACTTCGAGGGTCGTATGTGTCCCTTTCTCAGACTCTCAGAGATATAAGCACGCATAGCGACCCTTTCAGGTTGGGAAAGATTGTATAAACGAGATTTAGGCAGCTTGGCGTCTGGGATGAGATTAATAGGGCAATCGTACTCCCTGTGCGGGGGCAAATCCTGAACTCCACTCTCAGAGAAGATGGTACAGTCTTAGTAGCAACCTCAGAAACAGATGTCATGAGGCAATTCTCTCTGCAAAAGTCACTCCAACCATTTATTTGCCTCGCTTGCCAATCAATGGTGGGGTTATGCTTAGTGAGCCAGGGCAGCCCCAACACCAGAGGGGTGGGTAAACCGCTAAGGACGAAACATGACACATCCTCAACATGAGCATCACTCACAATTAAACGGATATTGTGAACTATGCCCTTTAATGATTTTTGAGAAAGTGGAGCGGAATCGATAGCAAAAACAGGGATATCCTTTCCCAAAGTGCGCAACTGGAAACCATGAGTTATCGCAAATTGATTATCAATGAGATTGACCGCTGCTCCACTATCCACAAAAATCTCACAAAAAATGTTCTTGCTCTCTAGCGCCACCCTAGCCGGCAGGACAAAACGGGAACTACAAGCAAACGGAAAACCTTCAATTTCCGCCTCAACCCTGCCAATAGTAACAGACGGAACATTTTTAAAAGATTTTTTCCTCTTTGTTTCTTTATTATACCCAGAGAACTGCCTGAATCTCCTAGAGGGACAAATATTTGCCAAATGATTAATACCTCCACAACAAAAACAAACCCTCCCATGCGAGCTGAATCTTCTATTGTCAGAAGCAATCAACCCCAGCTGCATGGGCTCCTGCTCAGAAGGGGCTGACAGCGACTGAGACCCCTGCGCACAGAATGGGACCGCTGCACAGTCCTGGGACCGAGTATGACAGGAAGGAGAGATCTCTCCTCTCTCTCTAAGACGCCTGTCAATACGAACGGCCTGAGACATAGCAGAGTCCAAAGAAATACGCCTTTCATGAAAGGCAAATGCATCTTTCAATCCCTCTGAAAGACCATGGCAAAATTGACTTCGGAGTGCAGCATCATTCCAACCAGTATCAGCTGCCCATCTCCGAAATTCTGAGCAGTATATTTCTGCGGATTGTTTACCCTGGCATAAGAGACGTAGTCTAGACTCCGCCAGAGCAATATGATCCGGATCATCATATATCTGACCCAGGGCTAAAAAGAATTCCTCCACTGAACGGAGGGGCCGTGCCCCCTCCGGCAGCGAAAAGGCCCAGGACTGAGCGTTACCCCTGAGCAGCGATATAATGATCCCCACCCTCCGTTCCTCATCACCAGAAGAATGGGGAAGAAGGCGAAAATGGAGTTTGCAAGCCTCTCTAAAACGCACAAAATTCTCACTACCCCCGGAAAACGTATCCGGGAGCGAGATCTTAGGCTCAGAACAAACTCCATGAACGCCAGCTGAACCGGTCACTTGAAGCTGAGAACAAGTCCTGCGGAGATCAGCTACCTCCAATGAAAGACCCTGAAGGCGTTCAGCCAAAAGTGAAACCGGATCCATGCTTGAGACGGTTATGGCGGCTTATAATGTCACGGAATATGTACAGGAAACAATGCAAAACAACATGCATAAATGACTCGCTGGATCCAAAAGCTAAGGAACAAAAGGGAGACCCCTGTAGAAGACCTGGCACTTTCCCTGGCTGCTCAGCCTATGCATAGATCCGAATGGTGGAGGTATGCATATCCACGTACCTTGACTATATAAGCCCTGAGCACCCTACAATAGTGAGGGGACACGACCACCGGCTCCCTACACAAGACACGGAGGGAGTCAGGGTCATCTGGGATCCAGCAAACAGAAAATAACAGATAACAGTTAACACTTAACTTTGTAGAGGAGAGGAGGACCAGATGGGCATGCACACACACTCCAGGAAGAAATATAAGCCGCCCAGAAAAGCCTTCTGGGGAAGAATTTAAAGGGAAGCAATTAGTCCAACACATGACAGCTGAGAGAGACTAACGAGAGGAGGAGCTGAATACCACAACACAGAAACTCAAAGAGGAGGTTCTGAAAGGCCTCTGTCAGAGCTTCTCAGCTGTCTGGTTGTGACACATTGGGGGTCTGATTGAGGGTCTTTTTAACATTAGGGGTCTAATCTGAGGTCTAATGAAAAATATTTTTTTCTTATTGTACTCCTCTGAAACCTAGGTGCATCTTATAGGGCAAAATATACGGTAATATAAACTGAGCAAAAATATAAACGCAACACTTTCGGTTTTGCTCCCATTTTGCATGAGCTGAACCCAAAGATCTGAAACATTTTCTACATAAACAAAAGACCCATTACTCTCAAATATTCTTCACAAATCTGTCTAAATCTGTGTTAGTGAGCACTTCTCCTTTGCCGAGATAATCCATCCCACCTCACAGGTGTGGCATATCCAGGTGCTGATTAGACAGCATGAATATTGCACAGGTGTGCCTTAGACTGCCCACAATAAAAGGCCACTCTGAAATGTGCAGTTTGATCACACAGCACAATGCCACAGATGTCGCAATGTTTGAGGGAGTGTGCAATTGGCATGCTGACTGCAGGAATGTCTACCAGAGCTGTTGCCCGTGCAATGAATGTTCATTTCTCTACCATAAGGCGTTTCAGAGAATTTGGCAGTAGTACATCCAACCGGCCTCACAACCACAGACCACGTGTAACCACACCATCCCAGGACCTCCACATCCAGCATGTTCACCTCCAGGATCGTCTGAGACCAGCCACCCGGACAGCTGCAGCAACAATCGGTTTGAATAACCAAAGAATTTTTGCACAAACTGTCAGAAACCGTCTCAGGGAAGCTCATCTGCTCGTCGTCCTCATCGGGGTCTGGACCTGACTGCAGTTCGTCATCGTAACCGACTTGAGTGGGCAAATGCTCCCATTCGATGGCGTCTGGCACGTTGGAGAGGCGTTTTGTTCACGGATGAGTCCCGGTTTTCACTGTTCAGGGCAGATGGCAGACAGCGTGTGTGGCGTCGTGTGGGTGAGAGGTTTGCTGAAGTCAATGTTGTGGATCGAGTGGCCCATGGTGACGGTGGGGTTATGGGCAGACGTGTGTTATGGACAACGAACACAGGTGCATTTTATTGACGGCATTTTGAATGCACAGAGATACCGTGACCAGATCCTGAGGCCCATTGTTGTGCCATTCATCCACAACCATCACCTCGTGTTGCAGCATGATAATGCACGGCCCCATATTGCAAGGCTCTGTACACAATTCCTGGAAGCTGAAAACCTCACAGTTCTTGCATGGCAGCATACTCACCGGACATGTCACCCACTGAGCATGTTTGGGATGCCCTGGATCGGCGTATACGACAGCGCGTTCCAGTTCCTGCCAATATTCTGCAGCTTCTCACAGAAGAGGAGTGGACCAACATAACACAGGCCACAATCAACAACCTGATCAACTCTATGCCACGGAGATGTGTTGCACCGTGCCCCCCACACACACACACACCTGTGCAATATTCATGCTGTCTAATCAGCACCTGGATATGCCACACCTGTGAGGTGGGATGGATTATCTCGGCAAAGGAGAAGTGCTCACTGACACAGATTTGTGAACAATATCTGAGAGTAATGGGTCTTTTGTGTTTGTAGAAAATGTTTCAGATCTTTGAGTTCAGCTCGTGCAAAATGGGAGAAAAACCGAAAGTGTTGCGTTTATATTTTTGTTCAGTGTAGTAAAGGTCCTTCCTGTCCTGCGAGGCTGAGGAATATGAATCATGATTTCTTTCAGAGTGATACTGTGAAACTTGCTGAACTTTAGTTGCAGGAAGCGGCATGAAAGTCACATGCAAATGCCACTTGGTATCAGCGTGTGAGTAGTCACAAGAAAATCTAATTAAACATCCTCTAGATAATATATTAAAGCTGTCATTATGTAAGTTGCTGTGTCACACTGCTCAGTTTATTAGGCTAGGGCTGCACGGCAATACTGGTCGCATGAATTAATAGGATCGCCACAGCAGTTGCAAGAAATCTAACCGTGTTGAATTTCTTGAGGCTGGCATGGCGAACCCATTCATTTCTATTGAGTCGCCGCTACAGTGTCACCGTGTAGTCCTAGTCTTACCGTAAAGTGCAACTGGAGTGAAAAACTATGACAGCCGCAGCAAAGTAAAGTGAAAAAAAACCCAAAAAAAAGTCCAAGTGATAAATGGAAAAGGTAAATTGGACATTGTAATGTGTGTAGCCCCATAAGCGCATTTAAATCATCCCTTAAGGGTCCATTCACACGTCCGCAGAATGGGTCAGCATCTGTTCCGCAAATTGCGGAACGGGTGCAGACCCATTCATTTTCTATGGGGCAGGAATGGATGCGGACAGCACACAGTGTGCTGTCCGCATTTCCGGAGCTCGCCCCCCGATCTTCCGGTCCGTGGCTCTGGAAAAAAATAGAACATGTCCAATAATAGGCAGTTCTATGGGGGGTGCCAGCCGGGTGTATTGCAGATCCGCAATACACTACGGACGTGTGAATGGACCCTAACAGGGCTCCAGACTAAAATAAATATCAAGGAGCCATTGGCTCCTAACCTGAAAAATTTAGGAGCCAAATGAAATTTTTAGTCGCCGAATTTAAAATACGTATAATATAGCTGGGATGCTTAGGAGCATGGGGTTTTCTAAGCTTCAGCCCGCACAGTTAAAGGGGTTGTGCACTCATTTCCATGACCTGTCAGACTAGCCAGATTTGCGTTGGTAATCCCTAGGTGCTGGGTCCCGGCTCATTCGCTTCCAGGCTTTCGCTGCTTGTCTTTGGTTTCTCCATGAAAACGTTTGGCTGCGGCGGCATCAAGACAATCACTGGCCACAGTGGAGATCCGCTCCCCGTGCATCACAAGAGCATGTAACATAATGCAAGGGAAGCAGTGGTCAGTTATTGGCTGTAACGGCATCAAATAGGAAGTTTTCATGAAGGGACTCAAGACAAGCAACAGGGGCTGGGGAGCAAACGAGCCGGGACCCCGCACTGGGGATCAGGTAAGTATGATCACCAACAAAGGTCTCAGAAATTAGTGTATACAAACCCTTTAAGGAGTTACTTTTTTTAAGGAGTTTCAAACCAGTATTCTTCTATATGTGACACAGAATGGATCCGTTTTTCCGGAACACTTGGGGCCATATCCGGCATTAATGCAGTTCCATGTGTTCCGGAATTTTGGACAGAGAAAATACCGCAGCATGCTGCGGTATTTTCTCAGTCCAAAAACCGTACAGTGACTGAACTAAAGACATCCTGATGCATCCTGAACCAATTGCTCTCCATTCAAAATCCATTAGGATAAAACTTATCCTTATCCTTGGACGGAACTCAATACCGGAAAAGTTTAACGCAAGTGTGAAAGTACCCGAAGCGCTCTCTGCCCATCACCTATGTTTCAGTAAGGAGCCGTGCAGGGACATCGCCGTCCTTTTCTAGAACGTGCGCAGTATAGGCGGCAATCTCTCCTTGTCAGTCTGCGTGCATTGGGACTGCTGAGCGAACCCCTAGGCCGGAGGAGTCTCATCGTTTCATCATTCTGCCAGCAGTAACACGGACTGACTGGAAGGTTGAGAGCTGATTGCCATCCCCTATGGAAGTGAATACTGGTCTTGTGGAATAATATTAGATTATATGATTTATGATCAGAAATGGTTACTAGTCTGCATTGATAGGATTGCGCTGGTTCACACCAGAGCTCTGTACTGCCGGGGTCGCATAGCATTATATTGATTTATGATGCTATGTAACCTTTAAGCCCCTTTCACACGAGCGAGTTTTCCACGCGGGTGCAATGCTTGGCGTGAACGCATAGATCCCGCACTGAATCCTGACCCATTCATTTCAATGAGCGTTGTTTTTCACGCATCACTTCTGCGTTGCGTGAAAATCGCAACATGTTCCATATTCTGCGTTTTTCACGCAGCCCTGGCCCCATAGAAGTAAATGGGGCTGCGTTAAAAACACATTGCATCCGCAAGAAGGTGCGGATGCAATGCGTTTTTCACTGATAGTTGCTAGGAGATGTTGTTTGTAAACCTTCTGTTTTTTATCACGCGCGTGAAAAACGCATCAAAACGCATTGCACCCGCGTGGAAAAAACTGAACAGAATCGCTGTAAAAACTGACTGAACTTGCTTGCAAAATAGTGCGAGTTTCACTGAATGCATCCGGATCTAATCTGTCACGCTCGTGTGAAAGAGGCCTTAGGCCTCTTTTACACGGGCGTCATGTTTTTGGCCCGGATAAGATGCGGGTGCGCAAGTGCAAAACATTTTAATGCGTTTGTCACGCGCGTGAGAAAAATCGGCAATTGGGTTAGATGTTGTGTAGATTGTATTATTTTCCCTTATAACATGGTTATAAGGGAAAATAATAGCATTCTTAATACAGAATGCATAGTACAATAGCGCTGGAGGGGTTAAAAAATAATAATAATAATTTAACTCGCCTTAATCCACTTGTTTGCGCAGCCGGCATCTCTTCTGTCTTGTTATGTGAGGAAAAGGACCTGTGGTGATGTCACAGCGTTCATCACATGGTCCATCACATGATCAATCACCATGGTGATGAATCATGTGACGGACCATGTGATGAGTGCAGTGACGTCACCACAGGTCCTTTTCCTACTGCACAGCAAAGATGAAGACAGAAGAGAAGCCGGGCTGCGGATTAAGGTGAGTTAAATTATTATTATTATTTTTTAACCCCTCCAGCGCTATTGTACTATGCATTCTGTATTCAGAATGCTATTATTTTCCCTTATAACCATGTTATAAGAGAAAATAATAATGATCGGGTCCCCATCCCGATCGTCACCTAGCAACAGTGCGTGAAAATCACCGCTCGTGTGCACAGCCCCATAGAAATGAATGGGTCCGGAATCAGTGCAGGTGCAATGCATTCACCTCACGCATTGCACCCGCACGGAAAACTCGCCCGTGTGAAAGGGGCCTTACTGTTCTAACCTACAGCATTAGGTCAGTGTTATCCAGTGCATTCCAGACCTCTAAGGGTTACATAGCATCATAAATCGATATAATGCTATGCGACCCCCGGCAGTGCTATACAGACCAGGACAGCGGATCCCACCGACATACTGTGGTGTTGAACCAGCACAGCCAGTGCTTATACTTGTTCTTACAGGGTTTACCGATCTCTGGCTTCTCCTTGTGACCTCATAGGGACCCAGTCCTATAAAACACACTAATAAATCTGCATACGGGTGACTCGCCTCGTGTCACCAGCCGTGGACAGGAGCTCTGTGCGGCCCTAGTTGAAATGTCTCCAGCAGCTCAGCTCCACAGCACAGACTCAACCCCAAACTTGCCAGACTGCTGGAAGCGGGAACCTCTATGGCGGGCAGTGGAGGGTCTAGGCGCAAATGGCGACAAAACTACAAAGTCTTGTCACCATTTTGCAATTCTAAGTCGCATTGGCGACCATTTTGGTCGCCACCTGGAGCACTTTTTGTGGGGTTGTGCCACAAAAAATAATCAGCATTTTTCAAAGCAGCACCTGGCTCTGAATCCTTTTGTAATTGCATAAAAAAAATAGAAATTAGTCTAGCCACTGAGCTCTTCAAATAAAATGTATCTGTATAGCACCACCTGCTGTTTGCTCGTTTCCTTATTTCTTTGTCCACCTCACTGAGGTGGTCGCACGTGCTCAGTTTATATCTTCAACTGTTACCAGCCATATGCACTGTTAGAAGTTGTGACAGTTACAGGGAAAGAGCTGCAGCAGAAAACTGTGCATCAGAAACCCTCAGAGAAAGGACACGTCCCCTGAGCTGCCAGCTGGAAATAAATGTAGCAGAGCAGTTGGAGCAATGAATGGGGAGATCTCTGGATCCACGTGAAGTACAGGGCTGGTCCTAGCTTTGTTAAGAAGAGACTGTCATGTCCTATATGAGCTCTGATTAAATCATGCCATAACCCCTTTGAGGATGGCTTTCTCTCTGGTGGACCCATCCATGCATTACGTGGATGGCCATTTTCTTGTAAGGTCAGCATGTAATAGTACATTTCACTGGCAGTGGCTGAAATGAATAACCAGTCCCGGCCTCCCCCGATTGTTAATTTTCATGCAGATTTCACCCTCTGCAATAAATTAGGTAAATTCTATGGCAAATCTGCATCAAATCCGAATGTAGGTTTGCAATAACAACAACAAAAAAAGCTTGGCGGAAAAGTAGTCTGTGTGGACATACCCTTAGGCAGGGGTGGGCAACATGTGCGCTCAGCTGTTGTGAAACTACAATTCCCAGCATGCTCCATTTATTTTTATGAGAGTTCTGAGAAGAGCAGAGCAAGTATGCATGCTGGGAGTTGTAGTTTCACAGCAGCTGGAGTGCCGGAGGTTGCCCACCCCTGCCGTAAGGGCTGTTGCACACGAGCCAGTCTATTGTGGAAATCACGCTTCGTTCTGGACTTGCAGGAGCGCAGGGCATTACACTGCTTTATAATGCGGTGTCCCTCTGCTTGACCTACCTTCTGCAGGATCCTAGTGATATAAAGCCGTCACTATCATTCTGTAGCAAGCAGAGGCACACCGCATTATAAAGCAGTGTAATGCCCTGCGCTCCTGCAAGTCCAGAACGGAGGATCCCTCTCTCACATGGAGCGCGATTCCCGTAATGGACTCGCTCGGGTGAAACAGCCCTAAGGCCTCTGTCACAAGTCAGTGAATCACATACATGTGCTGTCTATGGTCTCCGCTGTCCACTTCCGTATCCATTGACTTTAATGTGTGTATTCACAAATCAATGGTTTTCCACTGATCACGGTGGCACCATGGAAGTATGCCCTATTTTTGTACGCGATTGCGGATCCCTCATCCGCATCATAGTCTATGGGACTGTGAACACAATGGATAGAACTCGGATGCCATTGATGGTGTTCACTGATCGTTGCTAGAATATGCGCTAAAAATAATTTTCAGCCTACGGGGTGTGCCGGTCGTGCCCATATTGTGGCCCACAAACAGTGGGTCCGCAATACATAGGCACCGGCCATTTGCACCCTGCATCACGCATGCGAACCCATTACTTAAGTGGGTCCGCAATCCGGAAGTTCCAGTGCAGAACAGAGGCACAGAACCCCACGGAAGCACTACTATTTTGCGGTGCTGATGGATCACGGACCCATTCTCAAGACTGTAGCAAGAATGTACAGATTGAGGCCGAATGCACACGGACGTGAGTGGTCCGTGGTATCCCGGCCTGGCATCCTGCCGAGAGCAGGAGCCCACGGCGTCATTGATTGCTATGACCCCGTGCGCTTCGTGCCGCCGCTGCAGAAAAGTAATACACTCGTATGATCTATACCAGTGTATCACTGTACTGCAGCGGTGGCACGAAGCGCACGGTGTCATAGCTAACAATGACGCCGTGCGCTCCTGCTCTCAGCGGGATGTCAGGCCGGGATACCACGGACCGCTCACGTCCGTGTTCCACAGTCGTCTGCATTCGGCCTGATTCTTGGTGCGGTTACTGTGCGTACTCCCCGCAAAGCTGCAGCAAGAGCCTGCTCATGGTTTAGCTCATGGGTCCTAATGAAAAACCGCTGCACAGCGCAGTGATTTCTTCCGGGGGATCCACGGCGGATTTTGACGCAGACCGAGCCTATCATGGATGTGTGAATCAGGACTAACACTGACTAGCTACGATTTTCTTTTTAGACAACCCCAGAACAATTTCACATGGGGATCTAATATGCATTTGTTCCAATTTTGCCATGTAGTGCAGTATTATACCTGAACGTACTGTGTGGTAGTTTTGTTAGAAGGGTCCAAAGAGATGAATGAAGTATAGAAAGGAATAGACTAAGTAAACAGTTTACTAAAGCCGTGTCTCAGGGCAGTACACATACTCATTTCATGACTCTGTGGTGTTTTCGTTTGCAGAGCGGCAAATACAGGATTCGCCTGTTTCGTGAACACTGGCCCCAGTGTAACAGACATACGTAGGTAAGAGACGCCGCATTTTCATCAAGGTAACAGCAGTTACAATTACCGGTCCAGTGAATACCATGCGGGGGTGCAGGGCGGGCATGAGGGTCTTTCAGCCTCAGTAGACTTGTGACAAATGTGCGTTCTGCAAGATTATCCTATTGAAATCGCTCTTGTTTTTCTCTTTATGTTATAGGGGTCTTCAGGGATCAGAATACTGGTATCTTTTCCTCTGAACAGGTCATCAATATCAGATCGGAAGGGGCCTGACACTCCCCGCCGCTCAGCTTTTTGAAGGGGCCATGGAGCTCGTACGCCATCTACTTAGAAGCGGAGGTGTAGGATTTTGCATCTCCGTCCCATTTATCAGGGTTATACAGGAATTTGATATCCTCAGGATAGATCATCAGTATCAGATCGGTGAGGGTCCTGGCACCCCGCAGATCAGCTGTTTGAAGGAAGGCGAGTGCTGCGGTCTCTTTACAGCAAGCGCTGCGCCGTCCATTTTATTGCGGCTGTGCTTGGTATTGCTGCTCAACCCCTTCACTTGAATGGGACTGAGCTGCGCCTAGGCCATGTGACCGATGTACGGTGATGTCACTGGCCTAGAAAGAGACTGAGCCGCCACGGCCTCTTCCAACAGCTGATCGGCGGGGGTGCTGGGAGACAAACCCTCGCTGATTTGATATTGATGAGCTATCCTGAGGATGTCCGCAATTTTGTTCCGAAATTTGTGGGACGGAATTGCGGACCCATTCATTTCTATGGGGCCACACTATGTGCTGCCCGGATCCAGAAATGCGGATCCGCACTTCCGGGTCTGCAATTCCGTTCCCGAAAAAAATAGAACATGTCCTATTCTTGTCCACAATTGCGGACAAGATTAGGCATGTCCGCAATTTTGTTCCGAAATTTGTGGGACGGAATTGCGGACCCATTCATTTCTATGGGGCCACACTATGTGCTGCCCGGATCCAGAAATGCGGATCCGCACTTCCGGGTCTGCAATTCCGTTCCCGAAAAAAATAGAACATGTCCTATTCTTGTCCGCAAGATTAGGCATTTTCTATTATAGTGCCGGCGATGTGCGGAACACACATTGCCGGTGTCCGTGTTTTGTGGATCCGCAAAACACATACAGATATGTGAATGGACCCTTAAGGTCTGTTTTTTTTAAATTGTCTGTGTAAGGCCTCTTGCACACGACCGTATGGCTTTTTCAGCATTTTGCAGTCCCCAAAAAACGGATCCGCAAAAAATACGTATGACGTCCGTGTGCATTCCGATTTTTGCGGAACGGAACAGCTGGCCCCTGACAGAACAGTACTATCCTTGTCCGTTATGCGGACAATAATAGGACATGTTCTATCTTTAAACGGAAGCGGAAGGCATACGGAGTACCTTCTGTTTTTTTTTGCGGATCCACTGAAATGAATGGTTCCGTATACGGAGCGCAAAAAACGGAACGGAAACGGAAAAAAAAACGTTTGTGTGCAAGAGGCCTAAGGAAGTATATGAGCTCCTCTTCAGCTAACCAGAAGAGCCGATAAAAGGCGATCTCCGCTACCGGGGCACACTGCTCGGAGAATCACTGACTTTTCGTTGCAGTCACTAAGAAATGTCCAAAGTTTTCTGAAAGTGCAGTCTTTAGTACATGAATATTTGCTGAGACGACATATGCTCTCATCATGTTTGTAATATGCCCAGGGCCCCAGGTGGCAGATCCACATGAGACTGCAGCCGCATCTTGAGAATTGCTCCAGGTGCCTGTTACTAGTAATTATATAAAAATAGCGCAGCCGTACAAATATGTTGTCTGATGAAGCACAAAAGAAAAACTTGCCAACTTTGAGACCTGCCATGTTGCTGCCACTCTCACCCGCTTAATAAATTTAGAGATCTTTTACCTGAAAATGGCTCATTTTAAAGGTGATTACCCATGGGCGAGTGTGGTCCGGAAAAAACGATCCAGGTGACGGCTGGCCAAACCAAACTTTCTATATCACAGTGATCTATGATGCTGTGAATTTCTACTGTCGGGGTGCGTTGTGCGTACAGGACATTAGACCCCCAGTCGGGCTGGAACTCGCAGCACCGTAGATCATTAGGATACAGTGAGTTCGGGTCTGCTGGGCCACGGTCAGTCCAGCAAATGCAGCCGTTACATGAATCATTTCTGAAATTAGCCGTAGGGTAAGAGGCTTTACCAAATTTTAACGGGGGGTGATACAGACCTTCACTATTGTATTTAGATATGCTGGAAAACACTCATATAAAATTATTACTTATAACTGATGTCGGGACACATAACGATCATTTGCGATCTCTGTTGGATCTTTGCAGCAAGCGTTCACTTTCCCTGCAGCGCCACCACAGGAGAAATTAGGTATTACAGAGAGATTGAATAATATTTCAGTGTAGTAGTGCTTGGGTGTCCCTGATACTTTGGAAGGAGAGCAGCACTTAAAGGGGTTATCCAACCTCTATAATTATTATAATATTATCTGGAGGATAGGTGATCAATAACAAAAGCTGGAATACCCCTTTAAGATTATATCCCCCCGCTACATACTGTAGATGGTACCTGAAGTGCATTAGCCTTGATTATGCAGAAGCCTGCCCATTGAAATAACTGGTTGTGTTAGCAATCCACGAAGAATCAACAACTGGCTCCTCCTGTGGTATAATTGTGACTATTATCTCTCTTCTGGTCCACTGGGAAAAAATTCTTTGTGCCTGCAGTTGTATTGAGACCATGCAAAAAACACATACAGACATGTAAGAGCTAAATACAAAGTACTGCATTGCAGATCTATAGCTCCAGAACAGAAAGCACTACCCGTCAATCCAGGGCAAAAAACAGAGGCAAATAAAAAGACTTCAGGTATTTCCGTATTGGCAGATATGCTCAACCTGCGGCCCTCCAGTTGTTGCAAAACTACAACTCCCAGCATGCCTGGACAGCCTGCAGCTATTAGGGCATGCTGAAAGTTGTAGTTTTGCAACAGCTGGAGGGCGGCAGGTTGAGCATCCCTGTTCTATAGAATAGCAATGTATTTGTAGCTTCCCATAGACATTAATAATTGTCCCCCAAACCATCCAATTCCAACTGTTTATCCCGATGATTGACTGTTAAAGTAATTGTATCATAAAGACAGCACCTTCTCAAAAGAACTACCACCACCATCAGCTGGTGACCTCTCCTTTTCTGATAATAGGTCATTAATATCTGATTGTTGGGGGGTCTGACTCCCGGCACCCCAGCCGATCACCTGTGTGAAGAGGCCACGGCACTCCGGTGAGTGCTACGGCCTCTTCCTAGGCCAGTGACATCATGTTCATTGATCAACTGACCCATGTGCAGCCCCGTCCCATTTAAGTGAGTAGGCCTGGGCTGCAATATCAAGCAGAGCCAGCGTACAATGTACGGCACTGTGCTTGGTAAGTGTAGCACCGTGGCCTCTTCAAACAGCTCATCTGTGGGGGATGTAGGAATTCAAACCCCCTCCAATCATATATTGATGACCTATCCTGAGGCTAGTAGAGAATTTAGACTAGAACCTTCAGAATCACAGGTGCATATTCATGAAGCAAACATGATTATAAAAAATAAAATGGCTGCACACCTTTATATATACAAACAATAGAGCTAAGAAATGGGGGTCATTCTAAATAAAAGTGGTACAATACCGACTATAAATTAGTTAATGGAAGCTCTTAGCGCACATATGTGTCGGGCCCATCTACCAGGCGTCAAGGTGGCTTCCACAGATGGGTCCCTAACACTAAATATACTGCCCCTCTTTGGACTTATCTAAGCCTACAATATTCAGGGCAGTGTAGGAACCAGCTACATACGTACTCTGCTCAGAAGTCCCAGGTAGATGGGCGTGTCCAGTCTAAAAGAATCACATATTGGATATGCACCTGTGATTCTGAAGGTTCTAGTCTAAATTCTCTTGTAGTATATATTGAGGGTAGCGCCTCTTTTAGACTGAACACGCCCATCTACCTGGGACTTCTGAGCGGAGTACGTATGTAGCTGGTCTCTACACTGCCCTGAATATTGTAGGCTTAGATAAGTCCAAAGAGAGGCAGTATACTAGTGTTAGGGACCCATCTGCGGAAGCCACCTTGACGCCTGGTAGATGGGCCCGACACACGTTTGATCAAATATGTGCGCTAAGAGCTTCCATTAACTCATTTATAGTCGGTATTGTACCACTTTTATTTTGAATGATCCCCATTTCTTAGCTCTATTGTTTGTATGTATAATGGTGCGCAGCCATTTTATTTTTTACTATCCTGAGGCTAGGTCATGAATACTGAACTCCTGGAAAACCCCTTTAAGTCTGTATGCCCTAATAGGTCATCAGGAGAGATGTCTTCTTGATGAGACAACACCTTTCTTGCTCTCCTTGGCTGGTTACATTATTGGGTTATGTTGCGGGTGCGGCTTCCGATGATGGCCACGTCTAGTATATAGGTGGACACGGCCTACAAAACCTCTCTTGCTCCCATCTTCTGGCTCAGTGCTCCTTCTGTGGCAGCAGAATGGTGTTGGGTTGCTCAGGCAGCTGGCATCCAAAGATGACATCAGGCCCAGTGGTCTATTTATATGGGAAACGTACTGCCATGCATTGCCAGCTATCTGAGGTTCTTACCATTTGCTGAGTCTCATTCCCGGAGCTTCTGATCCTGATACCTGTTCAACGCTGATCCTCACCATGTTCCTGGATATCACCGCTGCCTCGCTTTAGGAATTGTCCATCTGTTGCCTGTTCTGCTTTTGGCTCTGACCCTCGACTCCATTCCTGACTACTGTCTCATCTTATCCTCTGGCCTGTCGCATCCTGGCAGCTCGTTTGGTGTTGACAACCCTCAACTCCATTCTTGATTATTCCACTTCTCCCTCTGCGCTACTGCTGCCAATCCATGACTATTTTAGGGACCGTGACCTGGAGATCTTCCTGCAGCAAAGTCCATTCCTCCCTGGGGGTAAAGACATTTTCTTGGACTCAGATACTGATGACCTCTCTTCGGAATAGGTCATCAATAGGGGCCAACACTTGGCACCACCCACTAATTAGCTAATTGTAAAAACGATACAGTGGTTGGAGATGGAAGCAGAAGGTTCCATCCACCGTCTAGTTTCCATTGCCGGCATTACTACAGCCAGAATGGGAACAGAGCTGCAGTATCCCAGCATGGCCGCTACACTATAGACCGTGCCTTCTGCTTCCTGTTCTGTCCATTGTATAGTTTTCAGTACCAGTGGCTGGCCAAAACAGCCGACACCCGGCACCCCCACCAATCTGATACTGATGACCGATCCTGAGGATACCCTATCAATCTCTTAGAAAACCCCTTTAAGAGTGAAGAACGTGGGACTCCACAAACCAGTCTAGCCAGCAGCACACGGATTATGCCACCTCTATGGGTCAAGGCTATAACTCTTTTTAAGTGCTTGCGTTATTTTGACCAGCACAGCGACTGCCGGCAGATCCGCAATGCTTTTTGATGCGGTCGTAAGCTACACTGGTCATAATTGTGATGGATATAATCATAATGGAGCTTACAAAGGCCACATTATCCAATAGATATTTTGAGTTTAATCATTTCCTGTGAATCAGTAAATGTAAAAAAAAAAAAAAAAGTAAGATTTTCGTTATTCACACAAGCGATGACAAAACAGACAAGCCGCCCTCCGCCCTGTATTATACAGCTCTCATCCCTGCAAATCCCGACAACTTGTAAAAACACCAATGAACGACTCCTCTGCCAGAAAGTGTCCCTGATTAATGCGCCGTGAAGCTGCCAGGTAACTCATTTATATTTAGCTCATGTCGGGAGGTGATGTCATCGGCTTTCTATTGCTATTACACCAAATGTGTGCAATCAGCTAGAGACTGCATAGAGTCCTATTGTATAATGCATGTATGTTAGGCCTCCTGCGCACAAACGTTTTTTTCCCCGTTTACGGTCCGTTTTTTGCATTCCGTATACGGAACCATTCAGTTCACATTTCAATGGTTCCGCAAAAAAAAAAACACGGAATGTACTCTGTATGCATTCCGTTTTTCCGTTCAAAGATAGAACATGTCCTATTATTGCCACGCAAATCACGTTCCGTGGCTCCATTCAAGTCAATGGAGCTGTAAAAAAAAACGGAACGGATACGGAATGCATCAGTTTGTCTTCCGTATCTGTTCCGTTTTTGCGGAACCATCTATTGAAAATGTTATGCCCAGCCCAATTTTTCTATGTAATTACTGTATACTGTATATGCCATGCTTCCGTTTCCGATCCGCAAAAAACTGAAAAACGGATCAGTTTAAAACGGACCGCAAAACACTGAAAAAGCCATACAGTCGTGTGCAGGAGGCCTTAAACTGCGGTCATTACTGCATGCTCCATTGATATATATCTTTTCCCAATACTTTCCTCCTGCTTTTGTTCCCATGTTTATTATTGATCAGTTTTTACTGTTGCTTATATAGCGCCCATATATTCCGCAGCGCAGTACAGTTATCGTCACCAATCACATCCGTCTGTCCAAAGGGGCGTCCCGGCCTAAGGCTAGTTTCAAGCGTTTACCATCTCAGGCTGCTCCCTGCCGGAGATGTCTGTATCCGGCACTGCCAGACTCTACCTGACCAGCGGTTTTCGGACGGATAATCCTCTGGGTTGCAGCTGGATCCCCATCGGTCCCCATTATAGTCAATAGGGACGACGGGTGTCAGGTAGAGTCCGGCAGTACAGGATCCAGATCCCTGCCGGAGATGGTAAACGCCACCGATGCGGTAGCTTCCGGCAATGCCGGTATGCAGAGTGATCCAAGTGTTCTCTGCCGGATCTAAAAACGGCAGTGTGACACAGGCCTAAATTCCTTAAGGTAAGTCTCATGCGTGAGATATGCCATCTATGTGTAAGATGGACCAACTCCTTTAATAGGTATTTGTCATCTATTAGATGCTCTTTCCAACTGATATTTGTGGGTATTATTGTACCGGCTGCATATTGACCCAAAGTGTGAAAGCATATACATCAAATACGGATTATGGTGCCTCCCAGTCTGACTGGGTGTGTTCACACTTGGCAGATTTGTTGTGGGAATTTTTGCAGTTGAAAAACAGGTCGTTACATGTGAATGGGCTGTTTCAGTGGCAGAGGCGTGGAAATCTGCAACAAATGTGACCTTTGTGAATGCCCCCCCTTTGAACAGCAAATGCTGATGTGGTTAAGGGTTATTCAGGTTAGTTGACGTTATCTCCTGATTGGATTGGTGGGTGTCTCCGACTGTTGGGACCCCCTACTGATCATGAGACTTCGCCACGGGGGCTCCAATCAGAGGATAAAGTGAGCTCCCTCTGTCTAACCCCACAGATGCAGCATCTGAAGGGTTAAGTGACTGGGATCGGAGTCATCTCCATTCCCAGTCACTGCCAAAGGGGAGGAACTGTATTATTACAGTCGGCACCTGGCGTGTATACAGCGAGCTCAGCGCGTACCCTTAACGCTTATGAAGTACAGGTACATTGCATTAAGGGGTTAGGCAGCACGCTGGCTCAGTGGTTAGCACTGGGGTCCTGGGTTCCAATCCTACCAAGGACAACATCTGCATGGAGTTTGTATGTTCTCCCCGTGTTTGCGTGGGTTTCCTGTGGTTTCTTCCCACACTCCAAAGACTTAGGCCTCATGCACACGACCGTTGTGTGCATCCGTGGCCGTTGTGCCGTTTTCCGTTTTTTTTCGCGGACCCATTGACTTTCAATGGGTCCGTGGAAAAATCGGAAAATGCACCGTTTTGCAGCCGAGGCCGTGATCCGTGTATCCTGTCCGTCAAAAAAATATGACCTGTCCTATTTTTTTGACGGACAACGGTTCACGGACCCATTCAAGTCAATAGGTCCGTGAAAGAACACGGATGCACACAAGATTGGCATCCGTGTCCGTGATCCGTGGCCGTAGGTTGCTTTTTTTTTTTTTTTTTTTTTTTTATAAATATTTTATTTTCCAAAAAAGATTAATGTACAACAGTCTTCCATTTCAATATAAAAGAGATAAAGTGAGAGTGCAGAAATGGTTTCATCTCAACCTGTACTAAATTTCAATTTTAATTATTTATAAACCCCCCCTGTCCCTCCCTCCACCCCCCCCCCCTTTTTTTTTTTTTTTTTTTTTTTTTTTTCCCTTTCCCTTTCCGCGGGGCTGCCATATCTGCATCTTTAACATTGTTATTGTTTCCAATTGTTTCCAATTGCCAGTGGCCCCCTCTTCTCCTCCACAAAGCCGCTGTACCCACATAGACTGTCATTGTTTCCAGTTACCCCAGATCCGCAGCCAGGCTGCCTTTTTCCGTGCTGTTTGAGCTAGGGTGTGTTCATACTGCCTAACTCTGTTCATCCACTCCAACCACTCCTGAAAACTGGGGTATTTCATGGTGCCCCAATGTTTCACAATTATTATTTTGGCTAGTGCAATGCCCCGAAACCACAGTATCTGCTCTGTTTTATTTTCGTCTGTCTCTGGGAGTGTACCCAGAATGGCATAATCAATGCATGCCTGGTATTTCATTGGGGAAAGGTCCTGCAGTTTCCGAAATATTTTTATCCAATATTCATTTATCCCTGGGCATTCCCACAGCAGGTGTTTATAATCTCCTCTGTCTTTGTTACATTTATAGCAGTTCTGTTTCCTATCTTTATAAATGGTATGCAATAATGCTGGTGTATAATAGAGACGGTGTATAATTTTCAGAAGAATCCATGCATGAGCGGGTGAGACGGTCGATCTTTTAATGTTTCTGTACACAGTATTCCAGATAATAGGTTCCCCTTTATGTAAATCTCTTTCCCATTTAGCTTCACCCCTAAATGTGATCGTTTTTGTGTATTCATATTTAAACTTAGCGTATATATGTGATATAGAGCTGTTTAATGTCATGTCAAAACAAAAATCTAAAAAAGTATTCCTTACTATCTTCAAATAATTCTTATTCTCCGTGTATTGTATAGCGTGACGTAATTGTTCATATCGAAATTTATCAATAAATCCTAATATAATGTCTGGTAATATTTCATTTAAGGGCTTAATCAGTCCCTGATGAAAAAATTGTGCAATGAAATATATCCCATTTTTTTCCCAATATTCAGCGTGACCTAATTGCATAACTTGTGATAAGTGTGCGTTCCCCCACAGTGGGGTGTACTGAACTGCCTCAGATATGCCCGTCATATCTCTAATTTGTTGCCAGATATACCCGAGCATTCTACAAAACGGATTTGTTATTGTTTTCTTCTTAAGAATACCGGTTTCAAGAATATGAAAAAGATCCGACCATGGTCTACAATGCTCCCCAAAAAGAAGACAGATGCATTTATTCCTCCGATTCTTAGCGCACCATCTCAGTTGGGCAGCTAAATAATATCCTTTTAAGAAAGGGATGGACATTCCACCCTCTTCTTTATACAGATACTGAATCTTAATTCTAACTCGTTTGCGGCCCCAAATAAGTTCATTAAAAAGGGTCTCTAGCTTGTTGAAAAACTTGTCTTCTATCGTGATTGGACTAGCGTTGAAAACGTATAATAACATTGGTAATAATGTCATTTTAATAAGCGCTATTCGGTTAATTTGTGATATAGGGAGTTTTAGCCATGTTCTAATTTTTTCCCTAACTTTATCTATTATTGGGATTATATTCAGTTTCAAATAGTGTTCCAATTTGGTCCCTATCTGGATACCCAGGTACAGTAGGGAGTCTGCTGGGGTCAATATACTGACCCGAAAATTGTGGCCCCGTGGAACTGGGCGTCTCAGTGGGAGAAATTTAGATTTCTCCCAGTTTATGTCGTATCCAGATAGGGATCCAAACTCATCCAGACTGTCCATAACCCTGGGCAGGTTAATATACCCCTTTCCTAGATAGAGCAGCATATCGTCCGCATATAAACTAATTTTATCAGCTTCCCCCTCGCACCCGAAGCCAGATATTTCCTCATCTGTTCTAATTTTGCATGCAATTGGCTCCAGGAATAGCGAGAAGAGCAAAGGGGAAAGGGGACAGCCCTGGCGTGTTCCTCGGGTCAGGGGAAAGGGGGCAGAGTACTCTCCATTAATTCGGACCCTCGACACCGGGTTTTGGTACAGAATGCGAACCCATCTGGAGAAATACTCGCCCATCCTCACCCGTGATAATACTTTCCAAAGGAAGGGCCACTCCACCCTGTCAAAGGCCTTAGCGGCATCAAGAGACAGGATGGAGCAGTCCCCCCCGTCCCCCGTCTGGATGTTCAAGAACACCCGCCTTATATTATCCTGTATATTTCTTTTGGGAATAAACCCGGTTTGATCTACATGGACAACTTTATGTATGACAGTTTTTAATCTGTTGGCTAACAATTTGGCAAGAATTTTATAATCTGTGTTCAGCAGAGAGATAGGGCGGTAGGAAGCAGCCAACAGCGGATCCTTCCCCTTTTTGGGGATCAATGTGATGATGGCTTCCATCCATGAGGGGGGTAGGGAACCCTTTGTCCAAGATTGATTTAGTACCTCCAACATTGGGGGAAGAATCGTTCCCTCATGTTGCCGATATACTTCGAATGGAAAACCATCCGCCCCTGGGGACGTATTACCCTTGATGGAGTGCAACGTGGTCTGTAGCTCGGTCAGTTGTATAGGTCTATTTAACCAATCGATGTCTTGTTGGTCAAATTCAGGGATGTCAATATTATCCAAATATTGATCTATTTTTCCTCCCTGATTTTGGGACCCGGCTTGATATAATGTAGAAAAATACCTAGTAAATTCCTTTAGGATGTCATCAGGGTCTCGTAAGATATTCCCTGCCTCTGTCCTAATTCCAGTAATATTGGAACCTCCCCTTTGGTTTTTTACTATCATAGATAATAATCTGCTTGGCTTTCCGGACTCACTAAAACTCCTCAACCCTGAAAAAAACATTTTGTTTTGTGCTTTTTTGTATAAATTTTGTTTATATTCCTCCTGTGCCTTTTTAAGTTCGAGTTGTTTTTCTATAGTATTTACAAAGATAATCTCATTCGTTATCCGGTTGAGCCTCCCTTCTATTTCTTTTTGGGTTTGGGCGAAAAGATTTTTCTGTTTCCTAATTTCATGAGAATATATACCCCGGAGGTATGCCTTAAGCGAGTCCCAAACCATATGAATATGTGTTGAATTAACATTATCCCTCCAAAAGAGTTTTATTTCTTCATTAATCTTATCTAGATCCCTTATCAATGTCATCCAATGGGGGTTAAGTTTAAAGATTCTATTTTGGTTTGGTTTCTTAGGGCTATCCAGTATTACCATGACCGGGCTATGGTCAGAGATGCCATGACATTCATAATTCATTTTTTTAACCCTATTAATAAGCCCGGGGCTGGCGAGAGCCAGATCAACTCGAGACATGGACCTATATGTGTTACTAAAGCAAGAAAATACCTGCTTATTTCCGTAAAGGGATCGCCAGATATCGACCAGTGCCATCTCCGTACTGATTCTGGATAGCACTGTACTTGATCCCAGATTTGATTCATAGTTAGTTATGGTCGAGGTCCTATCTTTCTTAGTGTCCATGACCGAGTTGAAATCACCCATCACCAGCACCGGGCACTCCTCTCGTGCTGTAATATATGCCATCAATTTACATAATACAGTAGTAGTAAAGGGGGGCGGAATATATATAAACGCTAAGATTATCCTTTGCCCCTGCCAATAGCAGTGCAAAAAGATGTACCGGCCCTCTTGATCAATTAGCTGTTCTATTGGGTCATAATCTACCTGTCTATGAACATACACACTGATTCCCCTGGAGTATATAGAGTGGCAGGAATGGTATTCGTGAGAGGCCCATCTCCTTCCGCCCAGTGCCGCTATTTTATCACCTGTAAGGTGTGTTTCTAACAGGGCCACTATTGCTGGTAAATGTCTAGAGACCAAATCGAACACTGCGCACCTCTTAATTTTATCCGCAAAACCGCGGATATTCCATGTCAATATGCTAGACATTTTAAGGAATATGGCAACACTGAGCGGGAGAACAGGGGAGCCACCAGCGACATATCCTCAACACCACGACAGGCCCCCGCGGAAAGAAATCCCCTCCCCCAACCCCCAAAAACCCCAATCCCATTCTGACCTGCGAGTCGCAGAACGCGGCTCATAGGTCTCTAACTGTAGACTATCCCCCCCCACCGCCGACCACCCCAGCTCTCCCCCACCACGACCATAGGCGAGTTATTTAATGCCCTGAGAGTCCATCCAATCGACGGCGTCGCTTGGGTTGGAGAAAAATTGTACGGTTTCTTTATAGATGATCCGTAGTTTCGCAGGGTACATCATGGAATATTTTAGTTGGGCTTGTATCAGTCTCTTTTTAACATCCTTATATTCTCTTCTTTTATCTTGCGTAGTTTTCGAAAAGTCCGGGTATATCTCTATATTAGTATCATTATATTTCACCGTTTGCGCTTCTCTCTTCCACTTAAGGATATTATCCCGATCCCTTGAGGAGGTCATTTTAATTAACAAAGGCCTTGGTGCTAGTCCTGGTAGGGGTTTTCTTGTTGGAATACGGTGTGCTCTCTCCACTATGGGTCCTAGAGCTGCTCCTGAGGCTGCTATATTATCTAACAGCCATTTTTGTGTGAAACCTATAGGGTCGTCTTTTTCTACTCCTTCTGGAAAACCCACTAATTTGAGATTGTCTCTCCGTGATCTGTCCTCCAAGTCGGCCATTTTTTCCTTCAGTGCCTTATTATCATTCAGACGGATCCGAAGATCCGTCTGCATAAAAGCTTTTTCTGATCTAAGTTTTCACTTCGTGAAAACTCATTTCCGACAGTATATTCTAACACAGAAGCGTTCCCATGGTGATGGGGACGCTTCTAGTTAGAATACACTGCAAACTTGGTACAAGACTGCCCCCTGCTGCCTGGCACCACCCGATCTCTTACAGGGGGATATGATAGCACAATTAACCTCTTCAGGTGCGGCACCTAAAGGGGTTAATTGTACTATCATATTCTCCTGTAAGAGATCAGGGCTGCCAGGCAGCAGGGGGCAGACCCCCCCTCCCCAGTTTGAATATCGTTGGTGGCACAGTGTGCGCCCACCATCGCCCCCCCCTTCCTCCCTCTATAGTTGAGAATCGTTGGTGGCACAGTGTGTGCCCACCATCGCCCCCCCCTTCCTCCCTCTATAGTTAAAAATCGTTGGTGGCACAGTGTGCGCCCACCATCGGCCCCCCCTCTCTCTATAGTAGTAACAACCATTGGTGGCAGTGTGCGGCCTCCCATCTGCCCCCCCCCCCCCCCCGATCATTGGTGGCAGCGGAGTTCCGATCGGAGTCCCAGTTTAATCGCTGGGGCTCCGATCGGTAACCATGGCAACCAGGAAGCTACTGCATCCCTGGTTGCCATGGTTACTTAGCAATAGTACAATTGTAGAAGATTCATACTTACCTGCTTGCTGCTGCGATGTCTGTGACCGGCCGGGAGCTCCTCCTACTGGTAAGTGACAGTTCTTTAGCAATGCACCGCACAGACCTTTCACTTACCAGTAGGTGGAGCTCCCGGCCGGGGACAGACATCGCAGCAGCAAGCAGGTAACTATGAGTCTTCTACTATTGTACTATTGCTAAGTAACCATGGCAACCAGGGATGCAGTAGCTTCCTGGTTGCCATGGTTACCGATCGGAGCCCCAGCTATTAAACTGGGACTCCGATCGGAACTCCGCTGCCACCAATGATGGGGGGGGGGGGGGAATGGGAGGCCGCACACTGCCACCAATGGTTGTTACTACTATAGAGAGAGGGGGGGCCGATGGTGGGCGCACACTGTGCCACCAACGATTTTTAACTATAGAGGGAGAAGGGGGGGCGATGGTGGGCACACACTGTGCCACCAACGATTTTTAACTATAGAGGGAGGAAGGGGGGGCGATGGTGGGCGCACACTGTGCCACCAACGATATTCAAACTGGGGAGGGGGGGGTCTTCCCCCTGCTGCCTGACAGCCCTGATCTCTTACAGGAGAATATGATAGTACAATTAACCCCTTTAGGTGCCGCACCTGAAGAGGTTAATTGTGCTATCATATCCCCCTGTAAGAGATCGGGTGGTGCCAGGCAGCAGGGGGCAGTCTTGTACCAAGTTTGCAGTGTATTCTAACCTGAAGCGTCCCCATCACCATGGGAACGCCTCTGTGTTAGAATATACTGTCGGAAATGAGTTTCACGATGTAGCTCATATCCGACAGTATATTCTAACGTAGAGGCGTTCCCATGGTGATGGGGACGCTTCAAGTTATGTTCGGGTGTCCGCCTGGCCGTGCGGAGGCAAGCGGATCCGTCCAGACTTATAATGTAAGTCAATGGTGACGGATCCGTTTGAAGATGACACACTGTGGCTCAATTTTCAAACGGATCCGTCCCCCATTGACTTTCAATGTAAAGTCTGGATGGATCCGTCTGAGGCTACTTTCACACTTAGAAATGTTTTAACAATATAATGCAGACGGATCCGCTCTGAACGGAGCCACCGTCTGCATTATGAACACAAGTGTGAAAGTAAAGGGACTCCTGACTTTACATTGAAAGTCAATGGGGACGGATCCGTTTGCAATTGCACCATATTGTGTCAACTTCAAACGGATCCGTCCCCATTGACTTGCATTGTAATTCAGGACGGATCCGTTTGGCTCCGCACGGCCAGGCGGACGCCAAAACGACTTTTTTTTCATGTCCGTGGATCCTCCAAAAATCAAGGAAGACCCACGGACGAAAAAACGGTCACGGATCACGGACCCACGGACCCCGTTTTTGCGGACCGTGAAAAAAAACGGTCGTGTGCATGAGGCCATACTGAGGGACCTTAGATTGTTAGCTCCATTAGGAACAGCGTGATGATAATGTCTGTAAAGCGCTGCGGAATATGTCAGCGCTATATAAGTGCGTATAATCAATAAATAATAGCCTATGCTGCTCTAGAGTGTATTTTACTTTTTTCCGGAATCCTTCTTTAAAGGGAACCTGTCATCAACTTTATGCTGACCTCACTGAGGGCAGCATACAATAGTGACAGAAATGCCGATGTCAGCGGTGTGTCACTGATGAGATAAAAGTAAGTGGTTGCCGAGAACCAGCATTATAATCACTGCAGCCCAGGCCTTGACACCCAAGAAGAGTCCTGGTTATTCCTAATCTCCTGCTCTCTCACCCATCTGCTGATGATTGGCAGTTCTCTCCTAGAGAGAAAGGGAGAAAACTCGGTAGGAGACTGTCCGTCATCAGCCGGTGGGCAGGAGAGCAGGAACTCATGAATAGCCAGGACTCTTCTCAGGTGTCCAGGACTCTTTTCCAGGCCCAGTCTGCAATGATTGTGATGTTGGTTCTCAGCAACCACTTACTTTTAAAGGGGTTCTGCAGTTTGTTTAAACTGATTATCTATCCTCTAGATCAGGGATGCTCAAGCTGCGGCCCTCCAGCTGTTGTAAAACTACAACTCCCATTATGCCCTACTGTAGGCTGATAGCTGAAGACTGTCGAGGCATGCTGGAAGTTGTAGTTTTGCAACAGCTGGAGGGCAGCAAAAACAAAAATCCCATTCACTTTACATCCCGCTGCAATGTGTGTGACATCTATGTGTGGCATGACATAGATGGCAGTTAGATATATGCCCTCTGTTTTGGGATTATTTTACATTTACAAATCACCTAGAAGTGACATCAGGGACATTCGTGTCTGACCTCACACCCCATTTCACTGCTCTGATCCGCTGAATGGGATTTTGTCAGCCTTTCAGATCCCTTTTCCTGTGGTTTATTCAGGATATTCGAGTCTAACCTGGGAGCTTTGGCAGGATTACAAATCTTAGTTTTTTTTATGTTTCCGGTAACAGTAAGTACACTGCGAGCCAAAAACCAGTTTGTCATAAAGCAGAGTAAATATGGTGTAATAATACTAATAGCAGCAAATCACGATGCTAGAGCTATTTGTGACATTATTGGAAATGCTCTGTGATGTTGCTGGCTGCATGAATCAGTAATATACACCGTTTATACATATGCAGTGCATTCAGAAATTCTTCAGACCCTTTCCCTTTTTGTTATGTTGCTCCTTGTGCTAATTTTTTTTTTTTTTTAAATCAAGTTTTTCCCCATCAATCTGCACCCATAATGAGAAAGTGAAAACAGAATTTTAGAAATGTTTGCAAATTTACTAAAAGGGAAAAACTAAAAATTTTCAAGGACCTAAAGTATTCAGACCCTTTTCTCTGACATTGGACATTTAGCTTGGTGGCCTCCCATTCATCTTGATTGGAGCCACCTGTGGTAAATTCAGTTGATTGGACACAATTTAGAAAGACGCAGCCCTGTCTAAATAATGTCTCACAGCTGACAATGCATATCAGAGCAAAAACCAAGCCATGAGGAAGAAAGAACTGCCTGTAGAGCTCAGAGACAGGATTGTGTGGAGGCACAGATCTGGAGAAGCTCCCAAGAGCACAGTGGCCTTCATAATTCTTGAATGGTAAGAAGTTTGGAACAACCAGGACCCTTTCTAGAGCTGACCGCCACAACGAAGTAATAAAGGGAGAAGGGCCTTGGTAAGAGAGGTGACCAAGAACCCAATGGTCACTCTGACTGAGCTACAAAGACCCTGTGTGCAGATGGAAGAAACTTTCAGAAGGTCAGCCATCACTGCATCACTTCACCAGTCTGGGCTTTATGGCAGAGTGGTCAGAATGAAGCCTCTCCTTAGTAAAAGACACAAGAAAGCCACCTGGAGTTTACAAAAAGCACCTAAAAGACTCAGACTATAAGAAACAAGATTCTCGGGTCTGATGAAACCAAGATTGACCTTTTTTGCTTCGATTCTAAGCGTCACGTGTTGAGGAAACCAGGCACCACGCATCATCTTTTCAATACCACCCTTTCAGGGTGGAGGGGAAGCTGAATAGAGCAAAGTACAGATTTTTTTTATTTATTACATGTTTTATTAGGTTTTTCAGTAATATTACAAACACTGAAGACTATCCCCAAGAAGCATCTGGGTACAGGCAGATACAGTAGAACATATTCATATATAGAACATGTCCCGTTAATAGTAATGAAAATGACAGACTGAATCTGAATTAAAAAAACCATCTCTGGGGATGAGAAAGGGGGCAAAAGGGATTTGCCGAGGGGGGAGGAAAGGGGTCGGGAAACAAACCTCTCTGGCACATGGCTCCAGTCAGAATTATCGATCGAAGGACACCAACTATAGTGTTAGAATACATACGGTGATGGTCACTGTGGTGGGTCAGAAGTAATGGATTGTTCTCAGTACCAAGTAGTAAACTGAAAACAGGTGCGCCGTTTCATGAAGGGATCCCACAAAGTGAAAAAGACTTTAACCTTTTGAAACGTAGCATTAATCCAATCCATGTGGAACACGGATGTTATATTTTTTAAGAAAGAGTCAAAGGGAAGGTTGGGGATAACCATTCCTACAAAATAGACTTGTGCTCTAGTGCAGAGTCTATAAATAACAGTTTTTTGACCGTTCTCGTACTGGGATGTACAGCATGGTCAATATGGCCCATTCCGGGGTCAAAAGGAATACAATTTAAAAGGTGGGTTTTTACAAAGGTTACAGAGATATTAATGAAAACCCTGATCCAGAGTGCTCTGGGCCGAAGGTTCACCTTCCAACAAGACAATCATCCTAAGCACAGCCTAGACAACACAGGAGCGGCTTCGGGACAACTCTGTGAATGTCCTTGAGTGGCCCAGCCAGAGACCTGACTAGAACCCAATGGAACATCTCTGGAGAGACCTGAAAATGGCTGTCCACCGATGGTCCCCATCCAACCTGACAGAGCTTGAGAGGATCTGCAGAGAAGAATGGCAGAAAATCCCCAAATCCAGATGTTAAACCTTGTGGCATCATCCCCCGAAAACTGTAATCACTGCCAAGGGGGCTTTAACTAAGTCCTGAGGGGTCTGAATACTTATGTCAATGTAAGATTTTAGTTTTTCCCTTTTCAATAAATTATCAAAGATTTCAAACATGATTTTACTTTCTCATTATGGGGAATTGAGAGCAGAATGATGGGGAAAAATGTAACTTTTATTTTTATTTTAGTGCAAGGCCATAACATAAACTGTGAAGACTTTCCGAATGCATTGTGTGTATTTATATTTACATATACATACATGACCTAGATTTATTCTAGCACAGCGCTACAGGCGACACAAGATGAGAAGGATGTACATTTATATAATAGGTGTATTTATCCTGTAAAGGTCAGTAATAGCAAAGGTTGCAGTCGTCCTAGTGCCCGACGGGGCCCACAGGTTTCTCTGCCAAATAGCAAAACATCAGCATTAAAAAAGGCACCTGGTAGGTGGGAGTCCCTGTTATAGGTTCTGCAAGGGGACCCGGGAGCTTCACGTTAAAGAGGGTCTCTGGGCTTTTCATAAAATCCTGGCATTTCCTGTCCTGTGTAAGACAGATAGACTGGTCAGTACTTACCCGTCCATCGCGCCTCGGCTGTACTCACACTGACTGTGGGCTCTTCTGTTCAGGTCCCTACAGGGTGCGTTCCTGCATCTTCATATACGGCTGTGCGACGGGCGGGTAAGTACTGACCAAACTATCTTGCCTACACAGGGCAGGAAATGCCAGGCTTTTATGAAAATCCTGAAGAAGCCCTTTAAGGTAACTCATTAGAGGAAGGTCAGCTAAGCCCCCCAAATTCAGCAAGATCACCCAACTTTCTAAGGCTACTTTCACACTGGCGTTTTGGCTTTCCGTTTGCGAGATCCGTTCAGGGCCTTCACAAGCGGTTCCAAAACGGATCAGTTTTGCCCTAATGCATTCTGAATGGATAAGGATCCGCTCAGAATGCATCAGTTTGCCTCCGATCAGTCTCCATTCCGCTCTGGAGGCCGCTTGCAGCGTTTTGCTGCCCGCTTGACGAAACTGAGCCAAACGGATCCATCCTGACACACAAGGTAAGTCAATGGGGACGGATCAGTTCTCTCTGACACAACAGAAAACTGATCCGTCCTCCATTGACTTTCAATGGCGTTCATGACGGATCCGTCTTGGCTATGTTACAGATAATACAAACGGATCCGTTCCTGACAGATGCAGGCGGTTGTATTATTGTAATATGACGGATCCGCCCAAAATGCGAGTGTGAAAGTAGGATAACATGTATGGTTGTGTCTCACTGTCCACCTCTGGCCGTTATCAAAGGAAAGGAGGGTCGGCTTGTAGGATTTCAAAGCTGCTTTTAAAATTCCTCCTGATCTGTCACACTGCTAAACTGGTGGCATACATAGAAAACAGGACACACACATAGCAAAGATCAAATCGGTCCTAAACTAGAGATGTCCGACATTGGTTGGAAGACCAAGACTTCCAAGTACTACCCTGACCCCTGATTCTCCAGACCTAAACCCAACTTATCTCTGGGACCACCTCGATGGTCGTGTTCACTATATGGATCCCCCCCTCCAGCAGATGTGGAAAGCACTGCAGTCAGCATGGCTTCAGATACTTCTGACAACCTACCAGGACCTTATGGAGTCACTCCGGGCCCTTCTATCTGCTGTCCGTGCTGTACACAGCGGATACGCTGAATACTGGGACTCTACTGTGTATATTTGCAGGATGTCACTTCTGACCAATAGAACTTTGCTTCGCTGCCCTGATCAACATCTAAGGCCACTTTCACATCTGCGTTTTCCTTTACGGTTTTGGGTACAAACCGGAAGGGAGTGCACCAGAATGCACTCCGTTCCATGTCATTGCGTTTCTATGATGCACACTGCAAGCAGCGTTTTTGAATGCGTTATGGGATACTGCGCAAAATGGATCCGGCGTGAAACACAATGTACGTCAATGGTGCAGGATCTGTTTTTTCAGACGCGAAATAGGTGCTGGATTATTATTATTTTTTTTGTGTCAGAAAAACAGATCCGGCATCATTGACTTACATTGTGTTTCGCAACGGATCCGTTCTGAACGGTTGTATTATTGACCGGATGCCTTTTTGTGCTGATCCCCTGACGGATCCAGCAAAACCTCGGATGTGAAAGTAGCCTACATGAAATAACAGCCGCTTCCCGTTCACATCAGGGCGCTTCACCCTAACTTCAGTCGCACTTCTGTGCTTTCTAATGGAAGCTGTCCAGCACTTACCATGGCAACCCCCAGATCACATGAGACGGCCTCGCACGCCACATCCGTATACAATGAGATGCAAAAAGCCTCCATTGTTCCGGGGACTCGCTGTGAATCCATTAGCCCAGGTCATGGGAAGCACAATAAAGGAGGACAGAGCTCGCTTAGCAATAAAGGGACACAACAGACCCCATTGGTATCTACTCGTTTAACTTGCTTACTGCAATAAAACTCACGCCCCATTCTTTTGTTTGTCGCCCCCCACTGATAAACATCATATTTTTTTGCATATCATTTGCAGTCTTTTTTAGCATCTGTTTTATTAGCCGTCGCAGGGACTCGCATGTCGGTAGACAGAGGGTTAATGCAAGGTCCACAAAAACACATTCCATTGCAGATAGAACTGCCTGATTGCCAAGTACGAAAGTGTTTTCCAGTGGGTTTTGTAAAACCAGGTCATAGGAGAGAGGTTTTTTTTTCCTAAATGCTGAGCGTTCTGGAATGTGAAATGGGACGTGGCTCAAGGGCTGCAGCAATTGCAGAAATGTGTATTAGGCCTCTTGCACACGAACTTGCGGATCCGCAATACACGGGTGCCGTTCCGTGTGCATTCCGCATCAGGATGCGGACCCATTCACTTTAATGGGTCCGCAGATGCAGAATGGAACGCTTCCGTGGGGTTTCGTCCCTTACTTCTGTTCTGCAAAAAGATAAAACATGTACTATTTTTTTTGCGGAACGGCCGGATCACAGGCCCATTAAAGTGAATGGGTCCACGATCCGCTGCCACAGATTGCTGCAGCACGTCCATGTGTGCAAGAGGCCTTACCGTAGGGGCAAACAGTGTGTGTGGGGGGGGGGGGGGTAAGCTATTTTTGGTGCCCACATGGCAAAGTTCCAAAACCTTTCCTCCGACCATGAGTGAACCATTTCCCATTCAGTGTCCACGAAGATTAAAGGGGGTTCTTCGAATTTGGCAATTTCTACTTGTTTGAAGGGACTTTTGTCAATAAGCTGATTACAAAGTGTTTGGGCCCCCCCCCCAACAATGGGGCCACATCTTTACCTACATGTAGATCAGATGACAGCTGCAAGCGCATGACTTCATACAAGATCTCATTCACATGTCCATGATGACACCCATGACGAGATGGTCAGTGGTTCACTGACGATGTCCGTGAAGGATCCACGTTTGGTCCGTGTCCATTTGTTGCCCTTCGTGTTTCATCCGTATTCCATGGACAGTGCTCAGCTGAAAATGAATTTCATGAGCATTTCTCAGCAACGATCCGCGTTTCTTCATGGGCGTGGAGGATCCGGGAACATGGATAAAAATAGGGCATGCCTCCGTGATGTCACCAGAGACCGTGGTATTTCACGCCGGCAAACCACTATACAGCATGGGGACAAGCAATGGCATAGCAATCTCTCCTTCCCATGCTGCAGAGGAGATCGCTGCATGTAACAGCAGCGGTCTCCTCCACTAGCGAGCAGGTGATTTCTCCCGACAATCGTCTGCCACATCGGGCTTTACTGCTTAAGGGTCCATTCATTGCTTAAGGGTCCATTCACACATCTGCAACTGTTTTGCGGTCCGCAAATTGCGGATCCACAAAACACGGACACCGGCCATGTGCGTTCCGCAGTATGTGGACCGCACTTGGCCAGCACTATAATAGAAATACCTTTTCTTGTCCGTGGCTGCGGACAAGAATAGGACATGTGTGCTGTGTGCTGGCCACATCTTTTGCGGCCCCATTGAAAATGAATGGGTCCGCACTCATTCCGCTAATTTGCGGAACCATTTTGCGGATGTGTGAATGGACCCTAAGACTATAGCTTTAGGTCAGTAGCTTAAAATCTGTTAAAAGTGTAGGTGTAGCCCCAGCCATAATTTGTGGGGAAACCTGGTGGAAAGGGTTCATTTTCTCTGCAGCACCACCACAGAGGAAATGAAGTATTACACAGATGTCTGTCATGAACCAGTGGGTGTGAACCCCCTGTGCCTCGTGTCCTACTTCCTCTAAGGGCGTTGTCTAAGTGAAACCCTTGATTCTTTACAATACCCCTGATGGTGGGGGATAGACTTTCCCGAGGGGAACACCAGGTCGCTACCTCTTGAGGAGGATAGGCACACGAGGCAGCTGGTCCAGGCGGACAAGGAGGTACCTGAGAAAGGTACAAGAAGTACAGGCATAGTCAGGCAGACGGAGTTGTTACCAGGAGCAACAGTGCAGGACCGAAGGATGAGGTAGAGGCGTAATCAGACAGGCAAAAGGTCAGGTGGCACAGGTACAAGTCTGGTAATCTGGATCAGGCAACAGGAGAGTCAAGGCAAGCTGGCAGGGATCAGACGAGTAACAGAATCCAGGAACTCACGTTACCAGGAACCTAAGCAGACCACAAGGACCTTGACACTGAGGCATCTGGGAAGGGGGCTGAGCCACTTATATATGCGCATGAGGGCTAGGATTGGTCAGCAAGGTCACATGACCAAACCCATAAAACCCAGGAAGTGACGCGCGCCGGCCCTTAAAGGGAACCTGTCACCGGGATTTTGTGTATAGAGCTGAGGACATGGGCTGCTAGATGGCCGCTAGCACATCCACAATACCCAGTCCCCATAGCTCTGTGTGCTTTTATTGTGTAAAAAAAACGATTTGATACATATGCAAATTACCCTGAGATGAGTCAGAGCTTGAAAATATGACTCTTCTCTGGTCACACAAGTAAGATATGACTCTTTTATGTTAATTTGCATATGTATCAAATCGGTTTTTTTACACAATACAAGCACACAGAGCTATGGGGACTGGGTATTGCGGATGTGCTAGCGGCCATCTAGCAACCCATGTCCTCAGCTCTATACACAAAATCCAGGTGACAGGTTCCCTTTAAGGAAGTGCTGCAAAAAAACAGCAGCAAGCATGCTGTGGCCAGGCCTGAGATGAAACTGTGGAGAGTATCCTCAGAACCACAGCACCTACACAGACAGAGCCCAGAGCTGCAGCAGTAAATGGGAACAACTGGCCACAGATCACCGCTGAGCACAGCGCCCAGGACCGCAGTGGTAAACAGGGGAACAGCGGCGCACATCAGCCGCTGTTACAGTGTCCTTCACATCAGTGGTTGGTCTGTGCAATGCAGGGCAGGACAGGTCCTCCAGAGAGAGAGAGATGCTCTTTGTAACTGCTCTAGCCAAGAAGCTCAACAGGAAACCCCAACTCCCTATCTATTAGACTTCCCTAATAGGGTGTCTAACCATCTGTTTTCTAAATTGGACAACTCCTTTAAAAGGGTTGACCTGCGAGTTAAAGGAGTTTTCTGGGTGTTCTCAGTATAGGTAATCAATACCAGATTGGTGGGGTTGTGACACCTTGCACTTCCGCCGATCAGCTGTTGGTGAGCGATGCGGCCTCACAGGTTACCAGGCAGAGCGCCATACATTGTATAGTGGCTGTTCTTGGTATTGCAGCCCAGGCACGTTCACCTAAATGGGATTGAGCTGCGCTTAGGCCATGTGACTGAAGAACGTGACCTCAATGGCCACAGCGCTCACCGGAGTGCCCGGCCTTTTCTAACAGCTTTGTGATCAGACTATTGTCAAAGGTCACAATTAGGAACTGTCCGAAGCAGACAATCCCTTTAATTTACTCAGCAATATCCAATAAGTCATCACGGACATTGAAATCGTTCTCTCGTGGTCCAACTGGACCACCTGTTTTGAGGGGTTCAGGATTTTGATGGCCTGCCATCAGGATAGGTCAATATCTAATCGGCACCCTCACCAATGAACTGTTTGAAGAGGTTGCAGGGATCAGGTGAGCACCGCAGCCTCCTCCTGGGCCAAGGACATCATGTTCATCGGCCACGTGGCCTGGGTGCAGCTCACTTCCATTCCAGTGAATGAGCCTAGAACAGCCACTTACCATAGCACTGCGACAGTGGCGTAGCTACAAATGACTGGGCCCCACAGCAAATTGATCACTCTCTCAGACCAGGTTCCATCCGTTTTCTACACGGTCTATACTGTCACTGTATATCATTTCATTGTGTAATACTGTCGAAGGGGCCCTGACAAAGTCTTTTAGTCCTCCTGGATGGGCCCCTTCTGGGTCAGGGCCCCAAAGCAGCTGCTTCCCCTGTGGCTACGCCCCTGCACTGCTGATCGGGGGGGTATCCATTTTTTTTGCGGATCCATTGTAATAATGCCTATCCTTGTCCACAAACTAGAAAAAAAATAGGACATGCACTATTTTTTTTTTGCGGAGCAACGGAACGGACATACTGATGCGGACAGCACATTGATGCGGACCCGTTGAAATGAATGGGTCCGCATCCTATCTGCAAAAAAAAACTGATCGGACATGGAAACAAAATACGGCCGTGTGCATGAGGCCTAACCTAGAGTTATATCCTGAACCAGTGCTTTAGTGGCCAGTGGGTGGTGTTAGATATTAGCAACTATTTTACTTCCTCCGCTGATAGGAAGGTTCTTGGTTGATTAGGAAACTTCCTGTTCCTGCACCTGTGTCATATCGACTGACAGCATTTTCCTGCAAGTGCCAGTAGGGGGAGCGCAATTCATGGAAAATCAATAGTTACTGTATACATTTTTTATGCACTGAGCTCCCTCTAGTGGTGACTTAGAAACATAGAATGTGTCGGCAGATAAGAACCATTCGGCCCATCTAGTCTGCCCAATATACTGAATACTATGAATAGCCCCGGCCCTATCTTATATGAAGGATGGCCTTATGCCTATCCCATGCATGCTTAAACTCCTTCACTGTATTTGCAGCTGCCACTTCTGCAGGAAGGCTATTCCATGTATCCACTACTCTCTCAGTAAAGTAATACTTCCTGATATTACTTTTAAAACTTCGCCCCTCTAATTTAAAACGATGTCCTCTTGTAGCAGTTTGTCTTCTTTTAAATATTCCCTCTTTTACTTTGTTGATTCCCTTTATGTATTTAGCAGTTTCTATCATATCCCCTCTGTCTGACTTCAGGCAGACATATTATACTGGGTGGTGTAAGTACATTGAGAAATATGGGGGTATCACCCACTTTTGTCTACGCTATTGAAGCATGTCACTTTTGGAAGCTAAAAGTTGCAAATACTGTGACTTTTCCCCTTTTATTCCCCATGCACCCTCGTTAAAAAAAAAATAAACTGGGTGGGAAGGGAATGGAGAAAGCTGTGCCATGGCAGCCTGGCATGTTTACTTTAATTTGTAATGTCACAGGAGGTTACCCGGAGAACAGGAACACTCCGCCGAAGGCAGAAACTGCGCGCTGCAGCGGATGACTTTGAGGCAAGAATTTATTAAAAACAGAGGCAAAATACGCGTTTCGGGGGCGGTCCACCACCTTCATCAGGCTTGTACAAATGCTAGAAACACATAATTATATACCCATGAGACCGGAAATTAGTATTAACCCTTTGCTTGTCCTTTGTGTGGGGAAGGTGATTAACCCTATATATATCTTAAGGGGTTGGGAAAAAAATTGAAAATAAGAAAACCATGAAAGATGCCCACATTAATGATCGGCATTAAGATATACGGTAGGTGATTATAACACTGATAGTGCATAAAAAGGTAACCAAATACAAGGCCGATCACCATACAAGACAGAAGTGGAAATGCTTGACTGTGGCCTGTTTCACATTTGCGTTTTGGGTTCCGGTTTTGAGATCCAGCAGAGGATCTCAAAACCGGACCAATACGGTTCTGTTTGATGTTAATACATCCGGGTGTATCCATTCCCGTTAGGATGCGGTTGTGTTACATCGAAACGGAACAAATCGGATCTGGCAGTAAAATCATTGTAAGCCAATGGGTGACTGATCCCAATTTTTTTTTTCGGATCCAAAAAAAGGATCTGGCATCATTGACTTACATTGATTTTGTTGCCAGATCTGGTTTGTTCCGTTTCGGTTGGTTGAACTTGATGGACGTTTGTCTTTTTTCAATCGTATTAACTATGTAACTATGCAGACCGAACACAAACCGCAGCTTGCAGCAGTTTTGTGTCTGGTCAAAAAACGCAACAAGACGGAACGGAATATATCCTGATCAGTTTTGTCCCCATTGATGGGAACTTACCTGGCACAAACATAGTTGTGATGTCACAGGAGCCGACCTGACACAAGTACAGTTTAGATGTCACCTGCACTTACCGGACACAAACACAGTTGTAATGCCACAAGAGCTTACCTGACACTAAGGCCTATTGCACACGACCGTATGGCTTTTTCAGTATTTTGCGGTTCGCAAAAAACGGATCCGCAAAAAAAGTTGTGATGCCTGGGTCCATTCACACGTCAGTATTTTTCTTTTCCAGATTTCCGTTCCTTTTTTTTTGCGGATCCGTGTTTCCGCAAGAACCTTCAGTTTTTACCAATTGTACATCCGCATCTGTTCCTTCTTTCCGCAAAATAAACCAGAAGGAGGAATATATGTTGCTAGGACTGAGTGCTGTTTGCATTTTTTGCGGGGCCATTGAAATGAATGGGTCTGCATTCCGTTCCGCAAATTTGCAGAATGGATGCGGATTACAAAATACTGACGTTTGAATGGACCCTAACACAAGCACCGTTGTTTAGTTATATGCTCTATTCGTTTTTATGGTAATTTTTTCAGTCTCTTTATCAGGTCAACCAATGGGTCGAACATAAGACACATAAGCGCCGATGTTCTGCAGATTGTGTAGCCTAAGGCCTCTTTTACACGACCGTATGGCTTTTTTAGTGTTTTGCGGTCCGTTTTTCACGGATCCGTTGTTCCGTTTTCTGTTTCCGGTCCGTTTTTCTATATGGCATATACAGTAATTACATCAAAAAAATTAGGTTGGGCATGAAATTTTCAGATGGTTCCACAAAAATTGAACGGATACATGCATTTCCGTATGTGTTCCGTTTTTTTTTGCAGACCCATTGACTTGAATGGAGCCACGGAACGTGATTTGCGGGCAATAATAGGACATGTTCTATCTTTGAACGGAAATACGGAAACGGAATGCATACGGAGTACATTCAGTTTTTTTTTTGCGGAACCATTGAAATGAATGGTTCCGTATACGGACCATATACGGAACGCAAAAAACGGCCGGCAAATGGAAAAAAAAACGGTCGTGTGAAAGAGGCCTTATATCCATATTTTCTTCTGGTTATTTTAGCTGTGGCATTTTGTTCTCACTCCACCCATAGTGCTGTGTGTCTCAGCCCTGTGCAGTAGAAGTGTTTCTGATAAGTGTAAGGCCGATTCATTGGCCTGTATTTGTGGGAGGGGCTTGGCCACCTACTTCAACGGCCGGCGCCCTCCCACAAACGTACGTAGTGCAGAGTCCTGCCTCGGTAGACGCACTGATAGAAGCCTTTGGCGTGCCCCCTTTTCAACGCTGGAGAGTCAGTCCCGTGGGGGTAGTCACAGGCAAGTTCAGCGGGAAGGAGAGACTCATTATCGACTTGCCGGCCCCACACGGCTCCCAGGTCCCCAGCCTCAACTCCCTCATTCCTTCGGAGGAAGTGGGCATGAGATATGCCTCGATAGACCAGGCTATCGCTATCATCATGAAAACGGGCCCAGGGTCCTGGCTGTCCAAAGCCGACATATCGGATGCCTTCAAGCTGCTTCCCATCATGCCAGCCCTCTGGCAGTGGCACGGCATCAAGTGGAAAGGCCTGTACTATTTCTCCACTAAGCTCACCTTCGGTTCCAAGAGTAGCCCCTGGCTCTTCGATCAGTTGGCTCAGGCACTCCACTGGATCCTGGAACACGTAGTCCTCTGTGAATTTGTCATCCACTACCTGGATGACTTCCTGCTGATTGAGAGGCCAGGGGCACTCCCCCTAGGGCTGGGCAAGTTACTCAGGTGCTTTTCCCAATTAGATGTCCCGGTGTCCCCCAAGAAAGTAGAAGGCCCGGCCACAGTCATCACCTTTCTTGGCATCGAATTAGACTCCCAGCGCATGCTAGCTAGACTGCCGGCGGACAAGTTAACAAGGATTAGAGGAGTCATTCACAGGTTCGCAGTCACGACCGTGGTCACTAAGGCGGACCTTCAGTCTCTTCTGGGCATGTTGAACTTCGCCATGCGCATCATCCCACAGGGCAGAGCTTTCATATCCCGCCTACTCGCGCTCTTGAGTTCCGCCCCAGAACAGAACAGCCCAGTGTGCTTGGACAGTCAAGCCCTAGCGGACCTCCACATGTGGGATCATTTCCTGAGCCAGTGGAACGGGGTCTCCTTATTTGTACCCGAGCTGTCGTGTCAGTCGCCTACAGTCTTTTCAGATGCAGCTGCGGGCTCAGGATTTGCCGCCATTTTCGGCACCCACTGGGTGGCAGACGCATGGCCTGCCGAGGTGGGACAAATCCCAGGCTTCCTCCAGACCTCGGCGCTGTTCGAGCTGTACCCCATTGTGGTAGCCGCCCACATTTGGGGAAAGTTTTGGGCACGTCAGTCTGTTCTGTTCGTGACTGACAACACAGCCGTAGTGGACATTCTCAATAGTGGACTGTCGAAATCTAGCCAAGTCATGTGTTTTCTCAGACGGTTAGTGCAGCTCTCCCTGCAACACCACTTTCATGTTTTTAGTGCGCATGTGCCAGGTACGCAGAACGGGGCTGCTGACGCCTTGTCGAGGGCTAACTTCTCCCGTTTCTTCCAGATAATGCCAGAGGCAGATGCGACAGGCGCCACCATCCCTCCTCTCGAGTCCTTAAGGCTAGTGTAGCCGACCACCTTGGGACGGCCCACGCTCTAATACGCCATTCCCTCTCGCCGAACACGACCAGGGCGTACAACACCGGGTGGAAGACGTTCTGCAGGTTTCGAGGAGAATGTCCTCAGGAGGACTCCAGTTTTCCAGAGTACATCCTGGCGTTCATCGGTTATTGCCACTCTGTACGCAAGCTCTCCCACGCCACAGTGAGGTCATACCTGGCGGGAGTGCAACACTTTCTCTCCCTTAGCCACCCCGAGCTAGCATCAGTGTTCACCTTACACACTGTCAAAGCCGCCCTCAAGGGTTTAAGCAAGTGCGGGCCTCAAAGCCAAGTACGCAGGCAGCCGGTCACCGGCCCTCTTTTCCGCAAACTGTCTGATGCCTTGGACGGTAATCCTTTCGGGGTTTTGGCCAGCCTGGTACTTAAATCCGCCATCTACCTGGCCTTCTACGGCTTCCTGAGACCTGGGGAGTTCACCTGTTCACCAGGCAGCGACAATTTCCTCACGGTCAGCCAACTGGTCCAGAACTCCGACGGGTTCACGTTGCTGCTCAAGACGTCTAAGACCTCCCAGTTGGGACCCCCTGTCCAGATATCCTACTTTCCCACAGCACATCAGTGGTGTCCCGTCACGGTGCTTCGTCGGTTACGGTCCGCCTTGTCCGGGGCCGGACCGAACAGTCCTCTGTTACCCTTCGGGGTGGTGCCGCTCACCACCCAGCAGTTCATATCCCACGTTAGGTCACTACTGGCCAGCACGGGCGGCGACCCTGCCACCATTTCGGGCCATTCATTCCGCATAGGCGCGGCGTCCGCGGCCTCCAAGAACCGAGTGCCTGCGCATGTCATTCAGAAACTGGGGCGTTGGCACTCGTCTTGTTTCAACCGTTACATACCACACCCTGAAACCGAAATGTCGGCAGCCTTTCAAACTTTAGCTTTGTAACGTCTTTGCAATAAAATACTTCTGCCTACCAGTATGTCTTTTGCCCTCTTTCAGGCGTCCCTCCACGACACTGTCACGGCACAACTCTGACCGCTTAGGGGTAGGGTAGCTCAGGTAGGACAGACACGTACTTGGTTGCCACGACCACAAGTGTAAGGCCGATTCATTGGCCTGTATTTGTGGGAGGGGCTTGGCCACCTACTTCAACGGCCGGCGCCCTCCCACAAACGTACGTAGTGCAGAGTCCTCCCTCCCACCCACCCTTTTCTCCTGTTACTCTCAAAGGGGATGCCCTCTTTCAGGCGTCCCTCCACGACACGGTCACGGCACAACTCTGACCGCTTAGGGGTAGGGTAGCTCAGGTAGGACAGACACGTACTTGGTTGCCACGACCACAAATTACTTGCAGGGCACGATGGTTTGCTAGTTTTAGTCACTGATAATATTGTTTTTGTGCGGGGCCGTGGAACGGAAGTGTGGATGCGGCCCCATTGAAAATGAGTGGGTTTTGCGGAACGGTTGCGGACCCATTATGCGCACGTGTGAATGGACCCTAAAGGGGTGGACATGGTGCCTCTACAATCTATCCTTAATGCAGCAGCCAGGGTCACCTATCTGTCTAACCGCTACTCCGCTGCCTCCGCCCTGTGCCGTCACTAATCCGCTGCCTCCGCCCTGTGCCGTCACTAATCCGCTGCCTCCGCCCTGTGCCGTCACTAATCCGCTGCCTCCGCCCTGTGCCGTCACTAATCCGCTGCCTCCGCCCTGTTCCGTCACTAATCCGCTGCCTCCGCCCTGTGCCGTCACTAATCCGCTGCCTCTGCCCTGTGCCGTCACTAATCCGCTGCCTCCGCCCTGTGCCGTCACTAATCCGCTGCCTCTGCCCTGTGCCGTCACTAATCCGCTGCCTCCGCCCTGTGCCGTCACTAATCCGCTGCCTCCGCCCTGTGCCGTCACTAATCCGCTGCCTCCGCCCTGTGCCGTCACTAATCCGCTGCCTCCGCCCTGTGCCGTCACTAATCCGCTGCCTCTGCCCTGTGCCGTCACTAATCCGCTGCCTCCGCCCTGTTCCGTCACTAATCCGCTGCCTCCGCCCTGTGCCGTCACTAATCCGCTGCCTCTGCCCTGTGCCGTCACTAATCCGCTGCCTCTGCCCTGTGCCGTCACTAATCCGCTGCCTCCGCCCTGTGCCGTCACTAATCCGCTGCCTCCGCCCTGTGCCGTCACTAATCTTCTGCCTCCGCCCTGTGCCGATTAAAGCACTGTTTTTCTTTTGTTGATCTGAGTTTGTTGTTGATCTGAGTTATGATACTTTTTCTTAATAGCAAATCAGGCCTTTGGTGCAATGAGGGCATTACCATTGCTCTTGTTGCACCCAAGCTCCACTTCTTTCTGTGGTCAGCCCCTCCCTGGCTGCTTTGATTGACAGAGCCAGACAATGGCAAAGCAGCGAGGGAGGGGCTGGTCACAGAAAGAAGTGGAGCTCGGGTGCAATAAGAGCAACGGCAATGGCCTCATTGCACCAAAGGCCTAATTTTGTATATTAAGAAAAAGTATCATAACTTGGGAACGGAGCCTCGGATCAACAGCTCTGTGTCTCTGCAAACATTTAGATTGCAGCATTTTATTTGTGAGGGTTGTCATTTTGGAATATTGTATCTTTTATCTTTTGAGACAATTTAAAGGGGTTCTGAAGTTTGTCTAAACTGATGATCTTTCCTCTGGATAGATAATCAGCATCTGACCGGCGGGGCTCCGACACCCGGGACCCCCTCCGATCAGCTGTTTGAGAAGGCAGCGGCGCTCCAGCATCGCTGCGGCCTTCTCACGGTTTACTGCTGGCCCAGTGACGTCACGACTAGTATCACTGGCCTGGGCGCGGCTAAGCTCTGTTCACTCAAACAGCTGATCGGCGGGGGTCCCGGGTGTCGGACTCCTGCCGATCAGATGCTGATGATCTATCCAGAGGATAGATCATCAGTTTATACAAACTGCAGATCCCCTTTAAATTGACTTTGGACACTTTGTAACATAAGAGCTTTCAGTATTGCTGCCTCTTAACTTCCACTTTACCAGCCACCTACCTTCTTGATACAAATCAAATTGCAAAAAAAAAGGGAATTGGACTAAAACAGAATTTACCTTTGGTAATTACTGTGCCTTGTGTGCCGGATGGCCATTTAAATCCTCTAATGCAACAACACTGCCATCTAGTGTATGCTTTAAATGATACATGTTTAATTGGGGTCCAGATACATTTATCTCTGAGGGTGAGTTAAAAAAACAAACAAACAAACAACCTTTTGGTGTCAAGGTCGGATAGATTTCTGCCCGTCGGTGAGAACACCGAGACCCTTTGACTTGTGTGATCCAAACACACGTCCCCTTACTGCCTCTTTCCAATTTACCTCCTCGATGCTGATACTGTAGTACAGAGAGGTACTTTCATACCATAGACAAAAAGGCAAACTAAAAAGGAAAAACACACTGGGTAGACCCTTCTATAAAACAACAGGCCTGCTCACTTATTGTACTTACAAGATATTCTAACAGCTTCTCCAGGGTTAGATAGCAACAGTCACCAACCTGTGAAATGAAAGTATATCTTCCCATTCCACATATAGAAGCTGTAAAGCGAAACGGGTCGGGTACTGGCAGTGATCAGATATGTGGTTAAAGGGCATCTGTCAGCAGTTTTGTACCTATGATACTGGCTGACCTGTTACATGTGCACTTGGCAGCTGAAGGCATCTGTGTTGCTCCCATGTTCCTCCCATGTTCATATGTGCCCGCATTGCTAAGAAAAATGGTGTTTTGATATATGCAAATTAGCCTCTAGGAGCAACGGGGGCGTTGCCGTTACACCTAGAGGCTCAGCTCTCTCTGTGCACACATAACAAAACCCTGTTATGTTAATTCCCTCTCCTGTGTGGGTGTGGCCACTCTGGGCTATAAAGCCTCTTTGGAGATCTGAAGCTTAGGGGTTCTTCAGCCATGCTTTGCTGGAGATATCCTCCTGGTAATTACATCTGCCAGTGGGGGCCACCCTTGTGGTCATACTGTCACGGCTGAGGATGGGGAAAACCCTCAGCCGTGCGATGCCAGAGGATGGTAGGTCGCTACTTGGCCAGGACCATAGAATTAGGGAGCAGATCACCTCCTAGAGCTTCCCTAATCTGACCCTAGAGCAGATAATGGCCAATAGGATAGAGAAAGCGCTCATAGGGTAAGTAAATTCAGCAAATCAGATTTCTAATAAAAGAAGTGGTTTGCTCACCTATTGTGGTTGCATCAATTGGATGCAACTGCAATGGAGAACGAGTGTAGATAAATGACGGTTGGTGCAGCCTAGATTCGTCCGATCGCCTTGGGCAGGAGCCACCCTGCCACTTGGGTAACGGTATGAAGAAGAGTACGCTAGACCTTAGGTAGAGCGTGTGGACCACAGAGGGCGCACGAAACAACCGGTCAAAGACAATATTTTGGTTTCAGCAGTATTCCATTTATTCGTAAGACAACGCGTTTCGGGGTGCTAGGGTCCCCTTTATCAAGTCTGAGCCGGAAAGCTGGAGGGATGTCACGGCTCGTCTGCAGAGGCACGTGTAGAACACTGACCTAATCTGACCCTGACTCCTAGCTACATGAGCCGACCTTGAAGGTAGGAGGGCTCATGCTCAGGAACCTCAGATCCCTACTCACCCTAGCTCAGGGATCTGCGGAGGGTGAGTAGAAATCTGAGGTTCCTGAGCATGAGCCCTCCTACCTTCAAGGTCGGCTCATGTAGCTAGGAGTCAGGGTCAGATTAGGGAAGCTCTAGGAGGTGATCTGCTCCCTAATTCTATGGTCCTGGCCAAGTAGCGACCTACCATCTTCTGGCATCGGTTTTCCCCATCCTCAGCCGTGACACTAATGCTATATATGCTGTATAGAATGAATGTAAGGTACAACCCCAATTCCAAAAGGAATCTCAAAAAAGTTGGGACAGGGCCATGTCTACCATTGTGTGGCATCTCCTCCTCTTTTAACAACAGTCTGACAAGTGAGGAGACCAATTTCTGGAGTTTTGGGAGAGGATTGTTGTCTGATGTAGGATTCCGGCTGTTCTACGCTCCTGAGTCTTCTTTGCCAGATTTTTCATTTTGTGGTGCGCCAAATGTTTTCTATTGGTGAAAGGTCTGGATGCAGACAGCCTGTTCAGCACCCGGACTCTTCTTCTGTGAGGCCATGCTGTTGTGAAGGATGCAGTATGTGCTTTAGCGTTGTCTTTTTGAAATATGCAAGACCTTCACTGAAAGAGAGGGTGTCTGGATGGGAGCATATGTTCTTCTGAAACCTCTTGTCACAACCAGACAGCTGAGAAGCTCTGACAGAGGCCTTTCAGAACCTCCTCCTTGAGTTTCTGTGTTGTGGTATTCAGCTCCTCCTCTCGTTAGCCTCTCTCAGCTGTCATGTGTTGGACTAATTGCTTCCCTTTTAAATTCTTCCCCAGAAGGCTTTTCTGGGCGGCTTATACTACTTCCTGGAGTGTGTGTGCACGCTGACTCTGTCCTCCTGTTTGCTTCAAAGCTAAGTGTTGTACCTTTATCTGTTATTTTCTGTTTGCTGGATCCCAGGTGACCCTGACTCCCTCCGTATCTTGTGTAGGGAACCGGTGGTCGTGTCCCCTCACTATTGTAGGGTGCTCAGGGCTTTATAGTCAAGGTTCGTGGATATGCAAACCTCCACCATTCGGATCTTTGCATAGGCTGAGCAGCCAGGGAAAGTGCCAGGTCTTCTGCAGGGGTCTCCCTTGGTTCCTTAGTTTTTGGATCCAGCGAGTTGTTTATACATGTTGCTTTGCCTTGTTTCCTGTACACCGTCCGTGACATTATAAGCCGCCATAACCGTCTCAAGCATGGATCCGGTTTCACTTTTGGCTGAACGCTTCCAGGGTCTTTCATTGGAGGTAGCTGATCTCCGTAAGACTTTTTCTCAGCTTCAACTGACCGGTTCAGCTTGCGTTCATGGAGTTTGTTCTGAGCCTAAGATCTCGCTCCCGGATACGTTCTCCGGGGGTAGTGAGAATTTTGTGCGTTTTAGAGAGGCTTGCAAACTCCATTTTCGCCTTCTTCCCCACTCCTCTGGTGATGAGGAACGGAGGGTGGGGATCATTATATCGCTGCTCAGAGGTAACGCTCAGTCCTGGGCCTTTTCGCTGCCGGAGGGGGCACGGCCTCTCCGTTCAGTGGATGAATTCTTTTTAGCCCTGGGTCAGATATATGATGATCCGGATCGTATTGCTCTGGCTGAGTCTAAACTACGTCTATTATGCCAGGGTAAACAATCTGCAGAAATATACTGCTCAGAATTTTGGAGATGGGCAGTTGATACTGGTTGGAATGATGCTGCGCTCCGAAGTCAGAGGGATTGAAAGATGCATTTGCCTTTCATGAGAGGCCTATTTCTTTGGACTCTGCTATGTCTCAGGCCGTTCGTATTGACAGGCGTCTTAGAGAGAGAGGAGAGATGTCCCCTTCCTGTCATACTCAGTCCCAGGACAGTGCAGCGGTCCCGTTCTGTGCGCAGGGGTCTCAGTCGCCGTCAGCCCCTTCTGAGCAGGAGCCCATGCAGCTGGGGTTGATTGCTTCTGACAATAGAAGATTCAGCCCGCATGGGAGGGTTTGTTTTTGTTGTGGAGGTATAAATCATTTGGCAAATATTTGTCCCTCTAGGAGATTCAGGCAGTTTTCTGGGAGTAATAAAGAAACAAACAGGAAAAAATCTTTAAAAAATGTTCCGTCTGTTACTATTGGCAGGGTTGAGGCGGAAATTGAAGGTTTTCCATTTGCTTGTAGTTCCCGTTTTGTCCTGCCGGCTAGGGTGGCGCTAGAGAGCAATAAAAATTTTTGTGAGATTTTTGTGGATAGTGGAGCAGCGGTTAATCTCATTGATAATCAATTTGCGATAACTCATGGTTTCCAGGTGCGCACTTTGGGAAAGGATATTCCTGTTTTTGCTATCGATTCCGCTCCACTTTCTCAAAAATCATTAAAGGGCATAGTTCACAATATCCGTTTAATTGTGAGTGATGCTCATGTTGAGGATGTGTCATGTTTTGTCCTTAGCGGTTTACCCACCCCTCTGGTGTTGGGGCTGCCCTGGCTCACTAAGCATAACCCCACCATTGATTGGCAAGCGAGGCAAATAAATGGTTGGAGTGACTTTTGCAGAGAGAATTGCCTCATGACATCTGTTTCTGAGGTTGCTACTAAGACTGTACCATCTTTTCTCTCTGAATTTTCGGATGTCTTCTCTGAGAGTGGAGTTCAGGATTTGCCCCCGCACAGGGAGTACGATTGCCCTATTAATCTCATCCCAGACGCCAAGCTGCCTAAATCTCGTTTATACAATCTTTCCCAACCTGAGAGGATCGCTATGCGTGCTTATATCTCTGAGAGTCTGAGAAAGGGACACATACGACCCTCGAAGTCACCTGTTGCCGCTGGTTTTTTCTTTGTTAAGAAAAAAGATGGTTCTTTAAGACCTTGTCTGGATTTCAGGGAGCTGAACAATATCACAATTCGTGACCCTTATCCGCTTCCTCTGATCACGGACCTATTTAACCAGGTTGTTGGGGCTAAAGTCTTTTCCAAATTAGATTTAAGAGGGGCATACAACCTGGTCAGGGTCAGAGAAGGGGACGAATGGAAGACGGCCTTCAATACCCCTGAGGGCCATTTTGAAAATTTGGTTATGCCCTTTGGTTTGATGAATGCCCCAGCCGTTTTTCAGCATTTCGTGAACAGCATTTTTTATCATTTGATGGGAAAATTTGTATTGGTGTATTTGGATGACATTTTGATTTTTTCTCCCGATTTCAAAACTCATAAGGAACATTTACGTCAGGTCTTGCTCATCCTGCGGGAGAATAAATTATATGCGAAACTGGAAAAATGTGTGTTTGCGGTTCCAGAAATTCAATTTCTGGGGTTTCTTCTCTCCGCTTCTGGTTTTCGCATGGACCCCGAGAAGGTCCGCGCTGTGCTTGAGTGGGAGCTTCCTGAGAATCAGAAGGCGCTGATGCGTTTTTTGGGCTTTGCCAATTATTACAGGAAGTTCATTTTTAATTATTCTTCTATTGTTAAACCACTCACTGATATGACCAGAAAGGGGGTAGATTTTTCTTCTTGGTCAGTAGAGGCGCGTAAGGCTTTTTCTGATATCAAGGAGAGTTTTGCTTCCGCTCCCATCTTGGTGCAACCTGATGTTTCTTTACCCTTCATAGTTGAGGTTGATGCTTCTGAGGTGGGTGTGGGGGCGGTCTTGTCTCAGGGTTCCTCTCCTGCCAATTGGCGACCGTGTGCCTTTTTCTCAAGAAAACTCTCCTCCGCAGAGAGAAATTACGATGTGGGAGATAGGGAATTGTTGGCCATCAAGTTGGCTTTTGAGGAATGGCGCCATTGGCTAGAGGGAGCCAGACACCCTATTACCGTATTTACTGACCATAAAAATCTGGCCTACTTGGAGTCAGCCAAGCGTCTGAACCCGAGACAGGCCAGATGGTCTTTGTTCTTTTCTAGGTTTAATTTTGTTGTCACGTTCCGCCCTGGAGTTAAGAATGTGAAGGCAGATGCCCTGTCACGTTGTTTTCCGGGAGGCGGGAATTTTGAAGACCCGGGTCCCATTTTGGCTGAAGGTGTGGTGGTCTCTGCTCTTTTTCCTGAATTGGAGACAGAGGTGCAGGCAGCCCAGTCAGAGGCTCCTGATCTTTGTCCTCCTGGGAGGTTGTTTGTGCCTCTCGCTTTAAGACACAAGATTTTTAAAGAACACCACGATACGGTCCTTGCTGGGCACCCGGGGGTAAGAGCCACACTGGATCTCATCGCTCTGAGATTCTGGTGGCCTGCGCTTCGTAAGTCGGTTGAGGGTTTTGTGGCAGCCTGCGAGACTTGCGCTCGTGCCAAAGTCCCTCATTCACGGCCATCAGGTCCTCTCCTTCCCTTACCCATTCCTTCCCGTCCTTGGACACATCTGTCCATGGACTTCATAACGGACCTGCCTCGTTCCTCGGGGAAGACTGTGATTCTGGTGGTGGTGGACCGTTTTAGCAAAATGGTGCATTTCATCCCTTTTCCTGGTTTGCCCAATGCTAAGACGCTGGCGCAGGCATTTGTTGATCACATTGTCAAATTGCACGGTATTCCTTCAGACATAGTCTCTGATAGGGGCACGCAGTTTGTTTCCAGATTCTGGAAGGCTTTCTGTTCTCGCTTGGGGGTTCGGTTGTCATTCTCTTCTGCTTTCCACCCGCAGTCGAATGGCCAGACAGAGCGCGTCAATCAGAATCTGGAGACATATCTGCGTTGTTTTGTGGCGGAGAATCAAGAGGATTGGTGTTCTTTTTTGTCCCTTGCTGAGTTTGCTTTAAATAACCGTCGTCAGGAGTCCTCTGATAAGTCACAATTTTTTGGTGCATATGGGTTTCATCCACAGTTTGGGACTTTCTCGGGAGAGGGGTCTTCTGGTTTACCTGATGAGGACAGATTCTCCTCGTCTTTGTCATCTATTTGGCAAAAGATTCAAGATAATCTAAAGAGCATGAGTGAGAGATATAAGCGTGTGGCTGATAAGAGACGTGTGCTTGGTCCGGACCTGAATGTTGGTGATCTGGTGTGGTTGTCTACCAAGAATATCAAATTGAAGGTTCCCTCCTGGAAGTTGGGTCCTAGGTTTATTGGGCCTTACAAGATCCTGTCTGTCATCAATCCTGTTGCATACCGTCTTGATCTTCCTCAGACTTGGAAGATCCATAATGTTTTTCATAAGTCCTTATTGAAACCTTATGTTCAACCCATTGTACCCTCGCCTTTGCCTCCTCCTCCGATTATGGTTGATGGGAATCTTGAATTTCAGGTCTCTAGGATTGTGGATTCTCGTCTTGTCCGCGGTTCTCTTCAGTACCTTGTTCAGTGGGAGGGGTATGGTCCTGAGGAGAGGATGTGGGTCCCAGTGACGGACATTAAGGCCTCTCGTCTCATCAGGGCTTTCCATAGGTCCCATCCTGAGAAGGTGGGTTCTGAGTGTCCGGAGTCCACTCGTAGAGGGAGGGGTACTGTCACAACCAGACAGCTGAGAAGCTCTGACAGAGGCCTTTCAGAACCTCCTCCTTGAGTTTCTGTGTTGTGGTATTCAGCTCCTCCTCTCGTTAGCCTCTCTCAGCTGTCATGTGTTGGACTAATTGCTTCCCTTTTAAATTCTTCCCCAGAAGGCTTTTCTGGGCGGCTTATACTACTTCCTGGAGTGTGTGTGCACGCTGACTCTGTCCTCCTGTTTGCTTCAAAGCTAAGTGTTGTACCTTTATCTGTTATTTTCTGTTTGCTGGATCCCAGGTGACCCTGACTCCCTCCGTATCTTGTGTAGGGAACCGGTGGTCGTGTCCCCTCACTATTGTAGGGTGCTCAGGGCTTTATAGTCAAGGTTCGTGGATATGCAAACCTCCACCATTCGGATCTTTGCATAGGCTGAGCAGCCAGGGAAAGTGCCAGGTCTTCTGCAGGGGTCTCCCTTGGTTCCTTAGTTTTTGGATCCAGCGAGTCGTTTATACATGTTGCTTTGCCTTGTTTCCTGTACACCGTCCGTGACACCTCTATATACTGTTCAGCATTAATAGCGCCTTTCCGAATATTTAAGCTGCCCATACGATAGGCAGTAATGCAGCCCCATACCATCACATGTAAAGGCTTTTGACCTTTGTGCTGACAACAAGCTGGATGGTCCCTCTCCTCTTCAGACCGCAGCATACGGCCTCCGTGTTTCTAAAAAGAATTTAAAATTTTACTTCATCTGACCACAGAGCTGTCTTCAGTTTTACCTCATTCCATTTTAAACGAGCTTTGACCCAGAGAAGACGGCAGCGTTTCTGGATTGTGTTGACGTATGGCTTCTTCTTTACATGATACAGCTGTAATTTGCATTTGAGGATTGCACAGTGAACCGCGCAGTAATTTCCAGCACAGAAACATGCCTGTTTTATTGCAGTGCACACTGAGGGCCTGTAGATGACAAGCACCCAGTACTGACTGTCGGCCTTATCCCTTGCGCACATGGATTCCTCCAGTTTCTCTGAATCTTTTGATGATATTATGTATTTGTAGCCAGCGATCTGCTGGCGAAACACGTCACAAAGATTGTATTATTTTCTTCTACTTGTCTTTTATGGAGTGGCAGCACCACCTAATCTGTTCTTTTATTCGCCCCAAAGATCGGGACCATACGCAGGGAGCAGCAGCCAGTATTCTAGACACGTGACTTCTTGGTTTTCCAACAGCACAATCCAGTGCATTGGAAATTTTTTAACCTGAGTATTGTAACTCACATATTTTATCTGAGTTTTACACTATGGAGCGTCAGCTCTCGGTTTCCTTAATTAGTATAGATGGCTTGGACCTTTTTTGAACACAGCACAGGTATTAGTACTCCAATCCAGTTTGTCGTCCAAGTGTACTCCAGGGTACTTGTACGTGCTAACCACCTCCACTTCTGCAGTTTTCAATGGAGGGGTATCTAAGTTTCCTAAAGTCCACCACCATCTCATTTGTCTCACTGATATTGAGCAGCAGATAGTTCCGCTCCCACCAGCATCCTGTATTCGGCTTCCTGCCCATTCCTAATACACCCCACAATACCAATGTCATCTGAGAATTTCTGCAGATGGCATTTTCCAGAGTTGTATCTGACTGAAGTCTGAGGTGTAGATGCTGAACATGAACAATGCCAGTACAGTCCCCTGAGGAGCCCCTACTTGGTCGTATCAGAAACACAACCCTCCAATCTGGAGTCTATCAGTGAGGTAGTCCATTATCCGTGGGTTGTTGGTTTCATCTACTTGCAGTTGACTGAGTTTCTCCCCCCCAGTAACACAGGCGGTAAGGTATTAAATTCACTGTAGAAATCGATGAACATTATCCTCGCCATGCTGCCTGTAGTACTCAAGTCTGAATACACTTTGTCCAGCAGGGAGATAACCGCATCCAATACCATCCTGATAGGCAAACTGCAGGAGGTCCAGGGCAGGGTCCAGGGTACTGACTAGTGATAGCAGGTGGCCCAACATCAGCCTTTCCAGAATCTTATTCAATTGGTAGGTCAAGGCGGCAAAATGAAAATCATTCAAGACAGCTTGGTTCTTCTTCTTGGGAACATGAACTATACAGGAAGTTTTGCACCTGACAGGGACTTTTGCTTGTCTGAAGCTCAAATTGAAGAAGTGCTGAAGGATTCCAACAGCACAAAATCTCAGTACCCTGGCCTCAATGTCTTCCGTTCCTATGGCTTTACACTGTTTGAGTTTCCTTAGCTCTCACTTTGCCCGGTCGACAGTGAATGTTGCTACTCTGCTGTTGGCTTGGTCCCAAGTGGGGGGAAGGGAAGGAATATTCATATCATATGAGGTCTAGATGCCCACGGTGGGGGATGTAAATGGTGATGACTGTAGTCATCCTGAGATTTTAGAAGTCGAGACCCCTTGAGTTGGAGCAGAAGACAATGTGGCTGGATGAGGCTCATTGGTGTGGGATGTAAATGGTAATGGCTGTTGTGATCCTGAGGTATTATAAAGTGAGACCCTTTGAGATGTTAATGGAGGTGACTGTTACCGTCCTGAGGTGAGAGAAGGCAAAATATTAATGAGATGGAGCAGCAGACAATCAGGTTAGAGTAGTTTAATTTGTATGGGATTTAGATTGTGTGTCTGTAGTCATTCAGTGGTGTTAGAAGGCAAGTCCCCTTGAGAAGACAATGAGGCTGGAGAAGGGTTATTCGTATTGGATGTAAATGGTGGTGGCTGTTGTCATCCTAAGGTGATAGCAGACAAGACCCCATGAGGTGGAGCAGAAGACAATGGGGCTGGAAGAGGTTTATTGGTATGGGTTGTAGATTGTGGTAACTGTAGTCATCCAGATGTGTTATAAGGTGAGACCCCTTGAGATGTAAATTGTGGTGCATGTTGTCGTCCAGTCACTTCTGCCCTCAACTGTTCTGGAGCTTTTTTGGATTCAAGCTAGTGATCATCTTCAGGCCTCTCCACATGTCCTATGTCTTTTTCTGCCCCAGTTTGGTCTGCAGCTTAGACCTGTACTCATCCATGGCCTCCTTAAAGGGAGTCTGTCATCAGCATTTCACTTTTTTTCCCCTTCCCATAGCTCCCTAGCATGCTTACAGTTAATAAAAACGTTACCTCTGGCATCAATCCTGGACTTATAAAAACATCAAAAATGATCTTTATAACACATGCAAATGAGGGCTCGCAAGTGCCCAGGGGCGGCGTTACCCTCGTAGGTGCCCTGCTAGCTCAGCCTTTTTATTGCGTCCGCCCGCCCATCCTTTCCCTCTGACCGCCTATCTACCAACTTGTTATTCCGCCGAGATCCCGGGCCTGTGCACTCATTCCTTTGGCCGGCGCATGCGCACTGCGATGCCCATTCCTTGTATGGCATCACAGTAATTGTTGCGCATGCGCCGGCTAACGACGCGAAAACACAAAAAAGGAGGCGGTCCATCGGCGCATGCGCATTAATTACTGTGATGCCGTACAAGGAATGGGCATCGCAGTAGGCATGCGCCGGCCAAAGGAATGAGTGCGCAGGCCCCTTTTACGCGAGCGAGTTTTCCGCGCGGGGTGCAATGCGTGACGTGAACACATAGCACCCTGCACTGAATCCTGACCCATTCATTTCAATGGGTCTGTGTACATAAGCATTTTTTTCACGCATCAGTTCTTCAGCGTTGCGTGAAAAACGCAGCCGGTTCTATATTCTGCGTTTTTCACGCAGCCCTGGCCCCATAGAAGTGAATGGGGCTTCAGTGAAAAACGTATATTGCATCCGCAAGCAAGTGCGGATGCAATGCGTTTTTCACTGATGGCTGCTAGGAGATGCTGTTTGTAAACCTTCAGTTTTTTATCACGCGCATGAAAAACGCATCAAAACGCATTGCACTCACGTGGGAAAAAACTGACTGAACTTGCTTGCAAAATGGTGCGAGTTTCACTGAACGCACCTTGAACGCATCCGGAGCCAATCCGTCACGCTCGTGTGAAAGAGGCCTACGGCTATATGCACACGACATTTTTAACGGACGTTTTTTTCACTGATGCTTTTCTTAGAATTGGACGTTAAAAATGGACGAATTCAATTGTATGGGGGGCAGTCTGTCAGTGAAAAACGGACAAGATAGAGCATATTTTATTTTTTGACATCCGTTTTTTCACTGACAGTCAAAAAAACTGCCATGTGAAAAACCCCATAGACTATCATTGGTCTTAAAACGGACGTGTGATGGCCTTTAAAAAAATGTACATCACATGTCCGTTTTTCACTGTCGTGTGCCTGTAGCTTTATACTCAATCTTTCCCTAGAAAACTACATATCAATCTATTCTTTCGGCAACCATATGTCTGTTCCGCAAAACAATAGAACATGTCCTATTCTTGTCTCGAAAATGCGGTCCACGGACCCATTGAAGTCAATGGGTCAGCAAAAAAACGGATGCAACTCATCTGGTTAATACATATAGTCGTGTGCATGGGGCCTTATACTGAATCTTTTCTCAGAAGACTATATATAAGTCCGCTCAGCTCCTCCTGCTCTATAACAGGCGGCCTGCAGATTAAGGCCTCTTTCACACAAGCAAGTTTTCTTTCCGGACACGATGCGTGTAGCAAACTGATAGCATCCAGACTGAATCCTGACCCATTCATTTCAATGTCGTTTTTCACGGATCATCTCTTCTTTCAGGAAAAAACGCTGCATTTTCTATATTGTGCATTTTTGCACACAGCTCTGGCTCCGTAGAAATGAACGGCGCTGGGTGAAAAACAGAACGCATTTTTCACACCCCATGCACACGACCATTTCGGTTATAGGGTCTGCATATTGTCGATCCGCAAAGCACGGATTCCCGCCATGTTTGTTTTGCACGTCACGCCCCATTTAAAAATGTCTATTCTTGTCTGCAAAACGGACAAGAATATGACGTGTTCAATTTTTCCTTTTGCCGAACACACAGAGGCAGACAGCACACGGTCTGCTGTCCGCATTTTTTGCGATTCCGTTGGAATGAATGGGGCCTTATATTGTGAATGCATGTTGTTTCTATGCAAAGGGTTAGGGACATAATAGAAATTTGCAATCCAGGATTTAGTTCAAGTACTGTGCATGGTGTAGGTATGCCAAAGAGTCAGTACGTGGCGCTAGGTGGCTGTATTTTTTATTGCCTTATGCAATGTTCCTATATTATGAAGCGACCAGTTCTTCTTGCTGGATATGGTGTCTGATCCCAGTTACTTGAGAGGCTGTAGGATGACTGGAGTCCAGGAGGGAGGTCTGCTCTGCGTTATGTCGATCGGGTGTCTGCACCGACTTTGGTGTCAATATGGTGACTCTAATGGGAACATGGAGCAACCGTATCCTCTACGGAGGGATGAAACCGCCCAGGTCGGAAACTGAGCAGGTCAAAAAACCACCTGCAAACAGCCTGGGTAAGGCCTCATGCACACGGCCGTATGCTCTACTGTTTTTTTTGGATAGCACATGGACCCAATCATTTCTTTAGGTCCACAAAGGTTGTCATATATGACTTGTTGTGTTCTGGTCACCCACTTTTCCAAACGTCTGAAAAAAAATCTGCTTAAAGGGGTTGTGTAAGTGCTCGAGGCTGAGCTGTACAACCTATGAACAAGCAATGGGCCTATGTTATTTATTGTTTAATTATTATTTTTATTTACTTATTTTTATATATATATATATATATATATATATATTATTTATTTTATTTATTTATTTATATATTTAATTTCTGAGCCAACGAACATGGATTTGATATTATGTTTCATGGGAAACCTTAGACCTTTTTTTTAGATGACATACAGTGTACAATATTTTTGAAAAAATATTCTTAAGGCAGTTTTGCATTGTAATTTGAACAATTTAAGCTCGGTTAGGAGCAGGAATAGTTTTGGTAAGAAAGATTTATAAACGTCTGTGTATCTGCCCCATAATAACTTTGCTATGCAAAAACGTAGCGCTGCCAAAATTTCCTTCACCATATTTGACCGCGCCTTGCTAAACTGGATTTATATCTTGAGGCAGTTTTATTATCTGGTTTAACAAGGGAAATCCCAGAAGGCGAAATAATTGCATCACAAGGATTAACAGGCAACACAAAATTAGTTTTAATTAAATCTATAAACAACACTGGACGCGTGCACTGGACCAGGGAATCCCCTGATACAAAAAGTACCAAAAAGTTTTTCCCAGATCTAGGAAAAACTTTTCCGTTTGTGTATTGCACATTCATAATGTACAGGATTACTCTTTGTACCATACAGATTGGGTGGGGGGTAACGTCAAATAAGGGGGTTTACAATACACAACACAGATTTTTATGGTGTTACATAACCAGAGTTCTGGAATATGATAGATAGATATAACAAAGATACCGGTAGATATTAGATATATAGATTGATATTAGATAGACAGATAGATAGACCAATCTATACATGTTGACCATGGGAAGAGTCCAGCTGTATTTGTACCCAGCCATTTATTTTTATTTTTAATCTCTTTATTGAAGAATAGAGACCTGTTAGAGTTGCATTTGTGACGCATAATGATCAGAATTCTAGGATACATCGTAGACATGCCACCATTCATTTTCTGCTTAAGGTTGTACAACAAGTAAGACAAAAACAAAAACACCCCCCCTCCCTTCCCCCAAACAGCAGAGAACTTATCAGGATGACGCCTCATTTCTGCATCATTCCAATGGGTCGTAATAAGACAAGAAATCATAATTCACCAGGAGGTCCTCTCGGGTTTCAGACCTCCAGTTTGCCTAGCTTTCCTCCTAATTGCGCCTCTAAGTACCATGTGGTTTGAGTGAAGGGAGACATCAGTTCCTTAAAGGGGTTATCCCGCTTCGCCTTTTTCACACTTACCTGCTGCCAGCGCGCCGTTCACTTCCTGGATCCTGGCTGGGGGCGGGCTTCATCTTGATTGAAGTCTTCTCCCGGCCGGGCCACGCAATGGACTGAATGCGCACGCCGCCGCGCATGCTCCATGGTGACTTATTCCTGGCCAGTATAGTATAGAGCCGGCGTGCGCGTTCGCGGCTCTGTACTATTCTGGCCAGGAAGAAGTCACCATCGTGCATGCGCGGCGGCGTGCGCGTTAAGGACAGCGAGCGGCGCAGCCGGGATAAAAGAAGGAGTCTCCTGCGGAGAAGAGCGGTGGCCGTAACCAGGGGAGACCGAATGACAACAATGAGGTAAGTGGAGATGAATTTTATTCTAAACGGTGGGAATTGGTTAATCAAATATATTTTTAAAAAAATGGTCACTGCTGATCATTATGATGGGATAACCCCTTTAATCTCTCCCGGTGACAAGGCGGCTTCTATGAATTTTCTAAATTTTTTGACGAAGCTGCTTTTTGATTTATCTTTATGTCCTTCCATTTCTAATCTTTCTAAGTGGAGCACTTGTTTCATGGTCCCTAACACTTCTTCCCACGCAGGGGATGAGCTCTCTAACCAATGCCTTAAAATGGACTTCTTAACGGACATAAGCAAGATATGTACTCCCTTTCCAGATACCCCTGCTCCCTCTGCTTCTGTTTGGTCTGAGTGATACTTGTACCCCCCAAACAGTCTCAATACATTTCACAGCCTGTTCCCAAATGGGCCTTAAGTTTGGGCAGTCCCACAAACCATGTAAAAGTCCCACTTTAGGTAGGCAGTCAAAGTCTAGCAATTCTAAATATGATTCTATATAATGGGTTAAGAAGTAAGGAATATTTAAGTCCAGCTAGAACATAACCCTTATGGAAAGATTAACTTTAATAGTACTAGTACAAAAAACAAATGTCCAATGGTGTCCAGATGTCCACCGAGAATATGGCATGCTATTTGGATATATGGGGGAACTATCCCTAGATGCATGCCCTGAGGCTAGACCTTCTGCCCAGGGGCGACCCCTTGTGGTGGGGACCCCCCGTCCTCGATCCTAGGCTAGCAACTCCTGACTTGCCCTATTGAGAATGGGCTGATAATTGTTGGTCTGACGGTGGACTCATATACATTTGGACAGAGAGGACCAGATACACAACACAAAGTGCACAGTGTATACAACCCTGATGATGTATAACACCAAGAGGTACACGGTGCAACAAACTAACTATATAAAAGACACCTTCGTATGATAGCAATTGATGTCACAGATCTTTTCTGTGGCCAACCCCAACGCCTTTCCCCCACGGTGTGGGATCATCGGGGGGTAAATTAATCTAGATATTTGTATGGATAAATAGACTAAAAATTGTCGAACGGAAGGAAGCCCAAATAATATTGGGGTATCCGTAAAGAGGGTAAATATGGCCGTTCGACATGAAGTGGTGTCACGATCAATAGTGGAATTTAGAAATGGACCATAGGAGGAGAAGAAGAAGGAAGAGCGGATACCGCATTCTGTCCTCCTAGGAGGACAGAATTGGGGGGAAGCGCCGCCACAGGCTCCAACAGTGACCCACAATGAATAGGCCATCTATCTTGAGTGGATGCCTAACTTGATCCGTAGTGGATCTGAGCTTATCGTTTCAATTAACATTCATGGATGCTGGTCTCTTTGGACACCATAAACCTTACAGTGACCCACGACCCGGTGGGCTTTGAGTGTCATACAAATTCTGTTTATATGTGTGCACTGAGTTACCCCTGGACACAAAACCTACTTTGAGCTTGGCTCATGTGAATTGTACGTGTCCACACATCAGGGCATGCAGTATCCGCTCTTCCTTCTTCTTCTCCTCCTATGATTGTCATCTGGTCCATTTTTAAATTCCACTATTGATCGTGACGTGACACCACTTCATGTCGAGCGGCCATATTTACCCTCTTTACGGATACCCCAATATTATTTGGGCTTCCTTCCGTTCGACAATTTTTAGTCTATTTATCCATACAAATATCTAGATTAATTTACCCCCCGATGATCCCACACCGTGGGGGAAAGGCGTTGGGGTTGGCCACAGAAAAGATCTGTGACATCAATTGCTATCATACGAAGGTGTCTTTTATATAGTTAGTTTGTTGCACCGTGTACCTCTTGGTGTTATACATCATCAGGGTTGTATACACTGTGCACTTTGTGTTGTGTATCTGGTCCTCTCTGTCCATATGTATATGAGTCCACCGTCAGACCAACAATTATCAGCCCATTCTCAATAGGGCAAGTCAGGAGTTGCTAGCCTAGGATCGAGGACGGGGGGTCCCCACCACAAGGGGTCGCCCCTGGGCAGAGGGTCTAGCCTCAGGGCATGCATCTAGGGATAGTTCCCCCATATATCCAAATAGCATGCCATATTCTCGGTGGACTGATATACATCTGGACACCATTGGACATTTGTTTGTTGTACTAGTACTATTAAAGTTAATCTTTCCATAAGGGTTATGTTCTAGCTGGACTTAAATATTCCCCACTTTAGGTAGGGAGCATTTGGGACTCTGCCTTAAATAATGGACCAGCGCGTTTTTATAGGATAAGTCAAAAACATATGTCGCCCTGTGCATTGTTCTAAATTAGGTTTTTCCACCATTGTTCTTTGCATAGGGCTTTCCGTACATACTCATGTCCATCCCTCACCTGCCTAGTTAAAATTGGGACGTCAAGTTCCCTTTCCCAGATAGAGAATGTATTTACAACCAGAGGTATGTTTTTTAGTATTATGGAGTTTACGATACATATCTGTCAGGGGATCATAGATTTGTCAGCCTCAAACCAGGCTAGTCTGTGTCTCCCCTAGCTGCTCGGCCTGCGCTCTGCAGTAGGAGCGAATCTGCTGGAACGGGAGGAAATGGGAAGAGTTTATGCCGTATTTAACACGGAACTTGTCTCTTCTAGTGCAATGTTTTGCTTTTTTCTAGTGTAATGCTTTAGTTTAAATGTCAGTTCTTGTTCTCCCGCCCATGGCATCTAGGATTGCTCCAAACAACATTTCATTGTATTGTACATTGTATTACATTGTATTGTACAGTGACAATAAAGGCATCTTATCTATCTTATCTTATGTGATTAGCTTCTGTTTTGTATTATCCAAAATATCATGCAGTTTTTGTTTCCGGACTCTGTACATTTTGTTGTCCCTTCCCTGGGAAAAGTAGGGCAGCTTCCACAACGGCAAGGGGTGAGGTATACGGGAAGTCGGTAGATTTTTCGTACCGTCTTCTAAGCCATGATGGTGTCTCTCAGCAGTATTGATTGTTTGATTTGGGTCGGAATATCTCCGAGCCTAGTATGCAGTAGTGCTGGGAGATCCCATGGGGCGGCTAATTCTCGCTCTATCCTTCCAGCTGAGAAGGAGGTTCCCCACACCCAGTCTTTGGCACGTCGGAACGAAGCTGCTAGGTTATAGTGGCGTATGTTCGGCAATTGGAGGCCCCCCTCCCATTTTAACATAGTCAATTTGTCATATGCCATGCGTGGTCTCTTTTTGTTGTTTTTCCAAAGGTAATTTGTGAATGTTCATTGTAATTTCCGTATGTCTGAGTGGGATGGTTTGTAGGGGGTATAGTCATTTTGAGAAGCTAGTCATTTTTATAAGTTGGGCCCTCCCATTTAGGGACAGAGGCAGATCTCCCCATCTTTCTAACTCTCTTTTGATCTTTTGGATTAGTGGCGGGTAGCTAGGGGAGTTTCCTATTTTCACTCAAAGGTAAGTGATGTAGTCGTGTCTTACCTCTACCCCGTAATGTCGATGGTTACCCGGTTTTACAGGATGAAAGAATAGGATCTGGCTTTTTATGACGTCGATCTTATACCCTGTTGCTCCTCCATAATGCAAGAGAGTGTCCAGAACCTTTCTAAAGGTGTTTTTCTGGGGATTGCAGAAATATCAGTAAATCGTCGGCAAAAAACACGCCAGGTTAATCTCACCGTTTCCCACCTTGATGCCCTCATACAAATTTGTCTGCACTAGCAGTTGGGCTAGGGGTTCCAGGGCCACATTAAATAAGAGTTCCCTTCTTAAGATCTAGTCTGGTGGATAGGAAGCCTGGAGTGTATGTACCCAGCCATTGTATCATTGGGTTGTTCAGAGTGTAGAGAGATATTAGATAAGCAGATGGATAGATATGAGATGGATAGATAGATATGAGATAGATATAGGACAACATATCAGACCAGTGAAGAGAGGAGACAGCCCCATCTGGATAAGAATAGGCTGCTCCATCCTAACCTCTCGGGCTGACGTCTACCTCTGTGCAGGGTACATAGCTCCGCCAGAGTCTCCGTACTTCAAACCCCAGGCAGCTTTGAGATCCTACAGAGGGAAGCATTTTCAGGCCCTGGACAATGTTCTCATCTATGGAGACCTCAATTCAAGAACAGGGAGGGAAAAAGACTGCCTGACCACTGACGGAAATGTCTATATATTCGGAGCAGACACTGACTGTGACCGCTCAGTGCACATTGGGAGTAACCGCTATGATGGCACAGCTAATAAAAGTGGCAGAAGTTAACCACCTCAGCCCCCCTAGCTGAAACACCCTTAATGACCAGGCCACTTTTTACACTTCTGCACTACACTACTTTCACCGTTTATTGCTCGGTCATGCAACTTACCACCCAAATGAATTTTACCTCCTTTTCTTCTCACTAATAGAGCTTTCATTTGGTGGTATTTCATTGCTGCTGACATTTTTACTTTTTTTTGTTATTAATCGAAATTTAATGAATTTTTTTCAAAAAAATTACATTTTTCACTTTCAGTTGTAAAATTCTTAAGAAAAAACGACATCCATATATACATTTTTCGCTAAATTTATTGTTCTACATGTCTTTGATAAAAAAAAAATGTTTGGGTAAAAGTTATAGCGTTTACAAAATATGGTACAAAAATGTGAATTTCCGCTTTTTGAAGCAGCTCTGACTTTCTGAGCACCTGTCATGTTTCCTGAGGATCTACAATGGAGAAAACAGTAGAAAACCCCCACAAATGACCCCATTTCGGAAAGAAGACACCCTAAGGTATTCGCTGATGGGCATAGTAAGTTCATAGAACTTTTTATTTTTTGTCACAAGTTAGCGGAAAATTATGATTTTTATTTTTATTTTTTTTCTTACAAAGTCTCATATTCCACTAACTTGTGACAAAAAATAAAAATTTCCATGAACTCACTAGGCCCATCATGAAATACCTTGGGGTGTCTTCTTTCCAAAATGGGGTCACTTGTGGGGTAGTTATACTGCCCTGGCATTTTAGTGGCCCAAATGTGTGCAAAGTAGTTTGCAATCAAAATGTGTAGAAAATGGCCTGTGAAATCCTAAAGGTGCTCTTTGGAATGTGTGCCCCTTTGCCCACCTAGGCTGCAAAAAAGTGTCACACGTGGTATCGCCGTACTCAGGAGAAGTTGGGTAATGTGTTTTAGGGTGTCATTTTACATATACCCATGCTGGGTGAGATAAATATCTTGGTCAAATGCCAACTTTGTATAAGAAAAAGGGAAAAGTTGTCTTTTGCCGAGATATTTCTCTCACCCAGCATGGGTATATGTAAAATGACACCCCAAAACACATTCCCCAACTTCTCCTGAGTACGGCGATACCATATGTGTGACACTTTTTTTGCAGCCTAGGTGGGCAAAGGGACCCAAATTCCAAAGAGCACCTTTCGGATTTCACAATCGTGCATACAATCGCCTTCATGTTCTTGCTGGTTGTATATCTGTGCTGATGCTGGTTTGTGCCAAGTGGAAATTCTCAAACGGTACAAATGTGTAAATATCTGATATCAGATTTAGTAACGGCTAAGGTTTCAGTATAAAAATCCCCGTAGGTTGTTCTAATAGACAATAATGATACTTATTATACCCATTTTATGTGCAGGGCAGCAGGAACTAAAAAGCGGTAGCCAAATAGTCTCCGAAACCAGGAGGAAAGTCCAGCAGAGCACAAAACACACGGGTCCATTAATAACCTGTAAATGATGAAGGAGCGCATTGTACACCTCCAGAGCCGCGATTGTTCTCCCAAACGATGCAAAAAGGGAAGCAGATTTATAGATTAGTGATATTGCTCTGATCAATCCCACGGCGCTGGATAGAGGATTGATTCATGCACTTTGGTTCCTTTCCCCAGTGGAGCTGAACACACCCATGCTAATCTTCTCTTCGACTGTCACAAATTCAATAGAAATATTTCGGGTGGGTCTACTCCTAAAAACGGTTGTCTCATAGAGGGAGGCCTTGGGGGAGACCCCCTTTATGACATTCACCGTCCTACACACTGAGTAAGCGTATGGGTGGACAGTGGTCATCTTGATGGGACACCTCCTTTAAAGGGCATCTGTCAGCAGTTTTGTACCTGTGACGCTGGCTGACCTGTTACATGTGCGCTTGGCAGCTGAAGGCATCTGTGTTGGTCCCATGTTCATATGTGCCCGCATTACTGAGAAAATGATGTGTTAATATATGCAAATGAGCCTCTAGGAGCAACAGGGACGTTGCCGTTACACCTAGAGGCTCTGCTCTCTCTGCAACTGCCCTCTGCAGTGAATCACCATGGTAAAAGATCATGTGACGTACCATGTGATGACCGAAGTGACGTCATCAAAGGTCCTTTACCTGTATTTAATGCTCACCACAGGTCCTATTCAACAAAGGAGACAGAAGGAGAAGCCGGGCTTCTCGATCAAGTGGACTAAGGTGAGTTAAATTATTAAATGCTATTATTTTCCCTTGTTATAAGGAAAAATAATACAATCTACAGAACACTGATCCCAAACCCGAACTTCTGTGAAGAAGTTCGGGTTTGGGTACCAAACATGCACGATTTTTTTCACGCGAGTGCAAAACGCAATACAACGCCTCTTATCCGGGCCAAAAATATGACGCCCGTGTGAAAGAGGCCTAAGGGTGTTGTGTAAGTGAACCTCTCGATTTTAGCAGTACCCCTGATCGTAGGGAAAGACTTTTTCGAGGGGAACACCAGGTCGCTACCTCTTGAGGAGGATAGGCACACGAGGCAGCTGGTCCAGGAGGTTCCTGAGAAAGGTACCAGAGGTACTGGCGCTGTCATCAGGCTGAGTCGTTACCAGGAGCAACAGTGCAGGACCGAAAAATGAGGCAGAGGCGATGTCACACAGGCAATAGGTCAGGACAGGCGGCACAGGTACAGGTCAGGCAATTCGGATCAGCAACAGGAGAGTAAAGGCAACCAGGCAGGGATCAAACAGGTAGCAGAGTCCAGGAACACAGGAACACAAGCGGATTCCAGGAACCTTAGCAGGACACAAGGACCTTGACACTGAGGCATCTGGGAATGGGACTGAGCCACTTATATATGTGCAGAAGGGCTAGAATTGGTTGGCGAGGTCACATGATCCAACCCATAAAACACAGGAAGTGACATGCGCCAGGACCTTAAGGAAATACTGCAGGAAACAAGCAGCAAAAATGCTGTGGCCAGGGCTGAAAGGAAACACTGGCAGCAGATCACCGCTGAACACGGAACCCGGGAACGCGGCGCACAGCATCCGCTGTTACAATCAGCTGTTTCTGGCACCCTCACCCATCAGCTGTTTCTGACACCTTACCTGATCAGCCATTTATGACACCCTACTCGATCAGCCATTTCTGGCACCCTCACTGTTCACACGTTTCTGGCACCCTCACCAATCAGCCGTTTCTGGCACCCTCACCAATCAGCTATTTTGGGCACCCTCACCGATCAGCTGTTTCGGGCAGTTGCCCGTGCAGTAAACTATGCAGTAGAGGGATTGGATGAACAAGTTCTGTCCACTGTGACCTATCCTTAGGATATGACATCAATATCTAAGTCCCCCAAAACCCCTTTAACATAGCAGAGTAGCAGCTCAGACAAGATGGCTGTCCCCTAATCATAACCCCCCAAAAAAAGAAAGAAAAACACTAAATTTACTGTAAAAATAGAAAAAAATATGTGCCATTATCTGGCTTTAATAAAAAAAAATCTAGGTGACACATTCAACCTGTTTTAATACAGTTTTAGAAATGTGTTGTTGCCCGTGGCAACCTACTTAGTTCAGTTATAATTGCAACAATCTAATATGTTACCGTGGTAACACTTTCCTCTGTCTCAAACCTAATTGTGACTTGACCGTGACTACTGTGGTTTTATCTTAAGAAATCGTTGTTGAAAGTCGAGTTGCAAAATGTTGTAAATCCTGAGAGACCGCGCTTCTCTTCTCGGAGCTTCTCTAAAATGTTGGTTGGGATTGTCCGAATAAACTGAAAAGGTATTTTTTTTTGTGACAACATGAATATAAGGTCCACTTATGTACAGCATTTTCAGACTATGGCTAGGGTGTGCCTTGGGAATGTGCCATGGCGTAATTGACATATAATACAATTCGCCGCATGCAACTTTCACCCTCTATAAGTGTTGGTTATGTAAGATTGTGGGGGGTGGGATCCTGTTTCATCCTGATCGCAGTCTTAAAGGGGTGGTGCCAGCATTGAATGTTAATTTTAATGTAATTCTGCATGAAAAACTAATTACTTTTGTAATTTACTTTCTGTTACAAAAATGTTCCACTTGTGAGATATTCTCTTTACTTAATTATAATGGCACCCCCTGGTGTTTAATCTGTATACTGATGGGCACGTCCACCTACTAAGACGGTCGTACATGTTCAGTTTATCCTTTAACTGCCACCAACGAGATCTACTGTTTGTAACCGTGACAATAAGGCCTCATGCACACGAACGTATTTTTCTTCTGTTTCCGTTCCGTTTCTTTTTTTGCAGATAGGATGCAGACCCATTCATTGCAATGGGTCCGCAAAAAATGCAGACAGCACACCGGGTGCTATCCGCATCTGTATATCCGTTCAGTAGCCCCGCAAAAAAAATATAACATGTCCTACTCTTGTCCGTTTTAGGTATTGTTACAATGGCTCCGCCCAAAAAAAAAAAAACGGGTGGCATCCTTTTTTTTGCGGATCCGCAATTTGCGGATTGCAAAACACATACAGTCATGTGCATGTAGCCTTAAAGTGAGAAAGCTGCAGTGGAAAGGACACTCCCCTCTAAAAAAGTGCACGCTCCCTGGAAAAGGACCCCCATCTTCAACTGCCAACCTGAAGAAACTTTAGTAGAGAAATTAAAGCGATTAATGGGGAGGTCTCTGGATCCATGAGAGGTACAGGGCAGGTTCTAGCTTTTTAGAGATTATGTACTATATGATGTCTGACTCTTTTTTTTTTTACATCAGTTATAGGATAACCCCTTTCATGTCTGCTGTGCTTTAGATTTTCTATCATATATAGACTCAGTCTAGAAATTCCTCACGGATAGATAGATGGACGGATGGATAGACAGATATGAAATACTTATATAAAATAGTAATACTAAATGCTAATAACAAATATCTGCACTCTGGCTGTAGAATTTATTTTAGTCAAATTTCACATAGCAGACAGCCTGGGCTAATGTCTGCAATCGGCGATAATGCAGATTTCAGACATTTAACCCCTTGGATGCTGTTGTTAAATGTGACATCTGAGCGCTAGAACTGATCCTCCGATTGCAGTTCATTCCTTACGGCAGCCTAAAGGATCCAAGGTTGCCGCAGCTATCTTCCTATGGAGACCCTGGCTGTGGCAGAGCTTCATAGGAACATCAAGAATTTCTCATAGACTTCAATGCTAATGCATTGGAGTCTATGAGGGAAGCAATCTGATGATCTAGGGCCGTGGTGGCGAACCATTTATAGGCAGAGTGCCCAAACGGCAACCCAAAACCCACTTATTTATCGCAAAGCGCCAACACGGCAATTTAACCTGAATACCAATATAGTATATCTTCCATGTATTTTATCACTTAGCTATGATAACCTGCCTACATTCAGTGCCCTGCCTGTGCCGTTCATAGTGTGCCCTGAGCTGATGAATGGCAGGAAAAGTCTAAGGCCTCTTTCACATGGGCGTCGCGTGTGAGGGCCGGATAGCATGCGGGTGCGTTGCGGGAAAATGCGCGAATTTTCCATGTGAGTGCAAAGCGTTTCGATGCGTTTTGCACGCGCGTGAGAAAAATCGGCATGTTTGGTACTCAGACCCGAACCTTGACTTCTTTACAGAAGTTCGGGTTTGGGATCGGTGTTGTGTAAATTTTATAGATAGATAGATATGAGAGAGAGAGATAGATAGATAGATCAATGGATAGATAGATAGATCAATGGATAGATAGATAGATAGATAGATAGATAGATAGATAGAAGAGAGATAGATAGATATGAGAGATGGATAGATAGATCAATAGATAGATAGATAGAGAGATAGATAGATCAATAGATAGATAGAAGAGCGATAGATAGATAGAAGAGAGAGATAGATAGATAGATCAATAGATAGATAGATATGAGAGAGAGAGATAGATAGATCAATAGATAGATAGATAGAAGAGAGAGAGATAGATAGATAGAAGAGAGATAGATAGAAGAGAGATAGATAGATATGAGAGATAGATAGATAGAAGAGAGACAGATAGATAGAAGAGAGAGAGAGAGAGAGATAGATCAATAGATAGATAGAGATATAGATATGAGAGAGAGAGAGAGATAGATAGATCAATAGATAGAAGAGAGAGATAGATAGATCGATAGATAGATATGAGAGAGAGAGATAGATAGATAGATCAATAGATAGATAGAGATATAGATAGATATGACAGAGAGATAGATAGATAGATAGATAGATAGATAGATACCCCTTGGTGCTTTTAATCAGAGTGAAAATGGAGCTGGACCCGCCGTGTTACAGTAGGTCCCACCTGATAAGAAGCTACCTTGTCGTCCGGTAGGTGGGCCCAACATATTTTGGATCAATAATATGCGCTAAGAGCTTCTTCACTGCTTTGCAGTAAGTATTGGCGTCATGTATTTGACCCTGTTCACACATTCACCTGTATACTCAGTCTTAGTGCACTTAGTGGTGTGCTGCTACTTTATTTGTTTGCTGTATTATTGCCGGGTAGCTTGCACCTGCGATTTGTCTCAGGAGGTGCTGTTCCGTTTTTTGCTTATAGATAGATACGAGAGAGAGACATAGATAAAGCAGAAACATTTGATAAAGGCTCCATAGAGAGAGCTGAAACTTTGCTATCACATGGGTTAATAAATCACCCGGTTTTTCATGATCTGGAGTGCTGCCTTCCTTTTTACCTAGGATAGATAGATATGATAGACACCGGTAGCTAAACACAGACAGATATGAGAGAAAAGAAATATCTATCTGTAGAAATCTAATGGTAGTGATATAAGGTAGGTGTTAGACCGGGCAGTCTCTCTAGACTTAGATCTTCTGTTTTGCGGTTTTCTGTTTCCTAGGCGTGGTTTTCCCCTTTTGGATCAGGGAGCAGGTTACAGAAGTGAGTAGAGGTGGAGCAGACGCTGCGGGGCAGCCAGTGTCACATGCAGGCAGACACAGCTTCTGGACGCTCGGGCTGCACACATGCCACATCCAACTGTGCAGATGAGCAAGAAGAGAAACCCAATCAAGACAGTCCTGAGCAAACTGAAGAACATCGATGTCTCCCCCCCGGAGGCTGGCCCCCTCCTGCCTAATAAAGGCCAGCCCAAAGACAAGCCGTGCCTGAGAAAATTAAAGGAAAGTTTAAAATTTGAAGTTCCTCTCACCAGTTATGTGAAACTGAAAAACAAAGTGAATCTGGTTTGTGACCCTCGGGAGAACTGTAAGTCTGGAGGTAAGTCGTCTCTGTTGTAACCTGTCATATTCCTAGAATCCCAGGGAGATTTATAAATGCGGCAGAATTCTGTGTCCTTTCATAGATGAATGAAAAGTTCTACAACTTTATATTAGATCCAATGTTTCAGTGTCTATCCGTGTTCAAGAACTCTTCTTGCTGTCAGTGAATGAGGAACCCGTTTAGATTCAGAGTGTCCAAACCCTTACAGACCCAGTTATGAGTCTGTTCAGTCTAGACTAGGGGTCAGCAACCTTCGGCACTTCAGCCGTTGTGAAACTACAACTCCCAGCATCCATACTTGCTCTTCTCCTCTCAGAACTCCCATAGAAATGAATGCAGCATGCTGGGAATTATAGTTTCACAACAGCTGAAGTGCCGAAGGTTGCCGACCCTTGGTCTACTCTAGACAATGCTCCATGAGCTAAACAGCCTGGATTGCGGACTGATACACGGTAACAAACGAGCAGAGAGATTTCTCCTGTAGCCGCTGATGTGTTTAGCTCACAGAGCATTGTCTAGACTGGGCACAGTTATATCCACTGCTGAGAGCAGGAGTGTTTTCATTCAATGACAGCAAGCTGAGATCTTTAATATGGTAAGGAACTGAAACATAATGGGAGTCATTTACAAATGCAGGTCATTGTTTCCTCCCTTCGCCTCGTCATAAATTAGGCACACCTCCGGCAGTCCACGGACTCCAGACTCTGACTGGTGTAGTTTTCACCCCGCTTTTACACCAAAATGGGGGTCTTGCAACTTTGAAATGCCTAAAACTGCCGGGGTGAATTTTTCTGGAGGTGGAACCCTGTTTCAACATTTGCTGTGGGGCCCGGTCATTTTTAGTTACGCCACTGTCCAGGGCTATATATCGGCACATGCGCAGTATTAGATTAGCTCTATGGCAGGGATGGCCAACCTGCGGCTCTCCAGCTGTTGCAAAACTCCAACTCCCTGCATGCCCACACTGCCTACAGCTTTCAGCCTACAGCAGGGCATGATGGGAGTTGTAGTTTTAAAACAGCTGGAAAGCCGCAGGTTGGCCATCCCTGCTCTATGGCATACTGCACATGCACCAATATATCTGCATGAACGAGGAGACTAGGTAAGTTTCTACTGCGCATGCCCAGGTTCTTGCCGCTGCAGAAGGGAGAATCTTTATCAGGCAGTATTGTCCTGTTTGAGAGCATTTCCTCTCTATAGGACGCTGAAGCAAACGCTGTCAAATTCTTAGTTATAGCTTCTTTTAAGGCTAGGACTACATGACGACTCGTTGCAGAGCTGTCAGACCGCAGTCTCAGGGCCTTGCAGGTTGCAGCATGACCACGTTCACGGTCATCAGTTGCAGTGTATCCCATGGCTAGGACTGGCCCACCAGCTTCCAACACAGTTGTGGCCCCAAGAGGTCCAACTAGACGATTTGGATGCCAATTACGTGCAATTCTTATAGGTTGATTGTCAAACATCATTTCCTACTGTGACCCAAAACTGACAGTGCCCCCTGGACCCCTGCATCATGCAAGTAAATAAATGACCGCATATTTATCAAAGTGATCAAACATGGCGGCATGTCTCTTTTTGTAAGTGTTTCTCGATGTCTCCACTGCATAGCCTGGGAGGGAGAAAGCTTCGCTCATAATGAACGCCATTGTTTTTCTTACTTGTGGTTGATATTACAGTCCTGATGCAACAATACCGTTCTCAGTTTTCTTCCTGACTCAGAATTGCATCAGGTTTTGCACGCTCTACGCCATTAATTAACTGTATTAAAACCGAAAGCAGGACAGGCTCTGTAAAAAATCTATAGGTACCGTATGTGGGTACCTACTTGTTGAGAAAGGCCTCCTGCACGTGACAGTAAGCATTTTGCGGTAAACCACGGAATCTGCAAAATATGGAGTTTTCTGGTATAGGACAATTAGGACATGTTCTGTCCTTTGTGGAACGGACATACAGATGCGGAAAGCACACAGGTGACTTCTATGTTCATTCTGCAAAATGCGGGCCAGGGACCCACTAAAGTCAAAAGGTCTGCAAAAAAACGAAAAAAACGGACGGCACACAGGCCGCTTCCGTATTTTACAGATCCACAGTTTGCAGACCGCAAAATGCTTATGGTCATGTTCATGAGCAATGTGCAGTCATAGCACTATAGAAATAACGGTACTTTATAGCACTTAAATAATAGTGCCATACAGGTTTGTTTCACACCGGTATTGAGATCCGGCAGACAATCTCAATACCGGAATTAGAGTCCATTCACATGTCCGTAACGTGTCTTGCGGATCCACGGATCCGCAAAACACGGACAACGGCAATGTGCGTTCCGCATTTTGCGGACAGCACATCGCCGGCACTAATAGGATATGCCTGTTCGCGTCCGCAATTGAGGACAAGAATAGGACATGTTCTATTTTTTTCGGGAACGGAAATGCAGGTCCGCAATTCCGTTCCGCAAAATGCAGAACGAAATTGCGGACATTTGAATGTCGTTTTGATTTTGCACATCAGGATGCATCCGTTCTGTTAGGATGCGATTGTGTGAAATCAAAACTGAAAAAAACGGATCCATCATTAAATACATTAAAAGTCAATGGGTGACAGATCCTTATTTTAGGCTCCAAAAAAAAACTGATCCGTCACCATTGACTTACATTGTTTTTAGTGACGGATCCGTTTTTTTGACCGGACAGAAAAAACACAGGTTGCAGCGGCGGTTTTGTGTCCGATCACAAAACGGAGTGCTAACGGAATGGAAGACATCCTGATGCGTCCTGACCGGATCTCTTTTCATTTAGAATGCATGAGGACTAAACAGAAAAGTGTGAAACAGGCCTTAAAGGGTTTGAATGGGAAAAACTAACTTAGGCTTCCTGCACACGACTGTAGGTGTCCCGTGGCCGTATTGCGGACCGCATTAGCGAATCCACATCACGGTTGCGAACCCATTCATTTCAATGGCAAATCTGGAGATGCTGAATGGTGCGGAACGGGAGCATGGAACGGAACCCTATGGAAGCACTACGGAGTGCTTCTGTGGGGTTTCGTCCCGTACTTCCATTCCGCAAAAAAGATAGAACATGTCCTATCTTTTTGTGGAACGGCCGGATAGCGGAACTATTAAAGTGTATGGGTCCGCGATCCACTGCGGCTGCCCCACGGTCGGTGTTCGTGCATTGCGGCCCTCATTTTGCGGGCTGCAGCACGGCCACGGGGCGCACACGTTCGTGTGTAGGAGGCCTTAGAGTCATGATGCACTTTGTACACAGCTTCCACATTCTATTCTATTTTATTTACTGCATAGCAAGACCCAAACTCCGTCCCCATCCACTGCGCCAAACAGCGCTTGCGCCATAGTCAAATCCATCGCTCGACTCTTCTCTCTACCCGTGCAGGGAGAAACTCTGAGCGAGTCACTGCCTAACTGATTTGATTGGGTCAGTGGGTGGTGAAGGCCCCCAGTCCTGACGCATGCGCAGGCTAATACGGCCCTATAGACCCTTTGTTATGAGCACATGCAGGGTGTTTTTACCTTAGCCTTAGATCCCACCTTTTTGACTCACACCCATCTCCAGAACCAATTGGGATTAGTCCAGGGGCGGACTGGAAACTTAAAGTGGCCCCATTGGGTCAACAATACCATAGTGCAGAGATGCTCAACCTGTGGCCCTCCCGATGTTGTACAACTACAACTCCTACCCTACTGTAGGCTGATAGCTGCAAGCTGTTCGGGCATGGTGGGAATTGTAGTTTTGCAACAGCTGGATGGCCGCAGGTTGAGCATGCCTGCCATAGTGCAAAATACCGCCCCAGTAGAACCAAATAACACAGTGTGGTACAATATACTGCCCCAAAAGCTGGCCCTCTGTGATTGCCATCAATAGCTACCATCTTCTGTCCTTCTCCTCCAGTTGTCTTTGATTAAGATATGGAGCAGGGGGCTTAGGAGGTGAGATGTGGGCCACAGCACTTGAATTTAGGAGGGCATGTGCGGTCACTGGCCGGGTACATGAGTACCTGATTCTCACAGTGTTAATTACTGTTGAGAGCTCATTATGTACCCAGTCAGCGCCAGGGGGGAGGACTTGGGTGGCCCCCTGGGGCATCAGCCCACCGGGAAATTTCCCTGTAGGGTCTATGGCCTTTCCACCCCTGGATTAGTCCCGCAGGGCTCTGAGACAGAGATTTTGTTCACCTATTTTATGTATTATTATTTCTGCTTTCACTGCTTCATTTTTGCACAGTGACACTTTATATCTTTTTATGGATTTTCTGTTGTGTGAGGTCACATTTCCTATGTCTGTTGGGTATATTTTTATGTATGTTGGGTATATTTTCCAGAAGATCAGTTCAAAAGTCTGATGAGCAAAAACGAATACTACGAAGCTTGTTTACTCATCCATGATGTAGAGCAAAGTGGAAAATTGGATGGCAGCAAATTGTATGAGATCATAGCCCAGAGGATGTGGACATCCTTGAGCCTGGCCCTCGATGGAGATCCCAATCAGACTGAGGGTCTTCGCACCATCTCTCAATGTATACAATGGGCAAAGGAGCAGAAATGCATAAAGGGTCCCGACTGGAGCCCACAGGAGTGGGACAAAGAAGTAGAGAGTCTTTTTGACAGTGATATTAGGAAGCACAGTCCAAAAGCTGAACTCGACAAAGGCCTGGACCGCTACCTGGAGGAACTTGAGAAGAACATTTCAGAGGTTATCAGGAGACTTGAGCAATTCCCAGAGGTCCTGACTGCTGCTTACCTGAAGCGCCTCCATGCCGAGTTACTTAATCAACTCACATCTTTGCTTGATAAGAAACTGAAGTATGACGATCATGTGCTGCTGTTTAGATGGACTCATAAGGAACACAGAAGGTAGGATATGTGGTGGTAATACATATAGCTTATTATAATGATAAGCCGTATTAAATGGGTTGTCCAAGATCAGGAAAAAATAAATAAAAATGTATTCCAAAAACAGTGTGCATAGTTTTTACGTGGGATTGCAGGTCAGCCCCATTCTCTTTACAGGGGCTATCCCTGAAATAAAAAATGATATATTATATATATAAATATATCTGGAGTAATGCCCACCGGCTGATCGGAGGGAGACCTGGGTGTCGGACCCTCACGATCAGATACTGAGAATAGATGATCAGTTAAAGAATCCCCGAAAACCCACTTTAACTATGTCAGTGCAAAAAGTGCTGCTCTCCAGTGTAATTTTCACCCTTTTTAGCTTCTTTACTCACCTGTCTGCAGCTCTGGTCTCTTCCCTTTCAGTAGGTGGGCAGCAGCTCATCTCATGTGACCATTAATCAGCTGCATCCACCGGGAGGGCATTGCAGTCAACTCTTGTTAACCCCTTCCTCACCTGCACAGAACCAGCGTTTTGACTAATAAATAATACTATGGTATAGGATGCCCCCTATTTCCTTTTCCACTGTCCAGTGAGAGATAGAGCTATGTACCTTAGATTAGAAGTGGGGATGAATGAATGAAAGGTTTCTGGGCCACTTCACTACAAGATGACTAAACCAAAATGGACAGGACTTATGGCGTATTCGCAGATCTGTGTCAGTTGGAGTATTTTGCATCTGCTAAGGTCCAAGTTCAGGAAATGTCTAAATTTTTTTAAAAACTTTAATTTTTTTTTCTATGCAATGGATCAGTGAAAAATGGACACAACACAGATGTTTTCTGCAGACCTATAGACTTGGCGTCTTTGAACTGCAAAATGGACCAAAGTAGTCTCTGTTTTTTTTTTTTCTGTTGACTGTAGCAAACATTTGAATAATCACATGAAAGTAAATGGATCTGTGGGTCCATGGTTGACCGATGTGTGAATAAACTGTAAGAGAGCGGGGAGGCTATTGAGCATGAGCGGTCCACCACTGAATGAAGAAGAAGGTGGACCATAATTTTGACCACAGGAGCAACAGTAGGGGGCGCTACTAGAGAGGAAAATGTACTGTACATAAAGAAACTGATATTTTTACTGCATTTATAATACTTTATTTGAAATGCCCTTTTCATTGCATAGTAATACTTTTCATAGGATAATCCATTTAATGGAGCTGAGATGGTTAGTTGTTTGAAGAATTGTGGTCTGTAAACCCCTCTTAAAAAGGTTTTTCACTTGGGAGGATAGTTGGTATAAGGTTCCCTTGACAATAGTGATCAGAAAGGGTCTCATTGCTGAGAAATCCAGCAATCAGCTACAATTCGTGGGAAAAGGCTGTCAGTTACTAATAGGCCACCGATTGGACTCCTAAGGGATTTAAATTAAAAAGTTGCATGTTTTACTGAAGCATTTCTCACAAGACTGTATATCGATGTGCTCAGCTCCTCCTGTTCTAATCAGGTAAGACTTCATGTTCAGCGTGACAGGTTCCCTTTAAAGGGGTTGTCCAGGCTTTTAGTATTGATGACCGATCCTCAGGATAGGTCATCAATATCAGATCAGCGGGCGTCGGACACCTGGCACCCCCACCGATCAGCGGTATGAGGAGACGTTGCGCGCAGTGTGTGCCGTCTCCTTTCTCTCTTCCTGCCCATGCTGCTGTATGTGTAGAAGAGAGAAGGGAGACGGCACACACTGCGTGCAACGTCTCCTCATACAGCTGAGGATAGGTCATCAATATCAGATCAGCGGGCGTCAAACACCTGGCACCCCCACCGATCAGCGGTATGAGGAGACGTTGCGCGCAGTGTGTGCCGTCTCCTTTATCTCTTCCTGCCCCTGCTGCTGTATGCCTAGAAGAGAGCAGGTAGACGGCACACACGGCGCGCAATGTCTCCTCATACAGCTGAGGATAGGTCATCAATATCAGATCAGCGGGCGTCCGACACCTGGCACCCTCACCGATCAGCGGTATGAGGAGACGTTGCGCGCAGTGTGTGCCGTCTCTTTTCTCTCTTCCCGCCCCTGCTGCTGTATGTCTAGAATAGAGAATGGAGACAGCACACACTGCGCGCAATGTCTCCTCATACCGCTGATCGGTGAGGGTGCCAGGTGTCGGACGATATTGAGGATAGGTCATCAATATCAGATCAGCGGGTGTCCGACACCTGGCACCCCCACCGATCAGCTGTATGAGGAGACGTTGCGCGCAGTGTGTGCAGTCTCCTTTCTCTCTTCCTGCCCCTGCTGCTGTATGTCCAGAATAGAGAAGGGAGACGGCACACACTGCGCGCAACGTCTCCTCATACAGCTGAGGATAGGTCATCATTATCAGATCAGCGGGCGTCCGACACCTGGCACCCCCACCGATCAGCTGTTGGAGGAGACGTTGCGCGCAGTGTGTGCCGTCTCCTTTCTCTCTTCCTGCCCCTGCTGCTGTATGCCTAGAAGAGAGCAGGTAGACGGCACACACGGCGCGCAATGTCTCCTCATACAGCTGAGGATAGGTCATCAATATCAGATCAGCGGGCGTCCGACACCTGGCACCCTCGGCGATCAGCGGTATGAGGAGACGTTGCACGCAGTGTGTGCCGTCTCTTTTCTCTCTTCCTGCCCCTGCTGCTGTATGTCTAGAATAGAAAATGGAGACAGCACACACTGCGCGCAATGTCTCCTCATACAGCTGAGGATAGGTCATCAATATCAGATCAGCGGGTGTCCGACACCTGGCACCCCCACCGATCAGCTGTATGAGGAGACGTTGCGCGCAGTGTGTGCAGTCTCCTTTCTCTCTTCCTGCCCCTGCTGCTGTATGTCCAGAATAGAGAAGGGAGACGGCACACACTGCGCGCAACGTCTCCTCATACAGCTGAGGATAGGTCATCAATAGTAAAAGCCCAGAGAACCTCTTTAACTAGGTGTTCCAGCCATTATGATTTATATATCACCTTTCCACTCTTGTGCTGTTTCCATATCATGGCATCCAGGTCCCCATTTACCATTTATTGTGGCAGTGCAGGGTCTGCTTTTTTTTCCTTCTGGAAACCAATGGGCTGAATAAAAATGCGAAATATCCTGTACAAGACAATGTAGGCTTTTAAAACTGCAATGTGCCTCAAAAACTGCGGAATTAATTAGCACAATTTGGTTTTAAACAAATCCAGTTCACAAAAATGGAAAACTAGATCAAATAATGGCACCCAGGAAGACACAGCAAATACAGTCTAACCTCCTCCTGCTACGTCTTATCGCAGTCGTGCATCATCCAGTCTACACAGCTGAGGGCTGTGCAGTTTAGGCCTCATGCACACGACCGTGGTGTGTTTTGCGGTCCGCAAACCGCGGATCCGCAAAACACGGATGGCGTCCGTGTGCGTTCTGCAATTTGCGGAACGGCACGGACAGCCTCTGCAAAGCGCGGACAAGAATAGGTTGTGTTATATTTTTTTTTGCAGACCGCGGAACGGAGCAACGGATGCGGACAGCACATGGAGTGCTGTCCGCATCTTTTGCGGCCTCGTTGAAGTGAATGGGTCGGCATCTGAGCCGCCAAAACTGCAGCTCGGATGCGGACCAAAACAATGGCCGTGTGCATGAGGCCTTACAGTTACATATTTAAAGGGATTCTTCCAATTTGGAAGAGGGTAACATCTGATCAGTGGGGGTCTGACCATAGGGACCCTGACAGATCACAAGTCCCCCGAGTGAATGGAGGGGCAGGTTGTGCTTGACCTCTGCTGCTCCATTCATTCTCTGTGAGACTTCCGGAGATAGCCAAGTACAGCACTCTGTTCATATGGAGGAAAGGGACCACCATTCTCCTGATTGCTGGGGATCCCAGTGGTCAGACCCCTCCCCCCACTGATCAGGTAGTTATCCCCTATCCTGTATAATTTTGGAACTTGGCATAAGCCCCTTTAATGCCTGATCTCAAACACGTTCCCATATAAAGAATTCTGCAAACTGAAAATGAAAGTTTCTTGTGGCTGTGAGTTTCCCATCGTCGTCTCTGGCGGGGCTGGGAATTTCCCGTTTGAAAAATATTTTTGGAAAAACTTATGCCAAACTTTGAAAACACAGAATTTCTTTCCGAAGAGCAGGCGGCCAGAGGATGATCTCAGCTATACAACATGTATCATGTAAGATTTTCCCCTATACTGTGTCATTTTAGGTCCAGCATTCTGTGCTGATTAAATCCTCAATATATCTTCTCCACAATAAGACCCCTATTTTTTTTGACACACAGCTCAAAATGCCTGTTATAGACTTACAGTTTAAATCAGCACCCCCCATATATAGAGTACTGCTGAAGATATAGACTCCCCTGACACACTAAGGGGGTCATTTAAAAGTTTTTTTGCGCTGCAATCTGCGACTTTTCCCCGCTCACGCCAGGTCTTAAAAAGGGGCATGGCGGGGAAGGGTCAGGCCGGCATGCCCGTCTCATTCATCATTTTCTATGCCTGTTTTAGGCATAGAAAATGGTCTAAATTTGAGCCAGCAAGGATGTTGGCTTACATTTAGACCAGTGGTGGTTATGCCGAAGTTATGTACGGGCCGGTGCCTCTACATAACTTCAGCGGATCTACCGCCAGGTAAAGGGCTTATTAAGACCTGCGTCGAAAATGCTGGTCCTAATAAATGACCTCCTAAAAGTCTATACTTTGTGTGTGCGCAGGATATCCAGTGCATCTTATGAGGTGCAGCTTCACACTGCTCTTTCCTTTCTCCTGCTTGTAAGAACTGACAGAGAAATCTATCACAAGCAGGAGGCAGGGAAGACAGGCTGAAGCTGCATCACATAATATGCTCTGAGACTCTGCAGTGTGAGACAGCAGTTCTGCATCTATCATTAGAAGACCTTAGATTGGACAAGCACAATATGATCACATTCCGCCCCAGTGTTTTAATACCTCATTCCCTGTGTCTCCAGTAAGCCAGAAGCATAATGGCAAATGTAGGCTGCATTAGCAGATCCATATCAGAGGGGAAGAATGAACAAAGATGGCAGACAACCCTTAAAAAGCGTATCACCTAAAATAGGCATACATTATATTATTTTTTAATAGGCTATGCTGCTATATATATATATATATATATATACACACTGAACAAAAATATAAACACAACACTTTCGGTTTTGCTCCCATTTTGTACGAGCTGAACTCAAAGATCTGAAACATTTTCTACAAACACAAAAGACCCATTACTCTCAAATATTGTTCACAAATCTGTCTAAATCTGTGTCAGTGAGCACTTCTCCTTTGCCGAGATAATCCATCCCACCTCACAGGTGCGGCATATCCAGGTGCTGATTAGACAGCATGAATATTGCACAGGTGTGCCTTACACTGCCCACAATAAAAGGCCACTCTGAAATGTGCACTTTGATCACACAGCCCAATGCCACAGATGTCGCAACGTTTGAGGGAGCGTGCATTTGGCATGCTGACTGCAGGAATGTCTACCAGAGCTGTTGCCCGTGCGATGAATGTTCATTTCTCTACCATAAGCCGTCTCCAAAGGCGTTTCAGAGAATTTGGCAGTACATCCAACCGGCCTCACAACCGCAGACAACGTGTAACCACACCATCCCAGGACCTCCACATCCAGCATGTTCACCTCCATGATCGTCTGAGACCAGCCACCCGGACAGCTGCAGCAACAATCGGTTTGCATAACCAAAGAATTTCTGCACAAACTATCAGAAACCGTCTCAGGGAAGCTCATCTGCTCGTCGTCCTCATCGGGGTCTGGACCTGACTGCAGTTCGTCGTCGTAACCGACTTGAGTGGGCAAATGCTCCCATTCGATGGCGTCTGGCACGTTGGAGAGGCGTTCTGTTCACGGATGAGTCCCGGTTTTCACTGTTCAGGGCAGATGGCAGACAGCGTGTGTGGTGTCGTGTGGGTGAGAGGTTTGCTGACGTCAACATTGTGGATCGAGTGGCCCATGGTGGCGGTGGGGTTATGGTATGGGCAGGCGTATGTTATGGACGACGAACACAGGTGCATTCTATTGATGGCATTTTGAATGCACAGAGATACCGTGACCAGATCCTGAGGCCCATTGTTGTTCCATTCATCCACGACCATCACCTCATGTTACAGCAGGATAATGCACAGCCCCATATTGCAAGGCTCTGTCCACAATTCCTGGAAGCTGAAACCCTCACAGTTCTTGCATGGCCAGCATACTCACCGGACATGTCACCTACTGAGCATGTTTGGGATGCTCTGGATCGGAGTATATGACAGCGCGTTCCAGTTCCTGCCAATATTCTGCAACTTCGCACAGAAGAGGAGTGGGCCAACATTTCACAGGCCAGAATCAGCAACCTGATCAACTCTATGCGACGGAGATGTGTTGCACTGCGTGAGGCAAATGGCCACACCAGATACTGACTGGTTTTTCATGCTGTCTAATCAGCACCTGGATATGCCACACTTGTGAGGTGGGATGGATGGTCTCGGCAAAGGAGAAGTGCTCACTAACACAGATTTAGACAGATTTGTGAACAATATTTGAAAGTAATGGGTCTATTGTGTTTGTAGAAAATGTTTCAGATCTTTAAGTTCAGATCATGCAAAATGGGAGCAAAACCGAAAGTGTTGCGTTTATATTTTTGTTCAGTGTGTGTGTGTATAGATATAGATATATATATATATATGTATGTATATATATATATATATATATATATATATATACAGTACAGACCAAAAGTTTGGACACACCTTCTTATTCAAAGAGTTTTCTTTATTTTCATGACTATGAAAATTGTAGATTCACACTGAAGGCATCAAAACTATGAATTAACACATGGAATTATATACATAACAAACAAGTGTGAAACAACTGAAAATATGTCATATTCTAGGTTCTTCAAAGTAGCCACCTTTTGCTTTGATTACTGCTTTGCACACTCTTGGCATTCTCTTGATGAGTTTCAAGAGGTAGTCTGAGAATGAGAAGGTGTGTCCAAAATTTTGGTCTGTACTGTATATATATATATATATATATATATATAGGCTGGAGTGCTTCTTTCTTTTAAAAAAACCTCTTGCTTCCTGTGGCTACCAGTGGCGGATTACAATAGGGACGTTCGGGTCGGCAGCCCCGGGCCCAGCACCGCTGGGGGGCCCAACGCTGACCCGAACGCCCACATACTGCGGCGGGGCACGGGAGCGCATAGCTCCCTGTCCCGTCGCCGATCACCGGCATTCAGCGCATAGGCCTCAGGCCTTGTAGGCCTGAGGCCTATGCGGTAGTGAAATCCCGGCGCAGGCGTGCGTGATGACGTCATCGCGCGCCTGTGCCGGGACGCAGCACAGTGACGCGCCTGACTCATCCCGCCCGCCTTCCTTCCTCTGCGAGCAAGCGCCTGGCCCTGGACATAGGTGAGTATTTATTTTTTCATTTTTTGTTCATTTTTTATTTTTTTATTTAATTTGCCTACTTGGGGGGGACACAGGAGGACCTATTAGGGAAGTCGATTACATGGGGGGGAATGTGGGGGCTGTATGGGGCCAAATTATTATGGGAGGGAATACTATGTGGGGGCAAATTACTAGATGGGGCAGTGTGGGGGCAAATTATTATGAGGGAATACTATGTGGGGGCAAATTACTATGTGGGGGCAAATTACTATGTGGGGGCAAATTATGAGAGGGACTACTATGTGGGGGCAAATTACTAGATGGGGCAGTGTGGGGGAAACTATTGTGTGGGGGCAAATTGCTGTGTGGGGGCAAATTATTATGGGAGGGACTACTATGTGGGGGCAAATTTCTATCTGGGGGCAGTGTGGGGGAACTATTGTGTGGGGGTAATTGCTATGTGGGGGCAAATTACTATGTGGGGGAAACTATTGTGTGGGGGCAGTGTGGGGGAAATTGCCATGTGGGGACAGTGTGGGGTAATTTCTATGTGGGGACAGTGTGGGGTAATTTCTATGTGGGGACAGTGTGGGGTAATTTCTATGTGGGGACAGTGTGGGGTAATTTCTATGTGGGGGCAAATTACTAGGTGGGGGCAGTGTGGGGAAAACTATTGTGGGGGGGCAAATTATTATGAGAGGGAATACTATGTGGGGACAAATTACTATGTGGGGGCAAATTATTATGAGAGGGACTACTATGTGGGGGCAAATTACTAGATGGGGCAGTGTGGGGCAAATTACTAGATGGGGCAGTGTGGGGGCAAATTACTAGATGGGGCAGTGTGGGGGCAAATTACTAGATGGGGCAGTGTGGGGGCAAATTGCTATGTGGGGGCAGTGTGGGGAAATTGCTATGTGGGGGAAACTATTGTGTGGGGGAAATTGCAATGTGGGGACAGTGTGGGGTAATTTCTGTGTGGGGTAATTTCTATGTGGGGACAGTGTGGGGTAATTGCTATGTGGGGGCAAAATACTTTGTGGGGGCAGTGTGGAGGAAATTACTATGTGGGGGCAGTGTGGAGGAAATTACTATGTGGGGGCAGTATGGGGCAAATTACTATGTGGGGGCAGTGTGGGGCAAATTACTATGTGGGGGCAGTGTGGGGCAAATTACTATGTGGGGGCAGTGTGGGGCAAATTACTGTGTGGGGCAAACTACTATATGGGGGCAGTGTGGGGCAAATTACTGTGTGGGGGCAAACTACTATATGGGGGCAGTTTGGGGGATATTACTGTGTGGGGGCAAATTACTATGGGGGGATTACTATGTGGGGGCAGTGTGGTGGAAATTACTATATGGGGGTGTTGCTATTGGGGAGGCACTATAGGGGCAATTCTATTATTCCTGGGGACACTATACAGGGATTATTGCCTGGAGCACAATAGAGGGTGGTATTATTACTGGGGGTCTCTAGGGGACATTTTAGCTGCTGTGGACACTATAGGAACATTTGGGGTAATTTATCAAACTGGTGTAATGCAGAACTGGCTTAGTTGCCCATAGCAGCCAATCAGATTCCACCTTTCATATTTGACAGCTCTTTTGGAAATCCAGTTCTACTTTACACCAGTTTGATAAATTACCCCAATTATATCTATCAGGGTCACTATTTTTTCAGCAGTATAGTTCCTGGGGCATTGGGGAGCACAACGGGCACAGTATTGGGGGTGGCAGGATGACACTGTGGGGACACCAGGATGAGGAGGTTGATGGAAAAATTTAGAAATCTAACGTGTCTGTGTTACAAACTGTAGAGACGAGATGCAGCTAAAAGAATTTGCCATGGTGGTCTGGGTCAAATGGAGGAGAAGAGGAAATAGAAGGTCTACATGACAGGAGATGTCACTGGATGTAACAGGTATGTGGTGCTGTATTCTCCTCCATGTCTTTTTTATTACAATTATATGTATTTTAAATTTGATGACCAAATTTTTCAGTTTAGGACCCAATTTGGGTATTTTTTTTTTTTGTCTGAAGATGTCATATGGCCTAAGAAGAGACTGTGGCGCTCATAAAGCACCGCAGCCTCTTCATACAAAAAAAAAACTAAACTAAACTAAAATGGAGGGGGGGGGGCCCAAGTTGGGTAGACAGCCCCGGGCCTATCATGCACTTAATCCGCCCCTGGGGCTTAGTTGCATACTGTTTTATTCTTGAGTTCAATGTATAAACAGTATGCAGTGAGCTCCCTCTAGTGGTGGCTGCAGGCAGACATAATTTTATCATTTAACTGTATGCTTGTACAGTGTGCTCTCTACCACTGCTGTGCTGCATTATAAAAAGTAATTATATCTGTTACAGGCTGTGCATGTGCCGGGTTGGATCAGAGGACTTTGATCATATGCTATTTGGAAACTGGTTCTTGGACAGTGGGAACAAGATAGCCTCTACTGGCCGTGTAAGTTAACCCTGCACATTTCTTACATATTTGTTTAAGGCCTCCTGCACATGACAGTTTTTTTTCACGGTCCGCAAAAACGGGGTCCGTGGGTCCGTGATCCGTGACCGTTTTTTCGTCCGTGGGTCTTCCTTGATTTTTGGAGGATCCACGGACATGAAAAAAAAGTCGTTTTGGTGTCCGCCTGGCCGTGCGGAGCCAAACAGATCCGTCCTGAATTACAATGCAAGTCAATGGGGACGGATCCGTTTGATGTTGACACAATATGGTGCCATTTCAAACGGATCCGTCCCCATTGACTTTCAATGTAAAGTCTGGAGTTCTTTTATACCATCGGATTGGAGTTTTCTCCAATCCGATGGTATATTTTAACTTGAAGCGTCCCCATCACCATGGGAACGCCTCTATGTTAGAATATACTGTCGGATATGAGCTACTTCGTGAACCTCAGATCCGACAGTATATTCTAACACAGAGGCGTTCCCATGGTGATGGGGACGCTTCAGGTTAGAATACACTACAAACTTTGTACAAGACTGCCCCCTGCTGTCTGGCAGCACCCGATCTCTTACAGGGGGATATGATAGCACAATTAACCCCTTCAGGTGCGGCACCTAAAGGGGTTAATTGTACTATCATATTCCCCTGTAAGAGATCAGGGCTGCCAGGCAGCAGGGGGCAGCCCCCCCCCTCCCCAGTTTAAATATCGTTGGTGGCACAGTGTGCGCCCACCATCGCCCCCCCTCCCTCCCTCTATTGTAATAAATCGTTGGTGGCACAGTGTGCCAACCACCATCGGCCCCCCTCCCTCCCTCTATTGTATTAAATCGTTGGTGGCACAGTGTGCCAACCACCATCGCCCCCCCCCCCCTCCCTCTATAGCAGTAACATTGGTGGCAGTGTGCGGTCTCTCATTCCCCCCCCCCCCCCCATCATTGGTGGCAGCGGAGTTCCGATCGGAGTCCCAGTTTAATCGCTGGGGCTCCGATCGGTAACCATGGCAACCAGGACGCTACTGCAGCCCTGGTTGCCATGGTTACTTAGCAATAGTACAACAGTAGAAGATTCATACTTACCTGTTTGCTGCTGCGATGTCTGTGTCCGGCCGGGAGCTCCTCCTACTGGTAAGTGAAAGGTCTGTGCGGCGCATTGCTAAAGAACTGTCACTTACCAGTAGGAGGAGCTCCCGGCCGTTCACAGACATCGCAGAAGCAAGCAGGTAAGTATGAATCTTCTACTGTTGTACTATTGCTAAGTAACCATGGCAACCAGGGCTGCAGTAGCTTCCTGGTTGCCATGGTTACCGATCGGAGCCCCAGCGATTAAACTGGGACTCCGATCGGAACTCCGCTGCCACCAATGATGGGGGGGGGGGAATGGGAGACCGCACACTGCCACCAATGTTACTGCTATAGAGGGAGGGGGGGGCGATGGTGGTTGGCACACTGTGCCACCAACGATTTAATACAATAGAGGGAGGGAGGGGGGCCGATGGTGGTTGGCACACTGTGCCACCAACGATTTAATACAATAGAGGGAGGGAGGGGGGGGGGCGATGGTGGGGGCACACTGTGCCACCAACGATTTATTACAATAGAGGGAGGGAGGGGGGGGGGCGATGGTGGGCGCACACTGTGCCACCAACGATATTCAAACTGGGGAGGGGGGGGGGTCTGCCCCCTGCTGCCTGGCAGCCCTGATCTCTTACAGGGGAATATGATAGTACAATTAACCCCTTTAGGTGCCGCACCTGAAGGGGTTAATTGTGCTATCATATCCCCCTGTAAGAGATCGGGTGCTTCCAGGCAGCAGGGGGCAGTCTTGTACAAAGTTTGCAGTGTATTCTAACTAGAAGCGTCCCCATCACCATGGGAACGCTTCTGTGTTAGAATATACTGTCGGAAATGAGTTTTCACGAAGTGAAAACTTAGATCAGAAAAAGCTTTTATGCAGACGGATCTTCGGATCCGTCTGTATGAAAGCAACCTACGGCCACGGATCACGGACACGGATGCCAATCTTGTGTGCATCCGTGTTCTTTCACGGACCCATTGACTTGAATGGGTCCGTGAACCGTTGTCCGTCAAAAAAATAGGACAGGTCATATTTTTTTGACGGACAGGATACACGGATCACGGCCTCGGCTGCAAAACGGTGCATTTTCCGATTTTTCCACGGACCCATTGAAAGTCAATGGGTCCGCGAAAAAAAACGGAAAACGGCACAACGGCCACGGGTGCACACAACGGTCGTGTGCAGGAGGCCTAAATCTCATCCACTTTGCTGTTACAGATTTTTCACGTGCAGTTCCGCAGCAGAAAATCCACAGCTTTAAAAACGAGCCTGGCCATCCCCTGATACTGCTTCCCAGTGGCTGGTGTTTTGCACACATAAGTTCTAACCTCCAGTCCTAACCTCTTCTTGTGTAATATCCTGCCGAAAAAACTGCTACTAATCTCGCATTTGACTTGGTACCTCGTTTGCCTTCTAGCTATTACTTATACAGGGCTAGGCATCATGCACAAGACCGTATGTATTTTGCTAACCGCAAAAAAAAAATGGATGCATCCTTTTTTTTGCGGATCCTTTGTAACAATGCCAATGAATAGGACATGTTCTATTTTTTTGTGATACGGACATGGAATGCTCACAGATGAATTTCCGTTTTTTTGCGGCTCCATTGAAATTAATGGTTTTCGCATATGGGCTGCAAAAAAAAAACTAACGGACACGCACAAAAAATACGTTCTTGTGCTTGAGCCCTTCCTTAGTCCAGGTCCATAGATCCTTGCCTTTCTGTAGGAGCTAGGTAAAGAAAATGACCCTACACCCAGACAGGTTATAAAAGTTAAGGCAGCTGGGGCTCCGACCTCAGGGTATTAGAGGTCAGGGACCATGATATCTACAGGTGAAACTCGAAAAATTTGAATATCGTGCAAAAGTTCATTTATTTCAGTAATGCAACTTAAAAGGAGTTCTATTAATGCAGCTTAAAATTTAGAATATTGTGAAAAGGTTCAATATTCTAGGCTCAAAGTGTCGCACTCTAGTCATCTAATTAATCCATACCCCCTGAGCTAAGGGGACCTGAGATTGTGACTTTGGGGTTTTCACAAGCTGTAAGCCATAATCATCCAAATTATAACAAATAAAGGCTTGAGATATCTCGCTTTGCCTGTAATGAGTCTCATGTGTTAGTTTCACCTTTTAAGTTGCATTACCGAAATAAATGAACTTTGCACGATATTCAAATTTTTCGAGTTTCACCTGTATATGCCCTGATAGGATGTTATCCATATGTAAAGCCACCAGCAAATCTTTGTCTGTAGGGGACATAAAGCTTCATGCAGCACCCACAATAGACCTATATGTTACCGATGGGTCCTCTGGATAAAATATAGTGTGGTAATGTGAACAGTGCTGGAAGGCATGTATGTCCCACTCAGGTACCTCAGATGGGTGAGACAACTAAAATCCAGAGGGCTGCAGTAGTCTCAGCAAAGCAGAGTTTGCTGAGACAGTTTTGTTTATTAATTCAGGGCTGTATTTTAATTGGATTGGCGGGTAGGCTTGGCAGTGGGATCTGCCAATCTACACCCTTCCGGCGTGCGTATTCCCTGAGGTGATTGCAGGTGAGGCCTGCTTTAATCAGGCCGGCATAAAGCGTCTCTCAGGATGTCAGTCTGGGGGAAGTGTGTGTGATCCTGGAGCAGAGGCTCTGTGAGTGTGGTCTCAGCTGGGCTAGGCTGAGGGGTCACAAGGCTGGGAGATGGCCTGGAATTTTGGGGACTCGTATTTGCTACAGCCTGGAGGCTGCTGGACTATTGGGCTGAGAAAGCCGCACCTGAAACAGTGTGTGAACTGTGATGTATAAGTGAGTCAGAGAGACACGTCATATTTGTTTAGTTAGTGCCTATACGGGCCAGGTGTTTATTTTGCTTTGTTTGTGCTTTGTGTGTGAAGACTGCCAAATAAATGCACCGTTTTGACCTTAAGGGTCCATTCACACGTCCGTTTTTTCTTTCCTGATCTGTTCCGTTTTTTCAGGAACAGATCAGGACCAGATCTGGACCCATTCATTTTCAATGGGTCCTGGAAAAAATCGGACAGCACAATGTGTGCTGTCCGTTTCCGTTGTTCCGTTCCACATGTCCGTTTAAATATAAAACATGTCCTATTCTTGTCCTGAAAAATCGGATCCTGGTACAATACAAAGTCAATGGATCCGCAAAAAACGGATGACATTCGGATGTCATTCCGTATGTCATCCGTTTTTTGCGGATTCCGTTCCTGGAAACACATAACAAATTTTATTTATTTATTTTTTTTCAATTTTTTTTCAAAGAAATCCAAACAACTTTATTTGATTATTGAAATGTATACATGTTTCCGTTTTTTGCGGATCCGCAAAAAACGGATGACATACGGAAACATTTTCAGGAACAACGGATCCGCAAAAAACGGACCGTTTTTCAGTATGAAAAAAAACAGGACGTGTGAATGGACCCTAAACCTGGTGTCCCTGAAGAAGTCTGTGAGTATGACCCCCTGAGAGAGCGAACCCTGGCAATAGATTGAAGTTTTTTACGGCATAGAGGCCGGGTAATTGATAGCAGAAAACCTCCTGTGTATTCAGCCCCTGTACTGGTGTTAGACTGTAGGTGTACTGTCATATGGTGCACAGAGGCTTGACTCAGATGACGGTTTGGCTACATGCGCATGATACATATTACACGGTGCACGTGGATATTATGCATGGATTTTGTGCGTAAAATCCGCAGCATAATGCAGCGCTAGCTAAGTAATCAGATTTTCCAAATCTCACGTGCACAGTGCAGAAATTGACCTGCGGTGCCGGTTTTTCAAATCTGCCGCTTGTCAATTAGGCAAGTTTTTTAAGTGCAGATTTCACCCGTTGCAATGCGGGAAATTTGGGGCAAATCTGCATCCTTGACAAAATCCGCAAGTAGCACAGATGCAGATTTTGGTGCGGAAATGCTGCAAAAAACGCTGGAAAATCTGCACAAATTACACAGCTGTGTGCGTGTACCGTAATGTCTGTCCAGACTGTGTGCAATTCACACTTCAGTCAATAAGCAGCAGCATGCCCCAATTTTTTTTGCTTTCAAATGAATTGGGTCCTTAAAAAAAAAAAAAAAAGGACATACCCAGATGTCCACATACGTCGTTGGTTTCCATCCTCCAGAATCAAGCTTAATTTACCGTAATATCACAAGTGAAAAACATCACATGTGACTTAAGCCAAACTGCGGCACACAATGATCTGATGCTGTTGTGAAAACAGCGAATGAGATTTACAGTATACAACCCGTGCATGAAGAAAACCCAAGGTAATGCAAGCATGGGCAAGTCCTACGCGTGGTTTTTATAGAAATTTTTTTATTTATGGAAATAGCACCGCTCTTGTGACCGTCTCTGCTGTTGCAACATTGACTTGAATGGGGCTGAGCTGCAATACCAGACTCAGCCTTATAGGAACGAGCGGCGCTGTTTCTGGAAAAAAAAGTCCTGTTTTCTAATGTTACGTCCTTAAATCATTGTATGGACGGTACATAGTGTCTGTGATGAAACTCAGTTGTCGCTGTTGCGTCCAGTGATGAAATCCGTCCTCTTTCCATTACAGGAGGCAATTTACAAGACATTTGTTGAAATTCTTCAGAGTGAAATCGTGTGGAATTCATATCCGGAAAGTGAAGTGCGGTATTATTTCACTGACATCTTGGAGGTAACTTATAACGATGATATTATAAAAGGGGTTCTCTGCATAATTCCTGGCACTGGCGTCCTGCAGCTTGAGGTGGGAGCTGAGCTGCAGTCCCCCAGCACAGTCACTAGATTGTGGACGGTTGACTTCTGCTTCCGATCCGTACACCATGTAGTGTCTGGGATAGCGGCAGCCAGAAACGACAGACAGTTAAAGAGGTATTACGACTACAGATATTCATGGCTCATCCACAGGAAAATGTCGGGAAAAGGGGCGTAAATTGACAGTGACCTTGAATGACTTTAATTGATATAACAATCTGTAGTCGGAACACCCCTTTAATAAAAAAAAAAAAAACCCTCCCCATTATAAAGTTACTATCATAATTGTTCCCACTGCAGGAAGGAATCCTCTTGATAATAAAGGCTAATTAAGACGGCCATATTTCTGGTTCCGCATCCGATCCGCAATTTTGCGGAATGGGTGCGGACCTATTCCTTTGAATGGGGCCGCAAAAGATGCGGACAGCGCACCGCGTGCTGTCTGCATCCATACTTCTGTTCCGCGGCTCCGCAAAAAAAGATAGAGCATGTCCTATATCTTTTCTATATAGTATCAGTGTTTTGCGGATCTGCAATTTGCAGACCGCAAACCACTTACGGTCCTCTCAATGTACCCTTACCCTGCAGGGCTGGTGATCCCCTGGATATTGCTAAATATGATATTGGCTCCAAACCTAGAACCCGAGAGCCATATAGGACATCCGTCACTGAAGTAACATGTACAGTACATTTGGCAGGTGCAAATATGCATGTTTATGGCTGTGTTCACAAGTGCAGTTTTTGGATTCTTTTTTATTTTAAAAATGTCAAATAACTGCTGGCTGAATGATTGTTATGTCATGTATATTAACCGGAATATTCCATAAGGTACTTTGTGGGGTAAACCAATGTTTTTAGGACCTTGGCATGGAGGGTCAGGGTGTTGGCAATCAATTATAGGCCAGTAAGAATATAGGCAAATTCAACATGTACTCTTGGTGCTATTTTATATAACGCTTCTTAAAGGGCATCTGTCAGAAGGATCAACCCTAATAAGTATGCCATAATGGCTGTCAGGGACGAAACTGCTGACGGCGGCCGTTCCGTGCATTGGCGACCGCAATTTGCAGTCCCCAATGCACGGGCAATGTCCGTGCGGTGGTCGGGATGGATCAAGACCTGTTCAACTTGAATGGGTCCGTGATCCGTCCGCACTGCAAAAAAATAGAACATGTTCTATTTTTTTGGGGTGCGCAGGCACGGACAGAAGCACCACGGAAGCACTCCGTTCCGTGCCTCCGTTCCACACCGCAGCTCCGGATTCACTTGAATGTGTCCGCATCCGTGATGCGGGGAGCACACGGCCGGTGCCCGCATATTGCGGACCCGCTGTTTGCGGGCCGCAATATGGCCACAGCCGCGCAACGGCCGTGTGCATGAGGCCTAAGGCTTATCTTTCTCTGCCTCCACCGCCCCCCTATCAGTTGCTGGGAAGTGTAAAATAAAAAATAGTAACAAAACCTCACCGCAAACCACACCGCAGCTTATAGCCTCGATCATGAGCGATCAAGAACTATCTTATATATCCCATATATCAAAACAACCTGTACTGAAAGAAGGCATAATTTCAATCAAAACTATAAAAAAAAATAAAAAAATAACAAAAACAGACTATCCTCCCCACCACCACCCTTTTTTGTACATTTTCCTGGTTACAAAGAAAAAACATATACAAAATATTACATATAAATAGAAAAGATATGGCTTTGGCTTTTAAAGCTGCATGTACTGAAGAAAAAAAAACGGAAAATGCTCCTGTTCAGGGAAGATGGGGGTGAATGGCCCGGTCTTGAACTGGTTAAGAAACCCACAACCCTGTAAACAAAGTTCACGTCTTTAATCTGGAATTAAATACAGTGAGTCATAGATTTAGCAACTTCCCTAATAAGAAATGTCTAAATCCAGGTTTATATCTTGTCCTCTTGTAGGAAGGAACTCGGATATGCAGGGCAGTCGGGGACCTGGGGGACACCATGGTATCCAGGCTACAATCCTTGCTATGGGAAGAGATTTTGCATTTCGTGACCAGGTAACAATCTGTTGATATAGAACGTCCCTTAAAAAGGGGTTGTCCGGGACTGCTTTCTTCCAAAAACAGAGCCACACCTGTCCACAGGGAGTGTGCCTGACCTTGCAAGACAACCCTATTCACTTTAGTAGAGGTGAGTCACAATTCCAGACACAACCCGCCAACATGTGTGCCGCTGTTTTTGGAAGAAATCAGCCAAGTGTTTTCTAATCCTGAAACCCCCTTTATTAAAGGGGTTGTTGGGCCTTGGAGCCGACAACCCCTATGGTCCAGAACTGTGCCAGAAGTAAGACCTACCTGTCCGCGGTCATGCTGCTGCTCCATTCCTGGGCCCCTGTTGATATGCCATAAATGGCCCAGATGGGAATACCCCTTTAATTCCCTTCAAATAGTATATGACAAAACTGTCTGCTTACTGTCCCCACTAGGGGGAGCTCAGTGCATAGGAATTCATACAGCTACAGTTGAACTTTATGGAAGCTGTAAAACACTGTATGCTTCTGGCTCAGGAGAAACAGTTCAGCACCAGACCCCTCTCCCTCAGTTCCGATGGTGGCTCACTGCTACAGGGGTTAATGTTCTATTGCACTGTGGTTCACCGCTACAGGGGTTAATGCACACTGTGTGTGCAGTTTCATTCATAACCCCATAGCTAATGTGACTACTATGCACTCTGTATTCCAAAGAGCTGTATCTGGGTTCGAATTAGTTAACTTGCAGATAGTGATAGTTGCCAGGTAGACGGCTGGCCCCCCTCCCCTGGTTAGTGGGTTCCTAGCAAGTAAACCAAGAAAGAGGATGTGTGTGATGGCTGCTGGCATATAATCTAGTCAAGCTGAAGCTAAAGCAGGAGAAAATAATTCCTGTCAGTGTAGAGCTGCCAGAAAAGCAACTGTGCTAAGAACCAACCTCTGAGGGAGAGAAGAACAGACTTTTTACTGAAGTTTGAGGACCATTAAAAAAGGGACAGTGCTCGGACAAGGAAGCCAGTGAAAGGAAAAGCACAGCTATGGCTGTAGACTTCACTGCATATGGATTGAGGCATTTGCTTCAGGCACCCACCACACTCCTGAGACTTCTTATCCATCCATTGTAGGACTGCACCCTTGGCCATTGCAGAGAGATATTAAGAGAAATTGCACACCTTTCGTCAATTGGGAAGATTGCTTGTATCAATAGAAAGAGACTCAGGGAGGTTCCACCATAGTATCCACCACCTTTGCGAAAAGCCAAGCTTGTGGTATATCTGAGGACTGTGTCCAATACTTGTACTTGTACCATGCCACCCATTATCCCTTCAGAAACCAAGCCGTCCTGGTCATTTGTCTCCATATCTGACCCAGACACTTGTTCTCCGACGTTGCACGTCGCTGCATATCTAACACCAAGGGCACTTCAGCCACCGCTAGGCAGGAGACCCCAAAATCCAGGATGGGCCCTATGGAGAAAAAGGGTTGCGCCCCTCCCATCACTGCATGCGTGGCCTGGGGGAGGGCTGGAGCATGGCTAGCCACCCTGAGGACTACGACCATCCTTATTGCCACCTTCACCACACGCATCCCCTCCACCCCATTCCCCCTGTGGGCCGGCATGCTGCAATAGTGGTCCTCTATGGGAGCCCTACAGCAGCGTCATACATGACAGCCACGAGGACTCAATGCTTATGAAGCAGCTGCCTGTAACATACAGTTTGTGGTTTTTTAAGTGTTTTTTGACTAATTGAAATCATGAACTGAAAGTCCTGTCTGTGCACATGTAGACGCTCTAGATCATGTAGGTGTGCAGGACTGTTTCATCACACATCCCTTTTTGGCTTTCATTGGCTAATTATATTTCTTGTTCCATCCGTTTGTACACTTTGCTCTTATTCTGAATACTTCTGTGTTTCTATATGTCTTGAGGCTCGTGTTTTGTGCAATCAGTTGAGCAACGTGTATGCAGATAACAGATAAAGCACAATAGGGATGAACTGCAATACCAAACATAGCCTGTGAACAAGAGTGGCACTGTTCATAGAACCGCACAGCAAACACAAGGGTCTAAGTCTGGCCTACATGTGGATGGACGGAAAATGATGTCAATTTAAAGGGGGTGTCCAGGATTGTGACATTGATGGCCAGGTCATCAATATCTGATCAGTGGGGGTCCAACTCCCAGCAGCCCTGCTGATCAGCTGTTTAAATAGGCCACGTGGCTCCGGCGAGGGCTGTGGTCTCTTCCTAGGCATTGACATCACATTCATCAGTCACATATAGAGCCATTATACAATGTACGGCGCTGTGCTTGGTAAGATGTGAAGGGGGTGTCAGAAGTCGGACCTGCTCTGATCAGACGTCCTGTCCTGAGGATGGCCCATCAACTTCATAGGGGTGCCCGGAAATAAGCCCTTGCAATGCAGCGTGGAAGCGTGAATTCTTTACGCACATTCATTGGTATAGCACTGGATACTGCGATACAAAAAGACAGGAAATCTCAGTGTGAACCCAGAGTGGACTAATATATATGTATTGTCCCAACCTAGGTATACAGCGTTCCTAACGGAGAAAGTAGAGGGAGCGGCCTCCAAGAACGGGATATGTGTTGGGATAAGAATTGTAAAGAATTGCTGCATTTTACGGTAATTACTATTTATGTTCAGAAGATTTTAATGTTTCTGCTTATTCTATCTATTTATCTATCTATCTTTCTAAAAGTAAAGAAACAGCAGCACTAGTCAAAATGTCCAGAAAAGGGCGCAATTCCTCCAGGCTGTAGGTAATTGAGCCTATAGATATCGGAAACGTTGCAAGTTGGGTGAATACAGTGGTCCACCATTTTTCACTATTTGGAGTGCTGCCTCGTTCTATAACTTTTGGATATCTATCTAAGATAGATAGATAGATATGAGAGAGGGATAGATAGGAGACAGATAAATATGAGAGAAAGATAGATAGATAGATAGATAGATAGATAGATAGATAGATAGATATGAGATAGATAGATAGATAGATAGATATGAGAGAGAGAGATAGATAGATAGACAGATAGATATGAGAGAGAGAGAGAGATAGATAGATAGATAATAGATAGATATGAGATAGATTATAGATAGATAGGAGATAGATAGAGATATAGATAGATATGAGATGAGATATAGATAGATAGAAGAGAGATAGATAGATAGAAGAGAGATAGATAGATAGATATGAGAGATAGATATGAGAGAGAGAGAGATAGATATGATAGATATTAGATAGATAGTAATGAGATAGATAGATATGAGATAGATAGATATGAGATAGATAGATAGATAGATATTAGATAGATAGATATGAGAGAGAGAGAGAGAGATAGATAGATAGATAGATATGAAGAGGAGAACACAACGGCCATAGCAGCACAATATATTACTGCCTGCCATAGACTGAGAGGAGCCTGATATACCATGGACTCCTATACCCCCACCCTGGACCTGTCCCCACCCCCAACCCTACTACCCAATTATTTACCACTTGCTTTGGCAATGCTAAAATGTATTTAGTCCTGCCAATAAAGCTGATTTGATTTGATTTGATATGAGTTAGATATGAGATAGATAGATATGAGAGAGAGATAGATAGATATGAGTTAGATAGATAGATATTAGATAGATGATACAGCCAGTAATCATGTGCTGTGTAGATGACAGTATAACACAGTAATATAGATTTATTGCTTCTTTTTTTTTTTTTTTTTCCCCATTTCCGGATGTAAACGGTGATTACAGTAAATGACTGTTTATTCATGGACCTCCTGATTCTGTGTCATAAATGTAGAGACTCCTGGTATGAATAGACTTCTATTTCCAGCAGTGACAAGTGCACCAGTCAGATCTGGTTGTCATCTGTGTCGCTGTACTGGTAGACTGAGTACGCACATACCAAGACACTGGTAGACACAGATGCCATATTTACTAGAGCAGGGCTCCCCTGGGAGATAAGGGTTAGGTCTGATTCACATCTGCGTTTAACTGCTCCGGCAAAAGAACAGCCTGCCGGAGTTCACCAGATTCGGCATAGCCCTTCTTGCAAGGCTTGTAGTCCGGCCAAAGCTGGCACTTATGCCAGAAAGCAGCCAGATCACTGCCGGATGCCACTATAGGCAACGGGGTCCGGTGAATTCTGGCAAGCTGTACGTCTGCCGGGATGTGAACACAGATGTGAATCAGCCCTTACCTGCACAACTTCAAATGAATGCTGCTCTTCCCAGCTATAATTACATATTAAAACCCTGTCTGCCTGCAGCCACCACTAGAGGGAGCACACTGCATATGGATTTATATGGTTCCAGTTGAACTCAATAAGAGCTGTACAAATTTGTATTCAGGTAGCTACCCCTAGTGATGGCTGCAGGCAGTTAAAATTGTATCTTGTAGCTATTTTAGTATATTAATGTTATTACGTAATAGTTTTCAGCGATGTACAAAGATTGTCACCATTCACATCAGTTCTTGTCCTCGATGGGACTCACAATCTAACTCCCTGATCTCAGACACACCACCTAGGTTCAATTTTATAGGAAACCATAGGAATCGCCCTCTCGGTATATGCCATAAATGTCCTATGCCTGGACCTGCATCTATTGCGAGAACGGGGCCCTGCTTGCACCCTCAGAGGAGTGAGGCGGCTGCACATGAGCGACTCTCTCCATTTACTTCTATGGGCTCGCTGAGCATAGCCGAGTGCACTTGCCAAAGATGATCCAGCAATGGGGTGGATGGCAGATGTATGGCATACAGGTATATAGCAGATGAATGACAGAGAAACAAAGAACTGACCCTATCTGAAATCAAGTCAGGAAATCTCAAACACAGAATCTACAGATTCCAGAATACACAGAAAACACTCTAGACTAGCACAAGATACAATCAAGGACCTACTGATCTCAAGTACAAAGTTTCTAGAAGGGGGTGTAATTTCAAAGGCTATACCCAGCAACTAGAATGGAGTAAGGCCTAGATTTAAAAAGGCTCAACAATCAGCAACTTCACCCTAATCAACCAGGCAGAGCTAGGCGATAACCGAAACACAGATCCAAATGCAAGACAGTTACCTAGCAACTGCCAAACATAGTTAGTACCTAGGTGAACATGAAGCAACAGGGAGACCCCAAGTAAACGGAGAGACACACATGCACCCCTGCCTCTTCATTCACTGCACCTGCAAGACGTTCTGAAGATAGGATTTATAGCATATCTGCAGGATGTTTAGGTGGGAATACCCCATTTCTTCTGAATATATATATATATTTATTTATTAGTGGTCAGCATTGCCATTCCAATGTTTTGATACCCAGCAGCAGCAGGAAGATGTATTCTGCCAGTAAGGGGAGCGTTCGTAGGTTAGATCACATGCCACCCAATGTAGTATGGAAAATGTCGATAAACGAGAATGTGGGGGATTTCATATGATGCTTAGAAGACCTATTTTGGGTGTGTGAGAGGGTGAGCTCAGCTGCAGGACGAATCATGTGGGTGTTAATTAAAAAAAGCAAATGTTGAAGATCTAATTTCCATCCGTTTATTTCGGTTTTGGTCTCCACTCTCCTGGCAGTGTGGCATTGACTTATGTATCCAAGCAGGGCGTACACAGATCTCGCAGGGCCCCATACCAAAACTTAGTATGGGCCCCCCTACACCACCAGTTTCCCAGCATGTGTGCATCAAACACTCCCAGGCAGCGCAGAATTCAAAGCTCCATGTCCTGGATTTTTGACAAATTTACAATCTCATTTTTTTTTTTTATTAGGCATTAAGAAATTTTCATTTAAAAATTTTTTGGTAAAAAAGCCACCCTCGACCTCCCCCACGTTATTCAGCTTCTACATTGGAAAAGGTGCTTTAAAAATATGTCGCTCTTTCTGAACACAATATTTCACGCCAGACAATGGGTATAACTACACTGATAAACTTCCTGCTTCATTTCACATATTACAAAACTCGCTGCCTGCAGCCACCACTAGGGGGAGCTCAGCAATAGGAGTTTATGCAGTTACCATTTTCTGCAATGGAAGCTGTAATCACCTCTTTGCACTGAGCTCCCCCTAGTGCCGACTGCATGAAAATGCATAGTTTTCACACTGGGAAACAGAGGAAGGAGGCCCCTCCTCTCCCCAGGCCCCATAGCAGACGTGTGGTCTGCCTCCGTTGAAGGAAAGGCCCTGCATACAAGCGTGGGTGAGGCTGGGCTTGAACACTGATGCACCATAAAGGTCACCCCTTTAAAGGAGTTATCCCATGATTAATGTAAAAAATGAAAATTGGACATATAGTACATGAGAATCTCTTTCTAACAAAGCTAGAAGCAGCCCTGTACCTCACATGGGTCCAGAGATCTCCCCATTCATTGCTACCATTGCGCTGCTAGATTTCCTTCAAGCTGGTAGCTCATGAAGTGTGTCCTTTCTTTCCTTATAACAGCTCAAGGAGTGTAGCTGCTGTAGCTCTCTCCTTATCACAACTCAAGGGGTGTGCCCTTTTTGCTGTAGCTCTGTTTCTATCACAGCTCAATGGGTGTGCCCCTTCTGCTGTACATCTCTCCCTATCACAGCTCAAGGGTGTGCTCTTTCTGCGGCAGATCTCCCTATCACAGCTCAGGGGGAGCACGTCCTTTCCGCTGCAGCTATCTCCATGTAACAGTTTCTAAAAGTAGATCCAGCTGCTGGCAGTTGAAGGATGGAACTGAGCATGTGTGACCACCTCAGTAGGTGGACGTGCACATTACTATACAGATTAAACACCATGGGGGCACCATTTTAATGAAGGAAAGAGAATATCTCACAACTAGAGCATTTTTGTGACAGGAAATAAATGACAGAAGCGACTAGTTTTTCATGCTGAATTATATTAAAATAACAAGATTTCATGGTGGCACAACCCCTTTAATTGTCCTAGCCAGGTACGGCCATATCCTCAGATCATGACACCCACACCTCACTTATTTTCTTTCCTTTAGAAGCACAATGGAGAATTTTGGTGGAGTGCCGCTGGATATGGAAATACAGGGAATTCAGAGCCTTCTCGGGCAGTGTGAGAACAAAGGCATTGACCTGGTCCTGAGCAATCTGAAGCCATCATTAAAGGTTATGCTTCCATATTAATTTGGATGATTTTATATAAGATATATATAATATAATATAAAATATGATATAAAATACATTGTGCAATCACGAGTCCATGTGTTAGCACATTAATAGGGCAAGGAGAAAATTCTGTGCTTTCATCTAAGTGTCTTTTCTCGCTTCAGGAAGCTTTCCAAAATTACTTCAAGAAGAACTGCAATGAGTATGAGAATGTTCTCAGACGCTTAAAATGCACCTTCATGAAGGAGAATATTCAGAATGACCAGGTACAGCGGCATTATTGGACATGATTAACGGGGCGATGTAAAAAACCCAATCTCAAAAACATCATTCAGGGCCCCCAGTGCATCTCTTGCTCTGGAGGACCCAACATGTTTGATTTCAATGGGAAAGGTGTAATGCTTCATTTCTCCTGTGGAGGTGCTGCAGGGAAATTGAACACCTTGATTGTGGCTGATCAGCGGAGGAAAACTAATATAATCAATATCTTTCATTTTACAGACGTTGGTAACACTAATTCACCACCGTCTTGTTGTCCTGTTCATTCGTTCGTTTTTCAAATGCTCAAAAAGATTATCCAGTCAGAATACCGGAGAGATGTTTTTAAAAGGAAGCCGAAATCTGCAGGATTTTTTTTCAGATATGGTAAGTAAATGAATAAATAAAACAAAGGGGTTGTGTCACAAAGCATATTGTGCAGTTTTCAAACCAGTACCTGGATCTGAATACTTTTGTAGTTGCATATAATTAAAAATTATATGTATCTGTATAGCGCCACCTGCTGTTTGTTCTTTCCCTTATTTCTCGTCCACCTCACTGTCTTCAACTGTATCTTCTGTTAGAAGCTATGGCAGTTACAGGGAAAGAGCAACAGCAGAAAGGACACCCCCCCTGAGCTGTCAGCTTGAAATAAATGTAGCAGAACAATTGCAGCAGTGATAGGGAAGATCTCTGGATCCATGTGAGGTGCAGGGCTTGTTCTAGCTTTGTTAGAAAGGTATTGTGATATCCTACATGTATATGATGTGTGATTTTCATTTTTTACATCAATCATGGCTAACCCCTTTAAATACCGGGCAGAAAGCGTGCTAACAGAAAAATACCTGAAGTGAAGAGGTTCCATGACCACTGTTACCAATCCCTGGCCTCAGCAGTCACCTGTGCAAGAACTTTTTTCCCACTTTCTAATATACTTTATGCTTCGATTGTTCAACATCTTCAATAACTCTGCTTGCTGCCAGTGAATTGAAACCCAATTTTTCACATTCCAGAGTCTAAAAACGTGCAAAAACCTAACATTTTTTGGATGGTTTGCTAATTAGAAACTCCTCCGAATATCGACCCATCTCAACCTTTCGCATCCTTTTTTCCCCAGCTAGCATTGCTTGAGTCTCCATGCACCCGCTGGTTTTTCACCCTGAGCTGAGGGTTTGCTATAATGTTTCCAACCTAGGCAATACAGTACAATACATGTGTATTGACCCCTGACATCCCCTGACAGGCACACAGTTGTGATGTCAGTGGTGATGTCACAATAGTTTACCTGACCGAAACCTACTTGTGATGTCATAGCTGCATACTATAGAAGCACAGTTGTGATGTCACAGCAGTTGCTTGAACCATACACAGTTGTGATGTCATCAGAGGAATAACCTTCATCTGTGAGTAGTATGAGCTATTTACAGGTTTCCACCCTCTCCACGTGAATGCTGCCATTCACTGACAGCAAATAGAGATCCTGAAAAGAGTATGAAAATACACTATGTTAAAAATAATAATTTTTTCTAATTTTACCGAGGTTTCAGATCATTGTCTTCTGTCTAGTAATCCACTGGACTTCATATCTGAAATGCTGACTGCTAACGACTCCCAGTCTCTACATACAACCACCATCTTCTTTGTCGATAAGCACCAGGACCTAAGGTGAGTGAATTAAAGGGATGTACTATATATGTCCAATAGCTGCGGGTTCTACCTCTGCGGCCTTCATGAATGGAGAGGTAGCTGTGCATGTGCAGCTCCTCCATTAACGTCTATGGGAATTCCAAAAATGGACGAATGGAAAGTGGATCCTACTGTAAAAGTGAATGGAGAGAGCCACACAGGCATAGCCATCTCGCCATTCCCAGAGGCCATGAGACGGGGCCCACGTTCTTGAGATTAACAAGAGGTGCTGGAAAAAGTGGCCTCCTGCTCGGGGAGACTTGGTACAGCACTCATTTTATTAGGTACCATGTAATACGGCAATGATTGGCCACCTACAGATGGGAGTTTCAGAAGCTCAGTTAGAGCCAATGACTGGGAATGAAGAAGAAGAAAATCCCTTTATTGTCCCTCAGTGGGGAAATTTTGGCATAACAGCAGCAATCACGTTCACAACAGGAGCAAAATAAGAGTACGGTAATTAGAAATTAAAGTGTAAAATACAAGAAAAACATAACACAGAATTTACTTTAATAAATTCACTACTGGGTTTCTGGGAACAGTGGTGGTTATAAATCCTAACCGCTGCTGGGAGGAAGGACCTCCGATAACGTTCCTTCATGCACCTAGGATGCAGCAGTCTGTCACTGAAGGAGCTCTCCAGCTCCACAACAGCTTCATGCATGGGGTGGGAGACATTGTCTAACAATGATGGTAATTTTGCTAGAGTTCTTCTGTCACCCACCTCCTGCACTGGATCAAGGGGACAACCTAGGACAGAGCTGGCCTTCTTAATGAGCTTATCTAATCTCTGTTTCTCAGCCACAGATAAGCTGCTCCCCCAACAAACCACACCATACAATATGGCTGATGCCACCACTGAATCAAAGAAGGTCCCCTGCACTCCAAAGGACCTCAGTCTCCTCAACAGATAGAGTCTGCTCTGACCCTTTTTGAAAAGAGCATCAGTGTTATGGCTCAGTCCAGTTTGTTGTTCAGGTGAACACCCAATGGTAAGAGTTCACCACCTCAATGTCCGTTCCCTGTATGTTCACCAGAACCAAAGCAGAGGGCCTGTGTCTTCGGAAATCCACCACCAGCTCCTTGGTTTTGCCCGCGTTGATCTGGAGCTGGTTCCGCTGACACCAGTCCACAAAATCCTGTGTCCCCTGTCTGCACTCTGAGTCATCCTCACCTGTGATAAGGCCGACTATGGCAGAGTCATCAGAGAACTTCTGTAGGTAGCAGCCTGGGGAGTTGATGGAGAAGTCTGCAGTGTAGAGGGTGAAGAGGAACGGTGCCAGCACAGTTCCATGTGGTGCCCCCGTACTGCAGATCAGCTTGTCAGAGATAGAACCCTGAGATTTAACAAACTGTGGGCGTTCTGTGAGGTAGTCAAGTATCCAGTGTGACATGTGGTGGTCCACTCCTGCCACCTCCGCTTGTCCCTCAGAAGTCCAGATTGGATGGTGTTAAAAGCACTGGAGAAATCAAAAAACTTGATTCTCACAGTGCTTCCAGGCCTCTCCAGATGAGTTAGAGCTCGGTGTAGGAGGTAGATGATGGCATTATCCACCCGATGCCAGGCTGGTAGGCAAACTGCAGTGGATCCAATGAAGACCTCACCAGGAGGCGAAGATGGTTGAGAACCAGCTTCTCGACGGTCTTCATCAAGTGTGAGGTCAGGGCTACCGGCCTGTAGTTGCTGAGGTCTTTCGGGTGTGAGGTCTTTGGCACTGGTACCACACAGGAGGTCTTCCACAGCTGTGGAACCTTCCCCAGCCTGAAGCTCATGTTGAACATGTGACCCATGATGCCACACAGTTGGTCTGAGCAGCACTTCAGGAGCCTGGAGCTGATGCCGTCTTGTCGAATTATCTTCTATATAAAATTAATCTTCATATAAAACAGAAGATCTTAGAAAAATAAAATATAAAAATGATCGGATCCTCTAGGCTGACATATCACCTCTAAGTTCTTTGATAAGAAATCTTAATTCGTTTTGTGCAATCAGTGAAACAAGGGACAGATATTTATGTAAAAATATATGTAATAATTTATTTATAAATGAGTAAAATCCAATACAAAACAGACTTAAGATAAATGGATAGACAAATTGACGCAGTACCAACACCCACCACTAGATGGTGATGTAACCAACGATTGCGTACTGACCAGCATAAAAATGTTCGAAGACCAATTAAATATATATCATACAAAATTGAATATAAAAAGGATAAACATGGATTAATACTGGAAGCATAACTGATCCACTGTCTCCTTATGACCAATCAAAAATATATATATGTATATATGATATTAATATGATATTATACCCCACTCGGCAATCGTACTATGGAAATATAATTTCCACAAGGGTTTTTCCTCTACTCAGATAATGTCTAATCTCCCATTAGCAATATGCATCTTTGCTAAGAGGACAACTAGCATTAGGAAGGTGTTTAACACTATATGTTCCCTCAGTATGGGGACTCTTGACTATATACCAAGAGGAATATGTTATTAATACCACAATCAATGAGTACAAATATACGTTACCGGGTCAAGGATGAACAGGGTTTCGGGTGTGATCAGTTCTCAAAAACTTTTCCAGTAGACAAAAATTAATCCAAGTTTCTTTGTGATGAATCCTTCTTATGGGCAACTTTCTTTGTGCCAATGTTTCTTTGTAGCAAGATTTTCTTGTGTTGTAGTTGTATTTTAGTTGTTGAAGTAAGTTGTTAGTTGAAGGTCTGTCAGTTGAAGAGAGAGTCCTGTCTAACCTCTCACATGCATACTTTATATCCCATGTTATCTAAGAACTCATCCCCTTCTAGATTAGGGATCTCCAATCAGACAAGGTGGGTGTGTTTGTATGTAGATAATAATGATGTCATTTTAACTCCCGAAATACTGGTGAAAACGACATACTATTATCCATCTACCTCTAGATGGCATTGTTGTACCACATAACAATTTCAAACATTAATTCTAAATACCTAATAAATACGTTCACATGACCTTCTTAACCTCTCCAATATACATCAGTAATAATGGTTTCTTCCTGACACTTTTAATTACCCATAATCTAGACATGTTGGAGTCACTATCTTCTACTGTCTTTTTAAATTCATGATAATGGACAACGGGACAATGGGCCTTCTTATTTGGCATCTGGGTTCATATATTTAACTTGTCCACATGGCTGGCTAATAACATTCAGTAGGAAGACAACTTCAATACTTTCTAGACCTTAAAAAGGCTATATTCAATCAGTGAGATACACACGGTATAAAATATATATTCTAAATGATACATACATGGTATAATATACAGTACAGACCAAAAGTTTGGACACACCTTCTCATTCAAAGAGTTTTCTTTATTTTCATGACTATGAAAATTGTAGATTCACACTGAAGGCATCAAAACTATGAATTAACACATGTGGAATTATATACATAACAAAAAAGTGTGAAACAACTGAAAATATGTCATATTCTAGGTTCTTCAAAGTAGCCAACTTTTGCTTTGATTACTGCTTTGCACACTCTTGGCATTCTCTTGATGAGCTTCAAGAGGTAGTCACCTGAAATGGTTTTCACTTCACAGGTGTGCCCTGTCAGGTTTAATAAGTGGGATTTTTTGCCTTATAAATGGGGTTGGGACCATCAGTTGCGTTGTGGAGAAGTCAGGTGGATACACAGCTGATAGTCCTACTGAATAGACTGTTAGAATTTGTATTATGGCAAGAAAAAAGCAGCTAAGTAAAGAAAAACGAGTGGCCATCATTACTTTAAGAAATTAAGGTCAGTCAGTCCGAAAAATTGGGAAAACTTTGAAAGTGTCCCCAAGTGCAGTCACAAAAACCATCAAGCGCTACAAAGAAACTGGCTCACATGCGGACCGCCCCAGGAAAGGAAGACCAAGAGTCACCTCTGCTGCGGAGGATAAGTTCATCCGAGTCACCAGCCTCGGAAATCGCAGGTTAACAGCAGCTCAGATTAGAGACCAGGTCAATGCCACACAGGGTTCTAGCAGCAGACACATCTCTAGAACAACTGTTAAGAGGAGACTGTGTGAATCAGGCCTTCATGGTAGAATATCTGCTAGGAAACCACTGCTAAGGACAGGCAACAAGCAGAAGAGACTTGTTTGGGCTAAAGAGCACAAGGAATGGACATTAGACCAGTGGAAATCTGTGCTTTGGTCTTATGAGTCCAAATTTGAGATCTTTGGTTCCAACCACCGTGTCTTTGTGCGACGCAGAAAAGGTGAACGGATGGACTCTACATGCCTGGTTCCCACCGTGAAGCATGGAGGAGGAGGTGTGATGGTGTGGGGGTGCTTTGCTGGTGACACTGTTGGGGATTTATTCAAAATTGAAGGCATACTGAACCAGCATGGCTACCACAGCATCTTGCAGCGGCATGCTATTCCATCCGGTTTGCGTTTAGTTGGACCATCATTTATTTTTCAACAGGACAATGACCCCAAACACACCTCCAGGCTGTGTAAGGGCTATTCGACCATGAAGGAGAGTGATGGGGTGCTGCGCCAGATGACCTGGCCTCCACAGTCACCGGACCTGAACCCAATTGAGATGGTTTGGGGTGAGCTGGACCGCAGAGTGAAGGCAAAAGGGCCAACAAGTGCTAAGCATCTCTGGGAACTCCTTTAAGACTGTTGGAAGACCATTTCAGGTGACTACCTCTTGAAGCTCATCAAGAGAATGCCAAGAGTGTGCAAAGCAGTAATCAAAGCAAAAGGTGGCTACTTTGAAGAACCTAGAATATGACATATTTTCAGTTGTTTCACACTTTTTTGTTATGTATATAATTCCACATGTGTTAATTCATAGTTTTGATGCCTTCAGTGTGAATCTACAATTTTCATAGTCATGAAAATAAAGAAAACTCTTTGAATGAGAAGGTGTGTCCAAACTTTTGGTCTGTACTGTATATCTCGACACACTGTTACACATAAATGACACATTGTATAAATCATTGGTTAAGATATGTTGCAAATCTAAATATACCACACATAAATATATAGAATATAATTATGAATACATGAATGGGACATTCACACACCAAATGTTTCCGATAAGGCATGACTTCCTTAATGACCTTGTAAGGAAGTAAAATAATACATTGCTATTTAAATGGTTATCTCTCACAGACACATGTCTGTAGGACCCATTATAGTATTAACAGATACGCCACATCTGCGCACAATAATTTTTAAAAGACAACACAATATTTCCGCTACAAACATTTTACCCAAACTGAACTCAGCATGAACTCATCTTGGCCTATTTCAATCCTACAGAAAGATTTTAGACTCTGGTTCAGTCTGTCTCTATACTTAAAGGCAATGAGCATTGCTATTTAGACTATAATATCTTCAGATAAGACTGTGTACTTATAAAAATGCATGACAGTCTGGTCCTAGCTATAGGGGTAGCTGGGGTAGCTGCTACTTTGGGGCCCACCCAGGAGGAGGACTAAAAGATTTTGGCAGGGCCCCCTCAACAGTATTATACACTGACATTATATACAGTAACAGTATATACAGTGAAATGACATACAGTATATACATGTAGGAAACAGACGGAGAGGCTGCTGGACCTGTTCTGAGAGAGCGATCCTGACTAGTCACAACAGAGGGGGTTGCATAGGAATAGGGGGGTGCAAAGAAGTTGCTGGGGGTGGGGGGCCCATTCAATAATTTGCGGTGCGGCCCAGTCATTTCTAGTTATGCCACTGTATTACTGTAATCATGAACCTCCACTGGGGTGATAAAAGTGACCTGGTAAGAGATAGGGGCACTGTGGCCAGGATTAATATAAAGGTTTGTGGTTAGAACGAATATAAGGGGGCATCATAGCTGGAACTAATATAGGGGGCAGTGGCAATGGGATAGAGCTGCAGTACCAAGCACCACCACAGCTTTATGTATGGCACTGTAACTTTGTAAACAATGAAGTGAACCCTTCATTCAACTGATCAGCAAAGGTATCGAGTTTTGGACCCCCATGATCAGATGTTGCTGGCCTATCCTAGGGGTACACCATCAATTTTACAGTCCCAGAAAATCCTTGGGGCATGTGTTTAAAAAAAAAATTATGAAGCGTGCTTCTTGGTGTCTCCCTGTCTGATTTCATCAAAAAAGGGTTGTCCCATTAAGATAACTTATCCCATCTCCTTTCGCTCCATTCAGCTCTATGGAGCTGCAGAGATATCTGAGCGCTTCTACTCGATCTCCGGCATAGGGTTGAATGGAGCCGCGGACATGTATCACTAGCCCCCAACCATTAGGCCCCCAATACTCAGACTCTTATCCTGTGGATAGAGGATATGTTGTCTTAATGGGACAACCCCATTGAGGACCCTGGGATTTTCCTTTTTTTGCTTTTTAGTTTTTCACTCCCCACCTTCCCATAGTCCTAACTTTTTATTTTTCCATGTACATAGCCTTATGAGGGCTTATTTTTTGCGGGACAAGTTGTACTTTCTAATGGCACCCTTTACGGTTGCATACCATGAAGTAGGAAGCGGAAACAAAATTCCAAATGGGGCAGAATTGGAAAAAAACGTAATTCTGAAAGTTGTTTTTTTTTTACACTGTACAGTATGCGGTAAAATTGACCTGTTATCTTAATTCTCCAGGTCAGTACGGTTACAACGATACCACACTTGTATAATTTCTCTTGCGTTTTAATACTGAAAAAAATTAAAACCTTTTTGAGGAAAAAATTATAATTTTTTAACCATATTATGACCCCTGTAACTTTTTTGAGTGTGTGCGACTATTAAATAAGTGACAAAAAATGGCAAATTGGCAGTTTTTTTTTTCCCGTTACGCAATTTTCCGTATGCCAGTAATATTGTTATATTTTAATTGTATAGGCATTTACGCACGCGGCGAAGCCCATGATGTAATTTCTTTTTTTTATTGGTTAAGTATTCTTTTTTTTAAGGAAAGAGTGGTGATTAGATTTTTTTTTTTTGTAAAAACTTTTTACTTTTTTTTAAGTCACCTTGGGTGACAACTGGCAATCATTCGATTGCCCATAGTGTTGATTGATGGCTATATAGCCATCGTTTAACAATACTAACAATAATAACAATAACGTTTTACAATACCTAGTGGCCTGTATTGGTATATTCCTGAAAAAGGCACCAAAGCCTGCTTGAGGATTCGGTGTATTTCAGACAAGTAACAGGTTCCCCGATTTTAGCCGGGAAACGCTGTTACCGGACCAGAAGCGCGCGACTTCCGCTTCTGGTCTGATCAGATGCCGTGGTCACAGTTGACCACGGCATCTTAAGGGTAAAATGTATGCGATCAGCCTTATGGCTGATCGCATACATGTGCCACGGGTCTCTGCTATTTAAAACTGGGGAGCAATTATTAGGAGAAACAAAATGGCCACCAGGGGCGTAGCTATAGGGGGTGCAGAGGTAGCAGTCGCTACCTGGCCCAGGAGCCTGAGGGGGCCCAAAGACCCTTGTGCCACATAAGACACTGGCATTATAGAAAGTGCATACTGGTCAATTTACACCTCTGGCTGGAGGGAAGGGGTTAGGTTAAGAATTTGGCATGAGGGGGTGCCCTTTCAATGTTTGTCTCAGGCAGCAGGAAGGCAATGTGCTCCCCTGCCCCTTGCCAACAAGCACTGAGGGACCGGGGCCCAAGCTGAACTCTTGCACCAGGGCCCATGAGCTTTTGGCTACGTCCCTGATGGCCACCATCCTACTAGTACACACAAAATCTGTCCTAATCACATAGCAGGACACAGCCACATCCCCACCTCCTCTCTGTCCTTCATGTCTCCTCATGAACTCCATTCCTACAGAAATTCAGCTGATCATATTAAACTGTATTCAGGATCATAATCCCTGACAAGTAGAGCAGAGAGGAGGCTGAGGGGACTCTTTAGCTCAGTGTTGTGAAGTAACTTGTCCTCCTGTTTGATTAGGACAGGTTTTGTGTTTACTAATAGGACGGCGGCCATTTTATTTCTCCTAATGATTGCTCCCCAGACAAAACGAGCCATTACAACTAATGTAAGGTATTTTGGAATATATTTATAATAAAGTAATTACGTATTTTCATTTTATTAATTCCCGGAGAACCCCTTTAAGGTAATAGTGGCATGTTTGTATCTACTACATTGACTTTGCATTCCTTTTGCTTTAAAGGGAGGAACATCTTAATGCCATCTTGAATATTAAAGGGAACCTCAGCAGCAAAGAAAAGGAAGATCTTTTATATTACATACGCAACAGAGAGATGGACCGCCACCAACACATGCTCTGCTACTTTGACAGTATCCAAGTGGATAAGAGTAAATTGAAGTATTTCATGTGCTGCCCATGTTAGTCTGTCTGAAACCTGAAGCAAACGACTGAATGTATAAATTATTTTATATTTAATGTACAGAAAGAGAAATATTGTATATTGCAATGGCTCGACTTGTGGCCTTAAGAGATAAAACTATTATTTTGTGGTTGTTTTTTTAAATATTTATTTGTGGATTTGCAGAAGTGCCCAGGAACCCGATAGAATGTGTAATTTCATGAGGGGTGCCCAAACTTTTTCATACGACTGTAACCATCAAAAAAAAAATGAAATCCTGCTTCCCAGACGGTGAGCAGGTGAGTGCTGTTGTATTACTTTGGACTGTATACACATCCACACAAATAATAAAGACTGAAGGACCAGGGTTTGAAGGTGCAAATTTTTTTATTTTATTATTCTCTTGGCGTGGTCATGTAATATAATGTGTACAAAAATACATGCCGCAATCTAACTACTCTTACCGCACAGTCAAGCAGTAGCGCATGCTGACACTCTGAGCCCTACAGCCGTGTATTACGAAGTGGTAGTCACTGTGTGTCTTGCCTTGTGGTGCCTCCAGGAGGCGCTGTGTTCTCCTCTAGAGGCAAGACAGTTGTCCATGGAGCAGTCTTTCAGCAGACAGCTGTTCCTCCTGACTTCCCCATATGCGTGGTAGAGCGGAATTAAAGAGGACCTTTCTTCAGGCTAGCTCTAGTCTAATTATTATCCTACCTACCTTATTGGACGGCCCCCACTGATGCCATGGTGCTTTTTTTTTTCTACAGAACACCCGTTCGTCCGCTGTTGGCCCCGTATATTTTGGCACCTTATATTATAATAAGGAGACTCGGTTATACAAGGGGGCCAATAAAACAAATAAGCCTATTTTTAAAGCATATAAAAAAAATAACTGAATAAAAAAAAGAAAAACAGACATGATTACTTAAAATTATTATATATAAAAATTACAGAGTTAAAAAAAGGCAAAATATGGTTACTTAAAATATGAAAATACAGAATAAAAGACATGATTACGTAAAAAAAAAAAAAATGCAGATTAAAAAAAAAACATTGTTACTTAAAAAAAAATACAGAATAAAACAATCCAGACATGGTCACTTAAAATATAAAAAGAATACAGAATAAAAAAAAAAGGCCAGACATGGTTAATTTAAATATTTAAAAGAAATTTAAAAAATATTAAAAAAAATTTAAAAAAATAAAATTCTCAGAACGCCTCCTTGTGACTCCTCTGCCTTCAGCCTGCCCCCACAGCACCAATAACACAGGACATCGACAGAATGGACAGATACAGCGACAGGCATTAGAAGCAAATGCGGGCACACAGACTAATTGTGACACACAAGCATGCCCATCTCCATTGCTTGCGCCATTCTACGAGCTTGCACGGTAGAGATCCTAAAACTTGGTTTGTGAGGATAGTATTTAGGGGGAGTATCCACGTTAATACTTTTGCACCAACGATCGATGAGCATGTTGCGAATGAATTTCATGGTCATGTAGAGCTCATAAAGGCAATCGCATAAACCATCGCCCCTCTCTCTTCTAATACTACACAACAGCCATTCAGGGGGAAATGGCTTAATCAAGGAAAACAAAGGCGTGCGGTTGGCGCTGTTAGGCCCCCTTATTCTGTATTTAATTTTTTTCAGAACTGATTCTGCTTTAGGTATGTCGAGGTTTCCTTTAATGTGCAAGATGGCGATGATGTGTTCGCTCCTGCAGAAAGAGAAATACCTGTATGAGATTTTATTTTTAATTTTTTTCACAATTTAAATCCAGCAGTTTGCATTTTAACCTGTTTCCTGACAGGACTCCTGGGAGAGACAGTGAGAGTCCTGCTGATGATTAAAAGCTTCCCCTCCGTGAGCGCCACTGTCTCTTCCTAGGCCATGTGACATCACGTTTATCGATCACATGGCCTAGTTGCAGCTCAACCCCATTCAAGTCAATGGGACTGAGCTGCGATACCAAGAATAGCCACTATGCAATGTAAGTCACTGTGCTTGGTAATCGCCCGGGGGGCCGCCACGCTCACCTGAGCACCTCAGCTTCTGGCAACAGCTGATCAGTGGGGGTGCCGGGGCTCGGACCCCCACTGATGTGATATTGATGACCCACCCTATAAATAGGTCATCAGTATTATTTATTGGATAACCCCTTTAAGTATGGGACAGGAACTATGCTCACTGCTTCTGATTTTCTGTTCTCCCATACACTCATTCCCGCTCCTGTCGGTCATGTGACTGATCACATGATCACCAGAAAACCTGGTCCATAAATTAGGTCTTTTCTGGAGTTTGGCTAAAATAAATTTTTAAGAAATTAAAAAAAAGAAAAGAAAATAAACATATAAAAATAGCAAATATTATCCCAAAAAGTTGGAACTGTTAATGCACTAAAAATGGTTCTGTTCTGAAGGAACAAAATACCCCAGACCTGAACCACGAGCAACAAGAGTTCCCTACGGCCTCATACATATATGCACAGGGACTACGTGGAATAACACAGTCCCTGCAGCTCCGTATCACAGAGCATAGGCACTCCATGAGCCGTGCATTATTACGGACATACCACCTCCATCCCTGTAGTGTAACATTAGCGGTGTACAGAACACAGTAGGCAGCAGCATACACAGATCACATAGGGCCCCATAGCAAAGCTTAGTATGGGCCCTCGTGCACCACCAATTCCCAGTACGCGTGCATCAAACGCGCCAATGCAATGCAGAACGCAAACGCCCAGATTTCTGATTAATTTACAATCTTTTTCAGTAAGCAGAAACATTTTTAATAAATCTCCTGCTTCACTTCACATATTACAATGCGGTCTGCCTGCAGCTTCCATTAGGGGGAGCTCAGTGCACAGGAGTTTATACAGTTACCATTCTCTGCAATGGAAGCTGTAATCATCTGTTTGCACTGAGCTCCCCCTAGTGGTGGCTGCTTGAAAACAGAACAGAAGAAGAAATTCAGCTTGCATCCTTCCACTCGGGCTCCAAAGCAGTTGCATGATCTGCCTCTATTAAAGGTACACCACTGACAGTAGCATTTATAGACTCCTATGGGGGGGGGGGTCCAGGTTGCATTGAGCCATAATACAGTTTAGCAGAATAGTTGGTGAATTCTATGTTCAGCTGGAAAATCTCAATAGTGTCCGATACGATAGTAATATGGAAGGGTGGGGAGGAATTTATTGCAGGGATGGCCAACCTGTGGCTCTCCAGCTGTTGTAAAACTACAACTCCCAACATGCCCTGCTATAGGCTGATAGCTGTAGGCAGTCTAGGCATGCTGGGAGTTGTAGCTTTGCAACAGCTGGAGGGCCTGATCTATTGGCATTCACCATTGGGTATTATTTATCCATCTCTACCCCGCCCTCCAAAAGTGCAGTACGGTAACACTGTTCCTGGTTGCTGTGAACCTTGGGGAAAGAAAAAATATTGCGCTGCATACTGTATATGATATTAAAGGGGTTTTCTGGTTCTCAGGATAAGTTTTCAATATCTCATCGGTGGAGGTTCAAATCCCGGCACCCCCAACACTGAGCTGCAACTAGGCCACGTGACCGATGAACGTGACGTCACTTGCCTCTTCCAATAGCTGATTGTCAGGAGCTCTCCGGGAGTCAGACCCCCAACGATCACATATTGGTGACCTGTCCTGATAGAAGACTCGGGAAACCCCTTTAATGCAGTAATACCAATGGTAACCACATCTGGATCAGCATTGTGTGGGCAGTGGAGAAGAGGAAACCAGGCAACAATCATCCCCCGCCATTTCCCACCTCAGCCTCTGTTATTAATCAGACCTTGGTAAAAAGAAATCGTTAAGACTCCTCTATAATGTGACACTGGGATTTGCAGAAATTGCTCAAGAAAATATCTTTCTTCTTACCTTATGTCTGTGTACTCCTTGGCTAATTCAGAAATGTTATGTACGATTTCTTGCGGGTCCTCAAGTTTTATGATTTCTGCAAGTTTTTTAAGCAAAGGATGTAACCATGTTTCTTGTGATCCCTTTAAATAAAAAGAGAACATAAGTGGTAAATACTGAAATGCTCGATTTTTGTAAGACCGATAATTACATTTTTGCCCATGGAGGACGTCTTATACCTGACCAATCACTGACGAAAGGAACGTTATAAGGAATAAGCTAAAAAAAAGCAATCTTTATTAGGACACTCTAAAAAATTGAACGGGAAGGATACACTCTACCTAAATTAAAACCCTCCTAGTAGATAAACATCTGTCCACACCACCTCAAGCGACAAACTCCCAAGCAGCCAGCTGGTCTGCTTGGAGCACACGTAACACCGCGTGTACAGTCGCAATGGTGTGGACACGAATCCACTATGAAAACCACGTGAGTGTGACTACTCTAACAGGAGTGCAATAACCAGCACCCTAACCCTGATATAGTCCCAAGCAGTATATGACTGCCCCTGTGCTAACTACAACAGGCGTCTCCAGGGGCGTAGCTATAGGGGGTGCAGAGGTAGCAGTCGCTACCGGGCCCAGGAGCCTGAGGGGGCCCAAAGACCCTTGTGCCACATAAAAAGACACCAGTATTATAGAAAGTGCATGCTGGTCAAGTTACACCTCTGGCTGGAGGGAAAGGGGTTAGGTCAGGAATTTGGACAGGGGGGTGCCGTTTCAATGTTTGCCTTAGGCAGCATGAAGGCAATGTGCTTTCCGGCCCCTGGCCATAAAGCACTGAGGGAAGGGGGGCCCAAGCTGAACTCTCGCACCAGGGCCCATGAGCCTTTAGCTACGCCCCTGGGCGTCTCACAATGGTATGTGCGGCATTTGTGCCATTAGTCAATTGCCCGGCAACTTAGTAACCTAAATGGACCTATTGCCCTGGGTCTAACACACCCGTTGATAAACATCTGCCCACACTCAGCAGTTAGTTGATTGTAAATGAACGCACGTGCCCACTGTAGCATTACTGGGCACGCGCACACAGCTACTGCGATGTGAGCACGAATCAACGGGGAATGACTAGGCTGTCTGTGTTTCTTGGTTTGTCCCCACTCTCTGCTCGACGCGTTTCACCATCTCTGGCTCGTCAGGAGCAAAGTGTAAATGGGGGTAAACAAAAAACATAGAAGCCGCCACACTCACGTCCTGAGGCTGCGGCAACAGCTTTAGAATGGCCGAACGCGGCCGCAAAAACACGCCGGTTATGAGGGGGAGGTCTCTCCCCTCCCCAGGATCGAGCCCCTGGAACGGCCAATGGAAGGGCTAGAGGCGCGGCTAAGCCGCTGTGCAGCCCCGCCCCTCCCGCCTGCCCACTTTCTGGAGCAATCGCACGTGGCGTGTCAAAACACTCCTACTAGTTACAAGGGACCAAACGGCGGTATTACTAATTGGATAACAAGACGCTGTCTTGTAGCAGCGCAGCATCTGACTAAAAGGGTAATGTTTAAGGAGTATTATGCCAGGAAGCAATGTGACTACACATGTCATCAAGTGTGTGTTGCAGAACAGCCTAACAGCATAACTGGATACTTAATTGGGTTCTGCAGTTTGTTTAAACTGATGGTCTATCCTCTGGATAGATCATCAGCATCTGATCGGCGGGGGTCTGACACCCAGGACCCCCGCTGATCAGCTGTTTGAGAAGGCAGCGGCGCTCCAGCAGGCCCAGTGTTTGCCGCAGGCCCAGTGACGTCACGACTAGTATCAACTGGCCTGGGCGCGGCTAAGCTCTGTTCACTTGAATGGAACTTAGCCCCGCCCAGGCTAGTTGATACACATCGTGACGTCACTCGGCCAGCTGTAAACAGTGAGAAGGCTGCGGCGCTGCTGGAGCGCAGCTGTCTTCTCAAACAGCTGATCGGCGGGGGCCCCGGGTGTCAGACCCCCGCCGATCAGAAGCTAATGATCTATCCAGAGGATAGATCATCAGTTTAAACAAAGTGCAGATCCCCTTTAAGGTGTATACAGTAAGGAACAGAAGTATTTGAACACCCTGCGATTTTGCAAGTTCTCCCACAAATCATGGAGGGGTCTGAAATTCCCATTGTAGGTGCATTCCCACTCTGAAAGACAGAATAAAAATAAATAAATCAGGAAATCACATTGTATGACTTTGAAAGAATGTATTTGTCTTGCACTGCTGAACACAAGTATTCAAACACCTGAGAAAATCAGTGTTAATATTTGGTACAGAAGCCTTTGTTTGCAATTCCAGAGGTCAGACGTTTCCTGTATTTCTAGACCAGGTTTGCACACACTGCAGCAGGGATTTTGGCCGACTCCTCCACACAGATCTCCTCTAGATCTGTCAGGTTTCAGGGCTGTCGCTAAGCGACACTGAGTTTCAGCTCCCTCCAAAGATGTTCTATTGGATTTAGGTCTGGAGACTGGCTAGGCCACTCCAGACCCTTGATATGCTTCTTACTGAGCCACTCCTTGGTTATCCTGGCTGTGTGCCTCGGTTCATTGTCATGTTGGAAGACCCAGCCACGACCCATCTTCAATGCTCTGACTGAGGGAAGGAGGTTGTTGCTCAAAATCTCACAATAAATGGCCCCATTCATCCTCTCCTTAATACAGTGCAGTCATCCTGTCCCCTTCGCAGAAAAGCACCCCCAAAGCATGATGTTACCACCCCCATGCTTCACAGTAGGTATGGTGTTCTTGGGATGCAACTCATCCTTCTTTTTCCTCCAAGCACGACAAGTGAAGTTTAGACCAAAAAGTTCTACCTTGGTCTCATCTGACCACATGACTTTCTCCCATGCCTCCTATGGGTCATCCGGATGGTCATTGGCAAACTTCAGACTGGCCTGGACATGTGATGACTTGAGCAGGGGAACCTTCCATGCAATGCATGATTTGAAACCATGACGGCGTAGTGTTCTACCGACATTGACCTTTGAAACTGTGGTCTTAGCTCTCTTCATGTCATTGACCAGCTCCTCCCTTGTAGTTCTGGGCTGATTCCTCACCTACCTTATCATCAGTGATGCCCCACGAGGTGAGATCTTGCATGGAGCCCCAGTCCGAGGGAGACTGACAGTCGTCTTTAGCCTCTTCCATTTTCTAACAATTGCTCCAACAGTTGATCTATTTTCACCAAGCTGCTTGGCAATTGCCCCGTAGCCCTTTCCAGCCTTGTGGAGGTCCACAATTGTGTCTGTGGTGTCTTGACAGCTCTTTGGTCTTGCCCATGGTAGTAGTTGGCGTCTGACTGACTGTGGGGTGGACAGTGGTCTTTAAAGAGCTCAGACAGGTGCTACTAAATTAGATTAATGAGTGGAGTAGAGGTGGACTTTTTAAAGGCACAGTAACAGGTCTTTGAGAGCAAGAATTCTTGCTGTTTCTCAGGTGTTCAAATACTTATGTTCAGCAGTGCAAGACAAATACATTCTTTAAAAATCATACAATGTGATTTCCTGAATTTCTTTTTTTAATTCTGTCTCTCAGAGTGGGAGTGCACTTACAATGTGAATTTCAGACTCCTCCATGATTTCTAATTGGGAGAACTTGCAAAATCGCAGGGTGTTCAAATACTTCTAATCCTCACTGTATACTCCATTGACGCATGACAGAATTGCATTTGCTCTTGCAGCAGCTGCATGACATTGAGGATAGCTACTAATGAGCATGCAGCCTTCTACTTATGACCTTATGTTATCAGTGTTATCCATGTAAATGTACCAGTTACCTGGCTTGAAAAGAAGCTGCAGATGCGGTTTGCGTTTACAACCATCTGGTTTGCTATGGTTCCGAGTTGAATAGGGTCTTCAAATCGCACAGGTTTCTCCATAAGTCGGGTGATGTATTCTAAGACCACTTGATAATGAATCTTCCCAATCATAACCTAAACAGAAAAGAAGGTAAGGCAGAGGGACTATGGAATCACTGTAGTACTGGGTTGTCTTGAAAATATGTAATTGCAAGATTGGGGACTTGTTTCAAAGTATCTCCACTTGCCCCTGCTAGTTCATGTCATCTTCATCTATGTAACGAAAGGCAAAGGCAAAATCCATACCAAATCGTGCAGATTTGGGTGCAGAAGTGCTGCAGATTATCCATCGGATTGAAAAATCTGCACTGCATCTCAAGTTATGTGCTGATTCTGGTGTAGACAGTCTCCAGAGTGGGTAGATAAGGTTTGGGAAAATATCATCCATTTCGCTGCTACTGCAGACCCTGCAGATTTTCCCGGTATGGCTCATTACTGATCCCCAGCCTCTCCTCTGGTTCCTGGTCTGAAGCATGGTGCCCATCATACTCCTAGTCCCCACCATGGCTCTCCTCTCATCCCTAGTGCCCATGCCCAACATGGTTCCCTTCACATTCCTAGTACCCAACATGGCCCCCCTGTCATCCTTTGTCCTCACCATGGCTCTCCTCTCATCCCTAGTACCCACCATGGCTCTCCTCTCATTCCTACTACCCAACATGGCTTCCCTGTCATACTTTGTCCTTAACATGTCTCCCACTCTCGTTCCCAGTCCCCACTGTGGCTCTCCCTCTCATTTCTGGTCCCTACCATGGCTGTCCTCTCATTCCTAGTCCTCAGTATGGATCTTCTTCTTGTTCCTAGTCCCCAAAATGGCTCCCCTCATATCCCTAGTTCCCAGTATGGCCCCCCTCTCATCTCTTGTCCTCAACATGGCTTCCCCTCTCATCTCTTGTCCTCAACATGGCTCCCCCACTCATTTTTGATCTCCACCATGGCTTCCCTCTCATACCTGGTCCCCACCATGGCTCAGAAAATCTGCAGTATTTATGCCACATGTGGCCATAACCTAATGGTGGGAGATCCTTGATTCCCAGTTAATGGTTTACATAAGGAGGAGGCTCCATAGTAAAGATCAAAATGTGTCTCTGCGGTACGTACCCCCATACTCCCAGTGATGTGACCCTCCTTACATTTTTGATTGAAATATCTAGGTTCTATAACCTGCATCTGCTGCAGTTTTGCCATGCGATTTATGGGTGCATGGCTTGTACTGGTTCAGGTCATGATTTCTGCCTGTTTTACCTGCACAAGCTTAAACACGCCATCAGAAATATTCCTCCTAAATGCATGTTTTGTGAAAAAGAAAAGTCGTAGTCATGAGAAGTCATAGCCATTTTATTCTGCATAATTTCCCAATTTCTCATGAATATTGGTCTACAGCAAAAGGACTCCTACCTGGAAACACGGCTGACAGAGGGTCTTGAGAGAAGTAACATATGATTTTACATATTGCATAATATCTGAAAAGTAGTCTTTCCGGTTATTTCCATGGCACAATTTCCTAAAACGAGACTAAAAAGATAAAAGAAAATGATGGGGCACATTTACAAAGATCAGCTTTTTAAAATGGTCTTAGTTTACCCATTGCACTTCCGTAAGATTCATCTAATTTGTGATGAGGTGACATTAGGCACATCTTTGACAATCTGACTCCGGCCTCTGACTGGCGTAGTTTATCAGCAACTTTTAGGCTGGGTTCAGACTTGAGCGTTTTACAGCGCGTTCCTACGCGCTGTAAAACGCTCAACAGGCAAGAACCAATGATTCCCTATGGGAATGGTTCTCACCTGAGCGTTTTACAGCGCCTACGATCGCGTTGTAAAACGCCTGACACCCCAAGAAGTACAGGAGCTTCTTTGGGGCGTCTTGTCGTGCGTTCCCGTACATAGACTTCCGGGAACGCGCGACAATGGGCGTTCGCTTGTCTCTGTATGCGCGATTGCAAACGCCGGTACAATCGCGCATACAGAGCGCGACATCCCGAACGCTCAGGTCTGAACCCAGCGTAACGCCTGTTTCTAGGTGTGTTAATAAATTTGCCAGGGACAGAGTTCCGACCCCTGACTCCCCTGCTCCTCCCCCATCTCGCTCCACTGCCAAACACAGTGTAGATAGGACTTGCTCTATCTTTCTTGCGGGTCTGCGAAACGGAACTACGGATGCGGACAGCACATGGTGTGCTGTCTGCATCTTTTGCGTCCCCATTGAAATGAATGGGTGCGCTCCCGCTCCGTAAAATTGCGGTACCGATGTGGACCCATTAATACAGTCGTCTGAATGAGCCCTTAGTATAACATGTGTTTTGACAGCTCCGTTTCCCTGCTCCCCATTTCTATTGCGTCCCATAGTAAGTTGCACCTTCGGACCCGTTTTGCACACGTCAGCGAATACTTACTTTCAGCTCCTCAAACATATTCTGCAAAAGTGCATCGTATCCAACAGCTTCAAACTCCTGAAGGACTGAGATGAGATTTTCCTTCATTCTCCTTTCTAATCTTAGATCTATGTCTTCAAGAAAGTTCCTGTCAAAAATGAATAATTTGGTTGCAGTTTCCCGCGGGCTCGTCCATCCACCAGCTATGGGCATAAAACTCACAAAATGTGGCAGATGGTACTCACCTGAATGCCCAGCTGCAGTTGATATTGTCAATAGTAATAGCCTTGAAATGTTTCTGAGATTTCTTCTGCGTGTACTCAACGAACAGACTCTGGTATCTAGAACAGTGAAGAAGTCAGTGTAAAGTCTGCTTATGATTGGCTGCGAGTACAGCTACACCTGACATAAACGCTCTGGAATGGGCCTGCAAAAAAACGGACGGCAGGTGCACACTATGGTTTACAGTCTGTTTTAAGCTTGTCCATGTATGAGTTTTCTATGGTCCATCTGAAGGAGGCCTTAGGGCAGGCATGTCCAAACTGCGGCCCTCCAGCTGTTGCAAAACTACAACTCCCAGCATGCCCTAATAGCTGTAAGCTTCCCAGGCATGCTGGGAGTTGTAGTTTTGCAACAGCTGGAGGGCCGCAGTTTGGACATGCCTGCGCTTAGGGTTTGGATCGATGGCGCCCCTGGCCTCTTGAGGCTAAGCAGCACCTACCTGTGACAACCTGTGACCGCACAATTTTTCGTTAAAATTATGTGGCCATTGTCTGCTGCAGGTGGGCATGGCTTGGCCGTATGTGGTCAGCTGCGCCGTCAGCTCGTATTATTTGTGCAGGTAGAACTTGTCATGGATTCAGTGCCAAAAAGCCGCTGTACGTCATCCAATAGATTCATTGGGGGTCATTCACAAAGAACGGCTTTTTAGGACTGTCTTTGTTTCCCCTTTGTGCTGGTGGAGGAGGCCTAGTTAGACATAGTTATGCCTGTTGGTAAATTTTTCGGGCCCACTCCACGCCCCCATGCACCACTCCTTCCACACTCCCAAGTCTTGAAAGCGGCGCAAAAAATGTGTTTGCAACAAAATAGTCTATGATAGCCCCGGCACTGCCAGAACAAGCGCCTAATTTATGACAAGGTGCCGGCAGTCTGTGCGACTGGAGGGAAAACTACTCCAAACCCTGAGTGGAGTAGTTTGCACTCCTCTTTTACGCCCTTTTTCCAGGTGTAAGGGTGTCACAACCAGACAGCTGAGAAGCTCTGACAGAAGCCTTTCAGAACCTCCTCCTTGAGTTTTCTTTGTTTTGAATTTCAGTTCCTCATCTCGTTAGCCTCTCTCAGCTGTCATGTAGTTGGACTGATTGCATCCCTTTAAATTCCTCCCCATAATGCATTAGTGTGCGGCTTATACAGCTTCCTGGAGTGTGTGTGCATGCTGATCCTATTTTCCAGCCTTCTACAAGTTAAGTGTTGTACATTTATTTGTGATTTTCTGTTTGCTGGATCCCAGGTGACCCTGACTCCCTCCGTGTCTAGTGTAGGGAGCCGGTGGTTGTCTCCCCTCATTATTGTAGTGTGTTCAGGTGGTATATAGTCGAGGTACGTGGATATGCGATCATCCACCATTGGGATTTTTGCATAGGCTGAGCAGACAGGGAGAGAGCCAGGTCTAATGCAGGGGTCTCCCTTTTGTTCCTTAGTTTTGGATCCAGTGAGTCATATATTCATTTTGCATTGTCTTGTTTCCTGTACACCTTCCGTGACAAAGGGCTTGTTCACACGACCATATGTATTTTGCGGTCCGCAAAAAATACAGATGACGTCCGTGTGCATTCAGTATTTTGCTGAACAGAACAGCTGGCCCCTAATAGAACAGTCCCATCCTTATAATAATAGGACATGTTCTATTTTTTTGAGGAACGGAAATACAGACATACGGAAACGGAATGCACACGGAGTAACTTTATATTTTTTTGCGGACCCATTGAAATGAATGGTTCCGCAAAAAAAACGGAACGGACACGGAAAGAAAATACGTTTGTGTGAATGAGCCCTAAATTTTATGCCCTGGCCCTCGGCAGCGGTGAGGATGGTGTAAAAACGCCCATGCCACAAAATCTTGTACCATGGGCATTTAAAAAGCAACAAAAAAGGGCGTTTGCAGCTTTTGTTACGCCAAAAACTAGCGTAGGATTCTTAATAAATGACCCCCTATATGTATGTACACCTTAGGGGCACATTTACAAAGACCAGCGTTTTCACGCCAGTGGTTTGTTTCCCCGTGCACAGCCAGAGGATTAGGCTGATTTATGACGACGCAGAAAATCTACTCCAACTGCAGGCTGTTTCCAGGCGTACATGCGCGATGTTAGTAAATTTGGCAGCAGTGATGGCCAGTTCGCAGTGTTCGCCAACGAACACATGCGGGCTGCCATCTTAACTCACAAGTCCGGCGAGGCGCAGGTAAGCCCTTACCTGCGCCGCGAGCCGGTCTGAAACAAATGCGGTCACCGGGAGCAGGCAGTTCCGAGACAGCCCGATGAAGGCACCCGGCGGCTGTTCTCTGAACTGCCTGCTCCCGCTGACCGCATTTGATTTCAGACCGGCTCCCGTCGCAGGCACAGGTAAGGGCTTACCTGCGCCTCGCCGGACTTGTGAGTTAAGATGGCAGCCCGCATGTGTTCGTTGGCGAACACTGCGAACTGGCCATCACTGTTTGGCAGGACTGGAGACACGCTCTGCCTCCGTCCCACCCAAGTGTTGGAAACGTTTCGACCCCTGATGTGCGACTTACTATTGTCAGAAAGGTTACTTGCAACTATTTTTAGAAGGGCTCATTCAGACGCCGGTATGCTGTCCGTTTAAATAGGGCCATGTCCTGATTTTCGCTGACAAGTATAGGACGTGTTTCATTTGTTTTGTGGAGCCTTGGAATGGAAGAAAAAGGGCCCCATAGAAGTAAATGGGTCAGCATCTAATCCACAAATAAAACGGATCCGCATTTTTGCGGCCAGCATACTGCCGTCTGAATGATCCCTAACTAAATGAAGTCACAAGTCCCTTGATAACTGAGCCCTCCTTCAGACTGGCCCTGAGCCTTCCTCCTGCTCTCATTTGGCTCCTGCACCTGCCCCACCTGGCTGCACACAGGGTGAGTCCCATCATTGCCATGGCTCTGTTTAGGATACTTTTAAGGCTACTTTCACATTTGCGTTCGGGGCTCCGCTTGTGAGTTCCGTTTAAAGGCTCTCACAAGCGTCCCCGAACGCATCCGTCCAGCCCTAATGCATTCTGAGTGGCAGCGTTTGGGATCCGCTCCGCTCAGCAGGCGGACACCTGAACGCTCCTTGCAGCGTTCGGGTGTCCGCCTGGCCGTGCGGAGGCAAACGGATCCGTCCAGACTTACAATGTAAGTCAATGGGGGCGGATCCGTTTGAAGGTGACACAATATGGCTCAATTTTCAAACGGATCCGTCCCCCATTGACTTTCAATGTAAAGTCTGGACGGATCCGTTTGCGGCTACTTTCACACTTAGAATTTATTTTACAATATAATGCAGACGGATCCGTTCTGAATGCAAGTGTGAAAGTAGCCTGAGACCATGCTAGTAACAATATAGAAATCCATGCATATGGATGCCGCTGGGGTCTGAAAAAAATGGCAAAAACCATGACATGCAATGTGTGAATAAACCTTTTCTTCACCTAATCGATTAACCGTGTGGGCTTATCTAAGGCAGGGTTCCATGACGACTAAATTATCGCACTAATGGCGCTGCATTATGGCTCATGCACACAAACGTATTATCTTTCCGTGTCCGTTCCATTTTTTATTTTATTTGCAGACCATATGTGGAACCATTCATTTCAATGGGTCTGCAAAAAAACGGACGTTACTCCGTGTGCATTCTATTTTTTTGTGGAACGGACAAATGAAAACGGAACATGTCCTATTATTGTCCCCATTACAGATAAAGATAGGACTGTTCTATTAGGGGCCGGCTGTTCCGTTCCACAAAATACGGAATGCACATGGACGTAGTCCGTATTTTTTGCGGATCTTTGTTTTGCGTACTGCAAAATACACACAGTCGTGTGTGCGGGACAATAGCCCCGCGGGCGGCCAGAAGTGCACAGCATCATTGTAATCTATGTGATGCTGCGTGCTCCCGTGCGCATCAATGCTGCTCCGGGACATTTGGCCCTCTCATGGACCGTATGTCTCGGGTACGGTCGTGTGCAAGAGGCCTAAGGCTAAATGGTCCGGTTGCAAAGTAGCAGGCCACGTCCACGGATTATTCTTTTGTTTTATTGCGTAGCCTGCCTCACTCCAACTGAAGTGATGGGCTTCAGGGTTGTATTCAGATGGTGCAGTTGAACCTGCATCTGAACCACATGTTTTTGGCTCTAGTTGTGGTTTTTGCAGGTGAAATAAATGTATTTAACATCTGAACGGGCTGTTTTGCAGAAATTCCGCACAAATTTCCATGCAGATTTCTGTGTGTGTTTCCGCACCAAAACCCACATGTAATAATTGCTGTTTTTGATGTGGTTTTGTCACAGTTCATAGCCTTGCATTGAAAAGGGTGAAATCTGCACAAAGAATTGACTTGCGCCGCAGATCAATTTCCACACGGAAAAATAAAAGCCAAGTGTAGATGAGATTTGTGAAATTCCATACACTTTGCTGGTACTGTATTAAGCCTCATTCACACGTCCGTGTCCGTGGTCAAATCCGTGAGAAGGTGGTCAGTGATGCAGCCATGAAGCTGTCTGTAACGCTGGGTTCACACCTGAGCGTTCTGAAACGAGCGCTCTGTATGCGCGATTGTACGGGCGTTTACAATCGCGCATACAGAGACTGGCGTTCACACATTGTCGCGCGTTCCCGAATTTCTATGTGCGGGAACGCGCGACAAACGCCCAAAAAAAAGCTCAAGCACTTGTTTGAGCGTCGGGCGTTTTACAGCGCGATCGTACGCGCTGTAAAACGCCCAGGTGAGAACCATAGGGAATCATTGGTTCTTGCCTGTTGTGCGTTTTACAGCGCGTAGGAACGCGCTGTAAAACGCTCAGGTGTGAACCCAGCCTTAAGGATCCGTGTCTCAGTTTTTTGCTGTCCGTGTGCCATCCGTGTTGCACTGACACTGAACAGCTGAAAAATAATTTTCAAAGCATCTCTTCCTAATGATCCGTGAAACATGGATGGCATCCGTGTTGCATCTATGGTTTTCACGGACCCATAGACTTTAATGGGCGTGTTGGATCTGTGAACACGGACAAAATAGAGCGTTCATCCGTGCTAAAAAAAACGGACCCATGGACCGTCCTAAACACTGATGTGTGAATACACACATTAAAATGAATGGGGGATGTGTGCTGTCCGCGGAGAACACGTAAAGCACACGTCCGTGTAAATGAGGCTTTATGCTGCTGTTTTTCCGTACTAGAATCCGCATGGAAACAAAACACGTGTAATACTTAACGTGCGCGGTTAGTCTTAGGCTCTATTCACACGGACCACGTGCAGTCTGTGTGATGGCCACATTTCCTGGACTGACCACAGCTTCTGTGCGCTGAACTCGCTGCGTCATCGTGATCTGAGTTCCAGCCCAACCACCGGCCTACAGTCCTGTACGGACAGCATTATGTGGGTACGGCAGGGGCGGACTGCGAACTTAAAGTGGCCCTGGGAAAAAAAACAACTAAAAGTGGCCCCATGTTATAGGTGGGTCCAAATTGACAGAAGGTGGGGCAACACAAGTAGGGGTCATCAGCAATACCATAGCGCAAAATACCGTCCCATCAGAACCAAATACCACAGTGTAGCACAATATGTTGCCCCAAAAGTTGTCCCTCTGTGGTGGCCATCAATAGGCGCCATTTTCTGTCCTCCTCCAGTCGTCTCTGATTAGGATATGGAGTAGGGGGCGTAGGTGAGATACAGGCCACAGAAGTTGTATTCAGGAGGGCATATGCGATATGGCCATGTACCTGATTCTCACAGCTCATTATGTACCCGGCCAGTGACAGAGGGGAGGGCTTGGGCACCCCCTGGGCATTGGCCACCTGGAAATTTCCCTGTAAGTTCTATGGCCAATCCGCCGCTAGGGTACGGGACAGTAGACCTGCAATTAGGCTGGAACTCACAGAATCACCTGTCACGGCCTATGGTGAACGCTGTGACACTGTTGCCACATTTGCGGTTGCCCGCGGCAACGTGTTGCTGTTAGCGCATCCGGTGGCAGTGTCTCGGCCTTCTGGGTGATTGCCGTGACATGGTTGCCTCGCATTCTGTTGCCGGTGGTAACGTGCGGCTTTGTTTGCTTGTGTGTGCACTTCCCCTTTAAGTTGCTTCCTTCCTCTGTCTGGTGTTGGAAGGGTTAACTCCCTTCCGAGTGTTTTGTGAACACTGGGTTTATGTGTTTGTGGGGGCGGCTGCTTGGGCTATTTAGCCTCTGCTGGAAGTCTGTAGCTGGGTGTTCCTCCAGGTTTGGGGTGTGCTGGTGGTTTACTGTTCCTGGCTTTACCATCTGTCCAGTGAGGGCCACCCTTGTGGTCATAGATGTTCTTATGATGTCTCACGTTTATTGCAGCTATGGGTGTCCTGGTGGTTTTTGGTGTGTGCTGTGTCCTTTAATGTTGGTGTGGACACTAGCACTTGTGCACGGGTTCCAGTCAGTGTGTCTGTGGCAGGTAAGTGTGTTACTGGTTTCACTTACCTGCCATCTCAATATCTTTGTGTTCCCCTCTCCCTGCAGCCTGGCCTCAGATAGAGACTCCTGTTCCTCCATGACTGGGATGAACAGGTCATCTCCCCCCTGCTCCTAAGTGAGGGATTTCCAGGGCGACTCAGGATATTAGGTATCCAGGGTATGAGCCGTCCCACCATCGGCGTCCGCTCCTACGGTGAGGAGTCAGGGAGAGGATTAGGGATGTTGTAGGAGGTGACCTGCTCCCTTATTACTCCTTTTTGGCCAGGCTGATCCCCCTTTACCCTTTGACACTGCACAGTGAGGCGCCCCCCCCCCACTCCCCGCCGTGACATCACCAGAGACAGAACTCGCTGCACCATAAATCACTATGATGTAGTGAGTTTGGCTCACGTGAGCCGCGGTCAGTCTGGGATATGTGGCGGTTACACAGTCCATGTCAATGCAGTCTTGGATTGCAATGCAATATCCCATCTGAAGCATCCCTGTGGAATTGTTACATTGCATGCTGTATAGAGCGGTATGCATGCTGCTGGCACCATAGGCATATAGCATCCATTTGCAATCATATTGTAACATTTCTTCACTTACTGGAACTCCTGGACATATATTAGTGTTGCGCTTAAAAGAAAAAAAGTGTCCTCCAGCGATGTGCCCCTGGTATGACATATGGAAACATACAGTGTAGCAGCAGAGAATTTTTCAATAAAGTTGATTGCGTACTGTGTGCTCCCTTTTATGGATTATTTAGTTTTATTATAACTTGTTTGTTGCCCCCGTCTCCTGTATTCAGCCGGACTGTGCGATGATCACTTGAAAAATTCTCTTCTGCCATGTCGTACTGTATGTATTGACAGAATGCATATGTAGCTCATACTAGGGGGGGCATCTTTGCACAGGGTCCTTTAGGTCCCAAGCATATGACCATATTTTTTGGGTCCGCATCTGATCTACATCCATTCATTTCTATGGGGCACACTGTGTGCAGTCTGCATCCGTATGTCCGTTCCGCGGCCTCGCAAAAACAGATAGGACATGCGCTATTCTTGTCCGTATCGTATTTCTACAATAGTGGGGGGGGGGGGGGGGGGGGAGGGTGCACACGGCAGGTATCTGTGTTCTGCAGAACGGACGCGGTCATATGTATTCAATACATTTAAGCAATTTTAAGATGAGCGTATACGCTTATTTTTGTGTTAGGTCTGGCTATATACGTTTGGAAGTGCAGCAAGGTGATGTGATCTACTGTATATCACACATGGTTACTTTGTAGTGTGTATCTACATGGGCTCTGTGCACACTGGCCCATATTTACCAATGTGAGTGCGCTTAGATTTTGGCAAAAAATTGGGCCTAAAAGTTTAGCTTTTTTACACGTACAGGTTTAGGCTACATGCACATGACTGTGCCATATTTTGCGGTCCGCAAATTGAAAATATGCGCAAAACGGACAAGAATAGGATATGTTCTATTTATTTATTTATTATTTTCGGGGCCACGGCACTGAGCAACGGATGCGGACATTGAAGTGAATGGGGCCGTATCCGAGCTGCAAAAAAATGCGGCTCCGATGTGGACCAAAACGGCGGTCGTGTGCATGAGCCCTTGCAGAGCGTTCCCGTGCTTAGTCTGAAAGAGGGTGTGGCTTCATGTGGAAGGGGCGTGGCCTAAGGTGCCTTTTGCACTACAATTCTAGTATAAAATTCCGTCTCAAAGTAAGCGAACTAAGTGTCGTCGTGCACCTTGTAAGGAAGTTCTGTAGCTCCTTCCCCAGATGTGGCGCCATCTTGTTGGACATTTCCTCCGATATTTCTGCTGTTTTCCGGATGCTGTCACGATAAATCTAAATAGGATAAAGCAGGTTAAATCACTTTGGAGAAAAGATACAATTTTGTAAAATTTCTGGAAAAAAACACGACATAAAAAAATAAGTGCCTTGACCTGTGTGACTTCTGTCTGAAGTTTAGACTGGTAATATCTTCCTACTTTGCTGGGTTCTTTCCCGTCCTTCCATCTCTTGCTTTCCGAATTTAAGCTTTTTTCCAGGGATGTTTCCAGTGAGTTCTTCAGAAGAGGAGAGAACAAGAAAAAGACTAAAGTTTCCATAGATTTAAGGCCTCCTGCACTCGACCGTTTTTCCCCCCCCCGTTTACTGGCCATTTTTTGCGTTCCGTATACGGAACCATTCATTTCAATGGTTCCGCAAAAAAATTTAGGCCTCATGCACACAACCGTTGTGTGCATCCGTGTCCATTGTTCCGTTTTCCGTGATTTTCTGAGGACACATTGACTTTCAATGGGTCCGTTGAAAACTCGGAAAATGCATTGTTTGTCGTCCGTGATCCGTGTTTCCTGTCTGTCAAAAAAATAAGACCTGTCCTATTTTTTTGACGGACAACGGTTCGCGGACCCATTCAAGTCAATGGGTCCGTGAAAAAACACGGAGGCACACAAGATTGTCATCCGTGTCCGTTTTTTTTTTTCCCTATCATTTTCAAGGCAAACTTGACAATTATTTTCACTTTTCTGGTCTGGTGATCCTCCAAAAATCAAGGAAGACACACGGAAGAAAAAACGGACACGGAACAACGGAAACCAGTTTTGCGGACCGTGAAAAAATACTGTCGTGTGCATGAGGCCTTACTCCGTATGCATTCTGTTTCCGTATTTCCGTTTTTCCGTTCCGTTCCAAAATAGAACATGTCCTATTATTGCCCGCAAATCGCGTTCCGTGGCTCCATTCAAGTCAATGGGTCCGCAAAAAACGGAACACATACGGAAATGCCTCCGTATGTCTTCCGTATCCGTTACGTTTTTTGCGGAACCAGCTATTGAAAATGTTATGCCCAGCCCAATTTTATCTATGTAATTACTGTATACTGTACATGTCATACGGAAAAATGGAACGGAAACAAAAAACAGAACAACGGATCCGTGAAAAATGGACCGCAAAACACTGAAAAAGCCATACGGTCGTGTGCAGGACGCCTAAAGGGAAGGTCTAGTATTATGTAAATGAAACATCATCACTTTAATATACGATGTTGCAAATGAAACATGGAAGCGTTACCCATAGCAACCAAATTTTCAAGAAACAATCTGGTTGCTAAGGATACTGTTCTGTTTTTCCTCCACCATTTTCGATACATTTTTCCCTTTTATGTTTCAATTTCTCAATATTTGTAAGATCTGTGCTTGCTGTCTTTAAATCCAGAGGCTAGGAGACTTAATACTTGTGAAAATTGACCTGCCGGGCAGATTTTAAAATCCATTGTATGTGAGATTCTGCACTGTTTATTGCGGTTATTCTTTGTGTGTGTTGTGTGTGTTGTTTTTTTTTTTTTTTTTTTTTTTTTTTCTGTTTAACATCTTAATTGAAGTCTATGAGGAAAACGCCTCTACAGAAGCTGTGGAATCGCATGAATAATTGACATGCTACAAACGGTAAAATCCACGCAGTAGTTAAATTTCAAATTTGTCAAACCTCATTCACTTTGCTAGTACTGTATTACGTTGTGATTTTTCTGCACGAAATCCGCATGTAATCTGCATCAGTGTGCAGCCACCCTTAGGCCACCTGCACATGAGTGCGGCTGAACGCACTTAAGATCCGCCCAAATTTCTAAAAGGATTTCTGCATCATATCCGCAATGTTTAACAGCGGGGTTTGGTGCGGATTTGAGGTTTAGCCGCAGATCTCATTCTTCATTGGAAAAGGGTGAAATCTGCAGCTAAAACTGCAAACATAACGGACACGCTGCAGATTTGGAAATCCGCATGGCAGGTCAATTTCTGCACAGAAAAAAATCTGTAAAGTGTACATGAGATTTGTGTAATCTCCTACGCTTTGCCGGTACTGTACTACGCTGCGTTCTTTCCGCATGGGAATCCGTGTGGAAAACCCACACGTATTCTGCAACGTGTGCAGGTAGCCTTAGGCTACTTTCACACTAGCGTTTTTACAGGGTCCAGCAAAAACGCTTCCGTTGCTGATAATACAACCATCTGCATCCGTTATGAACTGATCCGTTTGTATTATCTTTAACATAGCCAAGACGGATCCGTCATGAACACCATTGAAAGTCAATGGAGGACGGATCCGTTTTCTATTGTGTCAGCGAAAACGGATCCGTCCCCATTAACTTGCATTGGGGGTAATGCCGGATCCATCTTGCTCCGCATCTCAGGATGGAAAGCGAACTACAATATGTTGCGGTTTGCTGTCCGGTCTGGGAACGCAACTAAACGGAACGGAATGCATTTTGGAGCATTCCGTTCAAAACCCTATGAGCCTCTATGACGGATCTCAATACCGGAAAACTAAAACGCTAGTGTGAAAGTAGCCTTAGGCCTTATTCGCACAGTCAGTGTTTGGTCAGTGATTTCCATCAGTGATTTTTGAGCCAAAACCAAGTGCGGGTCCAAAACACAGAACAGGTGCAGATCTTTTCCTTCCACCTTATGTCTGTGTAGGATCCACTCCTGGTTTTGGCTCACAATCACTGATGGAAATCACTGACCAAACACTGACTGTGTAAATGAAGCCTTACACTGACACACTGTAACAAACTGGAGAGCGATTTGGCATTGCTTGCTGCTGATAGATTTCGCTCTTGGATGACCCCTAGACTGGATACTGTTGTAGCAAATTCTCAGCTGTGACAAATATTCACTCTACCAGAGTGTCTTGATATAAGCAAGAATGTTTCCATTCACTGACGGCAAGCTGCGATCTTTAAAACGACGATGAGCGGTAACAAAGTGCTTTTGAAAGTTTCTGAACTTATACACTAAGGCCTCATTCAGACGGCCGTAGTGTTTTGCAGATCCGCAAAACACGGATACTGGCCGTGTGCGTTTTGCAATTTGTGGACTGCACATGGCTGAAACCATAAGGCCTCTTTCACACGGGTGAGTATTCCGCGCGGATGCAATGCGTGAGTTGAACGCATTGCACCCGCACTGAATCCGAACCCATTCATTTCTATGGGGCTGTTCACATGAGCGGTGATTTTCACGCATCACTTGTGCGTTGTGTGAAAATCGCAGCATGCTCTATATTGTGTGTTTATCATGCAACGCAGGCCCCATAGAAGTGAATGGGGCTGCGTGAAAATCGCAAGTATCCGCAAGAAAGTGCGGATGCGGTGTGTGTTTTTTTTTTTTTGTTTTTTTTTCACGCACGGTTGCTAGGAGACGATCGGGATGGAGACCCGATCATTATTATTTTCCCTTATAACATGGTTATAAGGGAAAATAATAGCATTCTTAATACAGAATGCATAGTACAATAGGGCTGGAGGGGTTAAAAATAAATCAAAAATAATTTAACTCGCCTTAATCCACTTGATCGCGCAGCCGGCATCTCTTCTGTCTTCTTTTTTGCTGTGTGCAGGAAAAGGACCTGTGGTGACGTCACTCCGGTCATCACATGGTGTTTTACCATGGTGATGGACCATGTGATGATCGGAGTGACGTCACCACAGGTCCTTTTCCTGCACACAGCAAAAAAGAAGACAGAAGAGAAGCCGCGCTGCGCGATCAAGTGGATTAAGGCGAGTTCTGTTTGGAATCCATTGACGCTATTCAGACCAATTAAAAGACATGTCTTACAAAGACAACCCTTCTATATATGCCCCATTAGGACATATGGGGGTCCTCCACTTGGGGCGCCCCAGCTTGGAGGCACAATGAGCTATTCATGTATTACGTGAAATCAATTGCGTAGGCGGCGTCCTACCACTTCGCTGTCGACAAAAATTTTCTCAAGCCTCTCAATTTTTCTTGTTGGCAGAAGAGTCTCCAGCTGGGATTCATCTATGTGTCCTTGTATGGCCGGGTCTCTCAAGATTGTTCTAGATTGGGGAGAAAAAGGCTATAATTTAGTATGAGAATTAGGGCTCATGCACATATTTTCTTTCCGTGTCCGTTATGTTTTTTTTGTAGGCCGTATGCAGAACCATTCATTTCAATGGTTCCGCAAAAAAACGGAAGTTACTCCGTGTGCATTACCGTTTCCGTATGTCTGTTCCGCTAAACAGATAGAACATGTCCTATTATGGTCTGCATTACGGACAAGGATAGGACTGTTCTATTAGGGGCCGGCTGTTCCGTTCTGCAAAATATGAATGCACATGGACATCATCCATAGTTTTTTCTGAATCGTTTTTTTTTGGGGGGGGGGGACCGCAAAACACAAACGGTCGTGTGCATGACCCCTAAGGCCTCATGCACACGACAGTATTTTTTCACTGTCCGCAAAACGGGGTTCCGTTGGTCCGTGATCCGTGACCGTTTTTTCGTCCGTGGGTCTTCCTTGTTTTTTGGAGGATCCACGGACATGATAAATGAAAAAAAAAATCGAAGTCAAGTTTGCCATTGAAATGATAGGAAAAAACGGACACGGATCACGGACACGGATGACAATCTTGTGTGCATCCGTGATTTTCACTGACCCATTGACTTGAATGGGTCCGTGAACCGTTGGCCGTGAAAAAAATAGGACAGGTCATATTTTTTTCACGGCCAGGAAAAACGGATCACGGATGCGGCTGCCAAACGGTGCAGTTTCCGATTTTTCCACGGACCCATTGAAAGTCAATGGGTCCGCAAAAAAAAACGGAAAACGGCACAACGGCCACGGATGCACACAACGGTCGTGTGCATGAGGCCTTAGGATTGGAAAAATTGCTCAACTTCTCAAATAGGACCCGACCCGCTTTAGTAACTATTTGCATACCCCATGTAGTAACAATTCTGAAGCATCTATTCTTATAATTCTATGTTGCACTATTCCTTTATTATTCCTACTAGAAGTTCTGAATAAATTGCTAGGAGTTAACAATGAAGGTCCAGCAGGGTTTTACCAGTTGGGGGATGTGTCCCTGCACAGTTTGACACTATCCAATCACTGCTGCCAGTGTCAGACTGTGCAGGGACACCCCCAAACTGGTAACACCCATCTGGATCTTCATTGCAAACCGCTAGCAATTCATTCATAACTTCTAGTAGGAATAATACAGGCACATCATAGTCATAAGAATAGATGTTCCAGAATTGTTATTAAATAGGGAATGCAAGTAGCTGCTAAAACTGACATGTCAGAGGTTCTCTTTAAGCCTGTGTAACCTGCAATGCTATGGGGGTGCAGGGGCTTACTGGGCCTATGTTATGGGGGAACTTCAAATATATAACTAAACATCCCCTCGTGCTCCGTGTGCATCACATATGTCTGACCCTCTGCATATGCAAAACTTGGAAGGTGCAAACTTTCAATAATCTTTCAACGGTTAGCTCTATTCCATTACCATTGAAAGGGGGGGATTTATTTTTTTGTAATGTTTCCATTATTTTCAGATTTTATTTATATATTTTTTTTATTTATTTTTTACTTTTTCCTGTAGAGAAAAGCATGGGAAAATGTCTGACATAACATCACACCCGGAGCTTTCTGTTATGAGAAAAAGAAGGTCAAATGATTTAAAAAAAAAAACACCAGTCTTAAAGCGCCACTACAAAAAAAATTGCAGCGTTTTTAGAGGACATTTTATAATTTCCTAACTGCCAATTTGTAACATCTGATCACTGCATATATTTTTTTTTTGCTTCAAAATAAAATAAAAAAAAACATATGTTTTTGCTACATTTTCTGCACTTTAGATTTTTTGGGGGATAAAAAAACACTAGCTCCAAGTCTATGGGAAATTTTTTATTTTTTCCTCCTGAAGCTTTTGTTCATTAAGTGGCCTAAAAAGCCACTTAATGAACAAAAGCTTCAGGAGGAAAAAATACAAAATTTCCCATAGAGCTGGAGCTAGTGTTTTTTTTATCCCCCAAGAAATCTAAAGTGCAGAAAATGTAGCAAAAACATATGTTTTTTTATTTATTTTATTTTGGAGCAAAAAAAAAATATATGCAGTGAGCAGATGTTACATATTGGCAGTTAGGAAATTATAAAATGTCCTCTAAAAATGCTGCAATTTTTTTGTAGTGGCGCTTTAAGACTGGTGTTTTTTTTTAAAATCATTTGACCTTCTTTTTCTCATAACAGAAAGCTCCGGGTGTGATGTTATATCAGACATTTTCCCATGCTTTTCTCTACATAACAAAAAAAAAAAAGTTGCATGCTGGAGCTCTTAGCAGTATTTTTTTTAAGGCATTTTCACATCTCCTTCTCTATAGGGAAAAACACCATTAAAAATTATGCTAGTGGTCAATCACTAAGGTAGTGACCGCTGGGCTGGTATATTAGGGGGTCACCATATTGCAGTGTAACAGGGGTAAAGCTTCGCGGTTCTGCAGGGGTGGAGCTTAGTGGTGTGATAGGGACCCTAGAAATGCCAGATTCGCCCCTGGGTGTATGTAGTAGTGATATACTATGTCTATTTATCAGGGGCGGACTGGCCATAGACCCTACAGGGAAACTTCCTGGTGGGCCGATGCCCAGGGGGCCACCTGAGCCCTCCTCAGATATGAGCTGACGCTCCCCTCCTGAGTTTCTGTCTTGCCATTCTGAGGCAACTGGAGTAGAAGGACAGAATTTGTCAGAGGACACTGGGCACCGGAGAGGGGCATTTTTTGGGGAGGTATTTGGCTCTGCTGGGGCGGTATAATGTGCCACAATACGGCATTGCTGGCCCCACCTACTTGTATTGACCCTCCCTTCTATCAATTTGACCCCAACTACAAAATGTAGCCACTTTTTTTTTTTTGTTTTTTGTTTTTCCAGGGCCACTGCTAATAGTTGTACTCACTGTGGATATAGGTTGTGTATCCAGCAGAGCAGAAAATACGTGTCCTCCTCCGTGAGTTCATATTCTGTAACGGATTCGATCTCTGACATGAAGTACTGATGATAACACCGTGCGTATAGATTGCATACGTTAAATTCTGGCGGGTAGAGCGGGCCGAGGTTCTGGATCACGTGGATTAAGTCATTTTTGAAGGTCTTCCCCAGATTACAGAATCTCTGTGACAAGCAGGAGGTGGTATTTTTGGTGGAGATGGCGCTCCCGTTACTAATCCGCTGAGACACCGATTCCGCGACGCACCTCGCCCATTTCTCTTTCCATTTTCTCGGCGTTGTTCGCTGGTGTCCTGCGATCTCTTTATTCTGGAGGATTTTTGAGTCTTCTTTTTCTTGCTTATTTATGGCTTTTATCACCTGGACAAGCGGATCCCCCGGATTCTGAACAATGGATTCTGATATCACTTGGAACATTTCTTTTTCGAGGCTCTCGTAAAGGGAGTCGATATCCTTTGTGTGTCGGGGGGCGTCATCGGAAATCCTGTTCTTTTGGGCTACCAGCTCTTTAAGGGCCTTGTAGAACTGCTTCTGATGAATTAGACTCTGGATAGTCCCGTCTGTGCGTGAGAAACATGTCCAGTTTGTGTCACCATTAAATGTTAATATAATTCAGCATGAGAAACTAGTGACAAAAGTGCTCCAGTTGTAAGAGATTCTCTATTTTTGCTTAATTAAAATGGTGCCCCCTGGTGTTAAATTGTAAAGTAATGTGCACATCCACCTACTGAGGTGGTCGTGCATGCTCAGCTCCATCCCTTAACTACCACCAGTCATATCTGCTGTTAGAAGCAGTGACATTTACAGGGAGAGAGCTTGCAGGAGAAAGGACACACCTCCTGAGCAGAGATGGGAAGAGGGCTGCATCAGAAAGGACACGCCTCATCTGCTGTGATAGGGAGAGGGCTGCATCAGAAAGGACACACCTCATCTGCTGTGATAGGGAGAGGGCTGCATCAGAAAGGACACGCCTCATCTGCTGTGATAGGGAGAGGGCTGCATCAAAAAGGACACGCCTCATCTGCTGTGATGGGGAGAGAGCTGCATCAGAAAGGACACGCCTCATCTGCTGTGATAGGGAGAGAGCTGCATCAGAAAGGACACTCCTCATCTGCTGTGATAGGGAGAGAGCTGCTGCAGGAAGGACATGCCGTTTGAGCTGTGACAGGACTGATGCTTGAGACTGTATGTATTTTCAGTCTTCAATGACTGCAATGAATCCGTGTTTGTTGGCCAAGAATTGGACATGTTGTGTCTTGCAGAAAGGACATGTGGATGTGGAAAGCACCTTGATCATCCGTGCGCTATCCGGATTCCTGTGTCCATTCCATAAAAAATTAGAACATGTCCTATTCTTGGCCACAGAATGTCAACCACTGACCCATTGAAGAAAATGGATCTGCAAAATAACGTATGTGATCCGTATTTTGCAGACCACAATACATACGGTCATGTGCATGAGGCCTTAAAGAGAGGACTGCAGCTTAAAGGGGTTGTCCAGGTTCAGAGCTGAACCCGGACATACCTCCATTTTCACCCAGGCAGCCCCCCTGACTTGAGCATCGGAGCAGTTCACGCTCCGATGCTCTCCCTTTCCCTGCGCTAAATTGCGCAGGGTAAAGGCATTTTTTTGGAGATCCGGTGATGTACCCGGGCTCTCCATGGGGCAGCCAGGAAGCCCGGTGACGTCACTGGCACTGATGGGCGGGCTTGAGCGCTGCCCTAGCCAGTAAAATGGCTAGGGCAGTGCTAAAGCATGCCCATCACAGCGGGTGACGTCACCGAACACACTGCAGGGCGGAAGCTTCCGCCTGGCAGTGTGTGATTGTAAACAAAAGAGCCCTTGCCCTGCGCGATTTAGCGCAGGGCAAAGGAGAGCATCGGAGCATGAAGTGCTCCGATGCTTAAGTCAGGGGGGCTGCTGGTTTGAAATTATGGGTATGTCCGGGTTCAGCTCTGAACCCGGACAACCCCTTTAAAGGACACGCTCCTGAGCTGCGATAGGAAGATAGCTGCAGCAGAAAGGGCACACCCTCTCAGCTGTGATAGGGAGAGAGCTGCAACAGAAAAGACACATTTGCAGCATACGGGTAGGCTACCCGACACTGCTAGATTTGAGTGTGTAGTTCCCTTTAAGCCAGTCAGGCCGGTTACCGGCAATCCTTATAACAGCCAGCAGAGGGAGCCCCCAGTTCAGTATAAATAGGCTAGGGCCTAGCTGAGGAAGGTAGAAGTTTCCAGACTCAGTGCAGAGAGGATTCCCTCCTGAGTCCATGCATAGAAGTCAGAAGGGCATAGCTAATCAGCCTGAAGACACAGAATACCACAGAGGCCGATCAGATAAAGCAAGAGGTACTCAAGATAACAGAGGAGGTACTAGATAAGGACAGCTTCAAGGGTACGCCAGATAAAGGGCATTAGACCTTGGAGAGAAAGTCACATGTAGCAGGACCGGTCAGGAATAGTGTGCAAGCCGCCTGTACTGCATCTCCTGTAATCAACACTCTGTATAATGCCTTGCTAAGACCGGCCATCCTGTACTCCCAAGAACCAGCTGTATTCACTGATATTCAGTAAAAGTTCCAGTTTTGTTGGCTATCCTGTGCTTGCTTCATTCTTCTACAATACCATACACGGCGTGTCACCGTTTAATTGACACTGGCGTCACGAACTTTTAAATACCTGCCTGTTCCAGTATTTGCCCCAATTGAAGACGACAGTGGATCCCAGGTTAGTGGTCAATCTGCACTACAAAGCCCAGCACACACTACTGACCCCCTGGGACACTGCATCGCTCTTTTTGGCGTCACGAACAGGATCCGCATACTTCTACAGTGCAGAGAAGTGTGAACTGTGTGCTTTAACTATTCCACCACCGTATTACAAAGACTGTACCCTTTATTTCCAAGCCGGTGGATTGAAATTGTGTCTGGGAGGAATCAGAGACGCTGCACTGTGTTGCGCTACCCCCAGAGAGAAAATCGTACTTGTGGACTGTGATTTATTGGACTTTGCAACACCCTGCTTGCTGTCAGGGAATCGTGATCAAGATGGCCACCGGCCGCCTGGAGTAAAGTTTCCCGCGCTGCTGAGGACCTCCGTGGGCGGATCCCTTCAAAGACACAGAGAATCCCGCCCTCTTCATCATCGCACCGCCGCGGCCCTGCTTTTCCTGCGTCAGCAACGTCACCGCGTACACAGGACGTCCGGAGTCTCACGAGATTTGGCCTGCGCGAACCCGGCGATACCGGTAAGAACTTGTATCCGGAGGGAAGGGGATTGTTCCGGCCCCTTTAGTCACCAGCGGCCACCTCGTAATAAGTTAACATGTCAGATCCGGGAGTTGCCGAGCGGCCGGACCCGGGAGAGCTTGCGGCTCCTAATCATCCTATAGCCCCCAGCATGATGCCCTTTACCATGCCTTACTATTTTGGGGCCCCATGGTTTCCCCGCTATAACGGAGAGGCCCATACCCTAAGGGACTTTAAGGAAAAGTTGCTGGCCTTATTCAAACTATACCCCATAAATGCCGATCAGCAAATGGAAATCTTGCTAGCGCAACTGGAGGGGGCTGCCCGCAGAGAGGTATTATCCTGGCCTGCTGCTGAAAGGAGTACTCTAGAGCAGATATTCACCCGCCTCAGGGCCACTTTTGAAACGAGGACTGCCTCAGAGATAAAGATGCACTTCTTTGGCAAGAAACAGAGGCCCGGTGAGTCCCTCCGTGACTATGCCCTATCACTTCAGGAGGCTTTGGGGGCTGTAATTCAGATAGATCCCAAGGAAGCTGATAACCAGGATCAGACCCTGAGGGAACAATTTATTACCGGAGTGGCTAGTGAGCAAATAAGGACCCAATTAAAGATGCTGTCCGCCCAACACCCTAACAGTACCTTTCTGGACTTTAAAGAACTGGCTATAAAAATTCTGGGGTCAGCAGTATCTATAGAGTTGAACACCCCACCTGAGTTATCAGCCTGCAGGTCAAAACCGCTTATCATTAACCGAGCTGAGGCCAGGTCAAGCTGTTCAAGCTACAGCTACCGATACTATCGCCATGCTGACAGAGCAAGTAAATCACCTCACTAAAAGCCTAGAGAGAGTGTGCAGAAAAATGGAGGAATGGGAAAAACCTATGATGTCAGAAGAGGAGTTCCTGTCACCCTCTAAGCCATTCCCACCTCCTTACCAAGAGACTCACCCCAGGGATCCTGGGAGGCGCAATAGGGGTCGCAAGCGGCCCGTGTGTGCATACTGCAAAAAGATGGGACACACAGAATCCACTTGCTGGCAGTTAAACGGGCAACCCCTGAGGCTGAGGACCACCCCTCGGGAGGTAGAACACTAGGTCCAAAAGATCCAAATTGGATGCCACGGTATGTAGGATCCCATCCTAAAATCAATGTGGAGATTAACGGGGTCCCCTTTGAAGCCCTATTAGATACTGGGTCTCAGGTCACTACTATTCAGCTGCCCGCCTTTGAAAGATTCTGGGACACCAACCAATTGACCCAGCCGCCTGAATCCTGGGTAGAGATTGTCGCCAGCAATGGCAAACCGGTAAAGATCCATGGATACTGGGAACCCACCCTGCAGGTGGGAGAAGTAACCTTGCCTCAACAGGGGGTGATAGTAGTACAGGCTGGCGACAGAGGAGGACATCCTGTCATTCTAGGCACCAATGTCTTCAAAAACTGTTATGCAGAAATACTTGCCGTATTACACCAGACTCTGCCCACCGCTTCCTCTGCATCCAAGAGGGTGATTCAAAAGACTATCACTGTGTTAAGTGCCCAGCAGAGGTTTGCTAACGGGAAAGGAGAAATTTGTACTGCCAGGATTCGTGATAATAAGCCTGTGACTTTGCCTCCTAATTCCCAAACTCTCTTATGGTGTCGTGCTGTCCTGGGAGTCCAAGGCCAAGATTATCCAGCCCTGGTGGAACCAATCCAGATGGAGAACTACCCTTACGTGAGAGCTGCCAAGTGCCTGGTGAACGTCTCCCAAGGTAAAGTACCTGTCCGTCTGATTAACCTGAGTGATCATCCTGTTGCGCTTACTAAGCATGACCCTGTTGCCCAGCTTTCTCAGGTGTTCTTCCAAGACATCATCCGTCTTCCAGTGACAGAAAAGCCGCCAGCTGTAGTCAGCGGATGTCCGCCGGTGCCCCAGTCACAAGTGCCCTGGTGGGAAGAGCTCCATGTCGGGGACGAGGACTACCCCCCAACGTCAACAAGAGGGGATACTACAGCTTGTCAAAGAGCACCACCAGGCCTTCAGTAAACATGCTACTGATTATGGAGAGGTTAGTGCCATACAACACACCATACCTACTGGCTCTCATCCTCCTATCAAGGAGAGATACAGACCCTTACCGCCTACTTCCTATCAGACTGTAAAGGAAATGATCCAAGAGATGAAAGACTCTAATGTAATCCGGGACAGTCGTAGCCCGTGGGCGGCACCCCTGGTCCTTGTAAAGAAGAAGGATGGTGGTATCCGTTTCTGCGTGGACTATAGAAAAATTAATCAAATAACCCACAAAGACGCGTACCCACTGCCCCGCATTGAGGAGTCACTAACTGCTCTGGGCTCCGCTGCCTATTTCTCCACGTTGGACTTGACCAGTGGCTACTGGCAAGTACCCATGGCCCCGGCAGATAGGGAAAAGACGGCTTTCACCACTCCCATGGGCCTGTTCGAATTCAATTGTATGCCGTTCGGGTTATGTAATGCCCCAGGAACTTTCCAGAGACTAATGGAGCGGTGCTTGGGTCACAAAAACTTTGAAACAGTGCTGCTGTATCTAGATGACGTCATTGTGTACTCAAAAACATATGAAGACCATCTGAAACACTTAGCAGAGGTATTTGAAATCCTTATCAAATATGGCCTGAAGGTAAAGCCATCCAAGTGCCACTTGCTCAAACCTGCGGTAAAATACCTGGGGCATGTGGTAAGCGGAGAGGGCATACAACCTGACCCTGATAAGTTAGCGGCTGTCCGTAACTGGCCGGTCCCCACTACCGTCAAAGAGGTGAGGGGTTTCCTTGGTTTTGCCGGCTACTATAGACGTTTTATCCCCCATTTTGCTCAAATAGCCGATCCTATCCAGGAACTCTTGAGGGGGCAGCCCAAGAAAAGTCCTAGAACTCCAGTGCCCATTGAGTGGAATGAAGAAAGAGAGATAGCGTTCCAGTTGTTAAAAAAGAAACTGACTGAGCCTCCCGTGTTAGGTTATCCAGACTACAGCAAGCCCTTCCATCTGTATACTGATGCTAGCAAGCGAGGCCTGGGGGCTGTGTTAGCCCAGATCCAAGAGGGAAAAGAAAGAGTGATAGCTTATGCAAGCCGCTCCTTGAAAGGAGCTGAGAAAAATGACCAGAATTATAGTTCCTTCAAACTAGAGTTCCTGGCATTAGTGTGGGCAGTGACGGAGAAATTCAAAGATTATCTAGCCGCTACCCCCTTCATTGCATTCACTGATAATAACCCTCTGGCACATCTAAATACAGCTAAATTGGGGGCTTTGGAGCAAAGATGGGCCTCTCGCCTCGCCAACTATGATTTCTCTGTAAAATATCGTGCTGGACGTACTAATGACAATGCTGATGCTTTATCCAGGCTTCCCACAGAGACAGCTCCTGATGATGTGCGAGATGCTTGGGAAGATGTAGAAATGCCGGCCTTCTACCATAAATTTGCTCAACAGGATCAGGCTCGGGCTACCAGTAACAGAGCTGCAGTTCCTTCACCCTCCAGTAGGCCTGAACTCAAAGAAGAAAGGTGGGTGAAACTACAGTCTGAAAGTAGAGTGCTGGGTGAATTGTTGGACTTCATCACCAGTGGCAGAACCCCTGAGAGGATTCGGCGTAAGAGTACAGATCCTGAGCTCATCAAACTGTGGAGACAGCGCCATCAGCTCTTCATACAAAAGGGCCTGTTGCTGCGGAGAAGCCTAGACCCAGTGTCCAACGAGAGGGTGCATCAGATTCTCATACCCCGACGAGATGCAGGTATGGTGTTGGAGATGTACCACAATCAATCCGGTCACTTTGGGGTCCAAAAGACTGAGGCAAATATCCGCCAGCGGTTTTACTGGGTGGGCATGCGAGAAGACATGGAGAAGTGGTGTCGAGAGTGTGTAGCCTGTACCTTGAAACGAGGTGAACACCATGATCAGAGGGCACCACTGAGACCCATTGTAAGTACTCGTCCTCTTGAACTTGTCGCCATCGACCATGTGAAGCTGGAACCTAGTCGCTCAGGGTATGTGTACGCTATGACTATTATTGACCATTTCACTAAGTTTGTTGTAGCGGTGCCTGTGAGAGACCAGACGGCCAAGACTACAGCCGAACTGTTCTGGAAACACTTCCTCCTGCCCTACGGTTGTCCAGAAAAGATCCTCACCGATCAAGGTCCTGCTTTTGAGTCCCATCTGTTCCATGAACTGTGCCGCCTGCACAACTGTAAGAAGATCCGGACGACGGCCTACCATCCGCAAGGTAATGGATTGTGTGAAAAAATGAATCAGACCTTGATAGAGATGCTGAGGACCGTGCCTCCTGAAACCAGGGGAGATTGGCCTAATCTGTTGCCACAGCTCATGTTCACATACAATCATACCATACACTGTTCCACCGGGTATACCCCCTTCTATTTGATGTTTGGGCGCCAAGGGTTATTGCCTGCTGACCACTCCTTGGACGTACTCGTACCTGATTGCATCAACCCATTACCTAATACCGACTGGGTTGCTGAACACCAAAGGCGATTGAATACGGCCCAAGCTATTGTTCAGGAACGTATGGACTATGCTAGAGACCGGCAGCAGAGAGACTATGACCAAGCAGCCCATGCAGAACCCTTGACAATAGGGGCTGTGGTATGGTTAAAAAATAACCGCCGCACCAGTAAACTGGACAGTAAATGGGAACAAAGTCCCTATGTTGTCACTGCAATCCCAAATGTTGGAACTCACACTTATGAGATCACCCGGGAAGGCAGGGGATCCCAAATTGTACACCGAAACCGGTTAAAGCTCTGCCTGACACCAGAACCCAGTGCCGAGAGTTCTATCTCTGAACCCCCTGTGTCAGAGTCATCAATACGGCCCGAGGATCCTATGCAGGCTGTCCGTGATCTAAGGTATGACGCTGATCCCATGCATTGGCTTCTGACACCATGGTTGAACTTGTTGGTGCCCGCTCCGGCACCTACTGTACCTTCACTTCCAGAAGAGCCGGTTCAAGATGCCCCGGATCCAGCTCCCCCTCTAGTGGATCCTGTTGTTCCTGTTGTTCCTGTTGTTCCAGTTGTTCCTGACCAAGGTCTCACGGATGGAGATCCTCCTGTTGCTCCTCTCTCTTCTACCTCGTTGCTAAGGGAAGAGGAGACCCCTGTGTTGAGAAGGTCCACCCGGATAACCAGGGGACGTCCGCCAGTCCATTTAGGAGACTTTGACTATGCTGGTGGTGTCTCCCCCCGAACAGTTGTTAATAGAAATAGCCTGCTTGACGTTTGTACGCAAGAATGGACTCCTCCACGTGAGCCCTTGCCTGTTCTATACCCACGGGGAAACCCTGTGTAGTTCCTTATTATACTTCAGTCAAGGAAAAAAATAGACTAACCTGGTTCACCTTAAGTCCGCTGTGCCAGGTCAGCGGCCGTGCCTAAGAAGAAAGAAGACGCCCCTTCTTCTCGCGTCATTTATTGCAAATGTTATATTTTTGTGTGAAATCGTTGTTTATTATATTTATAATGCCATGTTTAACTTATGCATCAGCTTATGTTGGTTCAGGCATGTGTGTGAGTACGAGGCCTTACTCACGTTAAAGTCTGGGGGTGTGCAGCATACGGGTAGGCTACCCGACACTGCTAGATTTGAGTGTGTAGTTCCCTTTAAGCCAGTCAGGCCGGTTACCGGCAATCCTTATAACAGCCAGCAGAGGGAGCCCCCAGTTCAGTATAAATAGGCTAGGGCCTAGCTCAGGAAGGTAGAAGTTTCCAGACTCAGTGCAGAGAGGATTCCCTCCTGAGTCCATGCATAGAAGTCAGAAGGGCATAGCTAATCAGCCTGAAGACACAGAATACCACAGAGGCCGATCAGATAAAGCAAGAGGTACTCAAGATAACAGAGAAGGTACTGGATAAGGACAGCTTCAAGGGTACGCCAGATAAAGGGCATTAGACCTTGGAGAGAAAGTCACATGTAGCAGGACCAGTCAGGAATAGTGTGCAAGCCGCCTGTACTGCATCTCCTGTAATCAACACTCTGTATAATGCCTTGCTAAGACCGGCCATCCTGTACTCCCAAGAACCAGCTGTATTCACTGATATTCAGTAAAAGTTCCAGTTTTGTTGGCTATCCTGTGCTTGCTTCATTCTTCTACAATACCATACACGGCGTGTCACCGTTTAATTGACACTGGCGTCACGAACTTTTAAATACCTGCCTGTTCCAGTATTTGCCCCAATTGAAGACGACAGTGGATCCCAGGTTAGTGGTCAATCTGCACTACAAAGCCCAGCATACACTACTGACCCCCTGGGACACTGCACATTCCCTGAGCTGTGATGGGGAGAGAGCTGCAGCAGAAAGGACGTGCCCTCTTAGCTGTCAGTCTGTCAGCTGTCAGTCTGTCAGCTGTCAGCACAGAGATTGGAGCAATGAAAGTAGGGATCTCTGTATCCATGTGAGGTGCAGGGCTGGTTCGAGATTTGATAGAAAGAGATTGCCATGTTCTATATGATGTCTGATTTTCATGTTCTACATGAGGGGTGCCCAACCTGCAGCCCTCCAGCTGTTGCATAACTACAACTCCCCGCATGCCTGGACAGCCTACAGCTATTAGGGCATGCTGACTGCTGTAGTTTTGCAACAACTGGAGGGCCACAGGTTGAGCATCCTTGTTCTACATCAATCATAGCATAGCCCCTTTAAAGGGGTATTCTGACCATTGAGCTTTATGGCATATCCATCTAAGTGGTGGAGGTTCAAACCTAGGGATTGAGGTCCTATCACTCCAGTTTAGGGCACATTTGCATATGCGGCAGCGTATCCGGCAGAGAACAACATGCCAATATTTTTCTGGATCTTTCATTGCCAGATTCTACAATTCACTGCCAGATTTCCATTGACTATAATAGGGTCTGCCGGTAATTCGGCCACTTTCCTGCATAAATGCTGCATGTAATGGTTTTTGTCCGACAGCCGGCATGTGTACTGGACCAGGCATGCCACAGGTGTCAACGTACCCGTAGAAAAACATGGCTTCCAAAAAATACTTGTTCACAGGCTTTGAGTGCTATTGCATCTCAATCCCATTCTTTTTAACAGAGCTGAGAGGCAATACCACACACAACCTATGGACAAGAGTGGCACTGTTTCCAGAAGAAAAAACTTTTTTGTGTTTTATCAAATCCTGCTTTCACATATGGAACATATGGAAATCAATGTGTTATTTTCAGCCCAAACCATGTAGACCATGGTTAATGGGGGAATCGTGGTTTGATTCCGGAGAGGGAGCCTGAGAAACTGCTACGGCTACCACATCCAAGCAAGGCAGCATGCGCGCAAATTACCTATTGGGTATAATTAGGTGCGGGCCTGCAGGTGAGCTGACCCTCTATAACATTATATGCGAGGGCCTGCAGGTGAGCTGACCCTCTATAACATTATATGCGAGGGCCTGCAGGTGAGCTGACCCTCCTATAACATTATATGCGAGGGCCTGCAGGTGAGCTGACCCTCCTATAACATTATATGCGAGGGCCTGCAGGTGAGCTGACCCTCTATAACATTATATGCGAGGGCCTGCAGGTGAGCTGACCCTCTAACATTATATGCGAAGGGCTTATATGTGACGAATAAGCAGGTTGATATGATGGAAGAGGAGGATAAAAAAAAGGAAGATTCAACCATATACCCTTGTTTGTGGTGAAAGGGGTGCATGGGAATACAGTGCATTCAGTACATTATAAACAACGTATTTAAAGTGCCTTTATGTTCAGCCGCTTTCCTCTGGTGGAGTCGAGAAGTCAGGGGCAATCCAGGCCTTGTTCATTTTTATAAGAGTCAATCTGTCAGCATTTTCAGTTGACAGGCGGATGCGCTTATCTGTTATAATGCCACCGGCAGCACTAAATACCCGCTCAGACAAAATGCTGGCAGCAGGGCAGGCCAGCACCTCCAAGGTATAGTGTGGCAGGTGCAGCACTATGAAGTGCCTTTTGCGCTGTGGCATTAGAAGAATTTTGATATCTCTGACTTTTAGTCTAACCAGACTGTCTATTACTCTGTTCTATGGAAACAGTAGGTTTAAAGAGCACACCACATGCTTGAAATAACTTCTTTATTAGCTTTAACTTTTCTTCACATATAACACTGCCACCTCCGCAGCAGATAGTCCATGTACAAAACACGTGTTGAAAAGATATCACAAAATGCCGGTATGTATAGGATGGTGGGTCAACTGTTCAATCTTGTTTTTCAACATATAAAATGGTGGATATATTTCTCTCTTGAGTATCTGTACTCTCACTTTAAGTTAGCAGTGACTATTTGCAGATTGGTTGAGTATGACCTGGTATGGTTGTATGCAATTTGGATCGCAATATGGAATCTGAATGCTTGCAATTTGTAGCTTGCAATTTGATTTGTATGGTATTTGTAGTTCACAATTGGTGGAACTGTAAATAAACACACATATAACTGGTTCAATATACAGTTTTAATCACAATACTAACAGGAACATTTATATAACTGTTTTAACTACCTAATTTGGCCTCTTGTTCCCATAAAACTCAGCTCTCAGTGGAGTGAATGTCTCTTCAGCTCCTGTCTTTGGTGAATAATGATTCTAGCAGCAGGAGCTGGGGGAATTTCCAGACAGGCTGTGTGTGATGCTGGCTGTGATTGGTGTAAACTCTCGCTGTATGAGAAGCTGGCTGTGATTAGTCTAGACTTCTGCCCAGTAACAACAGATTAACACTATGCTTTCTGTTTCTGCTGTATCACGGAGCTTACCTTACACTACAAAATGAATCTTAAAGGCATATTATCTTTTTCTGCTTCTGTGAACACAAAATATAACCGTTATATGACATCAAAAACATGATGTCACAGTAAATAACTCAGATTTTGTTTTTAACACATAAACATAGGAACTGTATTAAGGTTATTGGCAGGTCTAGCTGTATACACATATAAGCTATACTAGCAACCTAGTATAGGTCCTAGCTGGCCAGCTACGCTCCCACCAAAATTACCTATAATTCTATGTTCTATGGGGTAGGACTTGAACATGAGTTTAAGGAATTTTCCATCAGGTTCTCAACTTCCAAGTGTCTTTTATTACTCTCAAGTAGAACAACTAACTTCTGTATGGGATGTTCCAACTTGAGTGGAGTAGTGAGATGTTTTGAGTCTCCTATTTGTAACAACACTCTCTTCTTACTAGTTTGTCTACATCCTTTTGAACTTCTAGAACTTTGGCCAATTTCCATTGACTTCTAGGTAAATCTTCTTCTTTCACTAACACTAAGTCACCAACTTGGACATTTCTTCTGGGTGTTTGCCATTTACTTATTTCACATAAGATTGGCTCTTTTCTCCATTTATTCCCAAACTGTTCTGATAGATATTGAACTCTTCGTTATCTCCTTCTGGCATATAAATCCTCTTTGGTGAACTTGCCAGGCGGTGGCTGTATGTAATCCGACTTAAGGTGAAGTAGATGGTTGGGAGTTAAAGGGTCCAAACTTGTTGGATCGTTGATGTTATCAACTGTAAGTGGACAACTGTTATCAATAGACATTGCTTCATAGAATAGGGTCCTAAGTGAAGCATCATCCATTCTTCCGGCATTCTTTTTCAACACTGAACTTAACATATTTCTCACAGTTCTGATTTGTCTTTCCCAAACTCCTCCTATAGGGCTTGTATGTGGAGCATTCATATGTAAATCACACAGTTTTTCTCTAACAAATACTCAGTTACTTTTTATTTATCAATCTCTTTTAGAACTTTCTTCAATTCATTCTTTGCTCTGACAAAATTCGATCCTTGGTCAGATCTAAGCTGTCTGACTGTACCTCTAATGGCTATGAAAAATATCAAGGCTTTGATGAATGCATCAGTTGACATATCCTCTAACATTTCCAGGTGAATCGCTCTGGAACTCAGACATGTAAATATTAGTCCATATCTCTTGTACTCCTTGCGGTTCTGTTTGGTGATGAATGGGCCAAAACAATCCATTCCGCTATAAAGAAATGGTGGTGATGGGTTTACACGATCTGCCAGTAAATCTGCCATTCTTTGCTCTTCTGTAGGTCTACGTGCCTTTCTGCAGGCTACACATTTACTTATATACTTTGCTATAACTTTGCTTCCTTTCACAATCCAGTAACCACCTTCTCTCAAACAGCTTTGGGTAAAGCTTCTTCCTTGATGCAAGGATATGTTGTGGTAGTGATCTATAATCAATCTTGTGAAGGTAGAGTTTTGGGGTAGAATTGCTGGATGCTTCACTCTGCTAGGTAACGATGCATTTTCCAGTCTCCCTTCCACCTTCAGTATACCATCCTGCAGAACAAGATTAAGCTTGCACAATGGGTGGTTGTTTGGACGCCTTTTAGGTTCTTGACTAAGACTTTTCAACTCTTCACTGTAGAATCTCTGTTGAATGAGTCTTATGACTGCTTCTTGAGCTTTCATTCTTTCTTCTACATTCAACAATTCCTTCTTTCTGATTCCCTTTGCCAAACGTTGAATTCGAGCTACTACGTTTATGACTGTATTCCATTTTGAACATCTGGCTAGTCTTTCAAGTATGTCATTTTGACACTTGGCAGCAGTGCTCAATGTTTGTACAACTTTTACTTCTGGATCACCTATAGACAATTCTGTGCAACCTTTACTGGGCGTGATTTCCTTTTCCCAAAGGAACTCTGGACCGGTGAACCAGTTTTAATTTTTCAATACAGTTACATTCAGGCCTCTTGAAGCATGATCTGCTGGGTTATGTTTTGTGTCAACGTGATGCCAATGTTCCGGATTTGTTGTTTCCCAAATTTTTTCAACTCTTTTGGCGACAAAGATATGGAATCTTCGAGCTTCGTTGTTTATGTATCCTAGGACAACTTGTGAGTCTGTCCAAAAATATTCATCTATTTTCAATTCCAATTCTTTCAGAAATTTGCTTACTCATGCTGAAACTACGGCTGCTGTCAGATCAAGTCTTGGTAATGTCTGAATACTGGTAGGTGCAACTCTGGCCTTCCCCATAACCAGGGCACAGAGTATCTTTTCTTCTCCTATCATTCTGATGTAGGAGCACTGACCATAACCATAACTACTGGCATATGAAAAGTGATGAAGTTCTATTTTCTTGTACTTTCCAAAATCATGAGGTACAAAACATCTGGGTATCTGAACTTCTCTCAAGTTTTGCAAGTCTCTTATCCAACTCACCCACCTTGGTCTAAAATTTTCAGGTATGGGCTCATCCCATCCCAACTTCTGTCTGCATAATTCTTGCAGTATTTATTTTGCTCTGAGGATTACTGGGGCCAAGAATCACAATGGATCGAATATAGAAGCCACTGCGGAAAGAATAGTTTGTCTAGTAGCAACTTTCTCTTCTATAGATACTTCAAAGACGAACTTGTCGTTCTCTACATTCCATCCCAATCCAAGTACGTTCTGAACTGAAAGATGATCCTAATTGAGATCTACTGTACATTCTTCATTGTTGCTGCATGTTCAGAGTCACTGATGGATTTCAGTACCTCTCTGTTTGAGATGAATTTGTGAAGGCGCAGGTTTCTTCTTGCGCATAACTCTTGGCTTTCTTTCACTAGTTTCATTGCAGATTCTGTAGACTTTAGACTTATAAGACCATCATCTACATGTGCTATGAAGATACGAGATGTGCAGCACCTGAAACTACAGATACTGGAAGCCTGTGCTAGCATTTCTCCTGCGGTGTTGCTATCAGTGTGTGAAGAGTGGGAGAAGAGGGTTGCATTGACAATCCAACACAATGGGCAGCACATTGAACACATTTTATAAGTGGTCAGAAACTTGTAAATAACTAATGAAAGAATAAAGTTACGTTAAAACCAAGCATACCATTGTTTTTCTTGTGAAATTCCCAATAAGTTTGATGTGTCACATGACCCTCTTCCTATTGAAAAAACGAAAGTTGGATTCAAAATGTCCGACTTCAAAATGGCCATGGTCACCACCCATCTTGAAAAGTTTCCCCCCTCACATATACTAATGTGCCACAAACAGGAAGTTAATATCACCAACCATTCCCATTTTATTAAGGTGTGTCCATATCAATGGCCCACCCAGTACAGTTCTAATCACAAAACTATCAACAGGAACATTATATAACTGTTTTAACTACCTAATTTGGCCTCTTGTTCCCATAAAACTCAGCTCTCAGTGGGAGTGAATGTCTCTTCAGCTCCTGTCCTTGGTGAATAATGATTCTAGCAGCAGGAGCTGGGGGAATTTCCAGACAGGCTGTGTGTGGGGCTGGCTGTGATTGGTGTAAACGCTCGCTGTATGAGAAGCTGGCTGTGATTGATCTAGACTTCTGCCCAGTAACAACAGATTAACACTATGCTTTCTGTTGTTTCTGCTGTGTCACTGAGCTTACCTTACACTACAAAATGAATCTTAAATGCATATTATCTTTTTCTGCTTGTGTGAACACAAAATATAACAGTTATGACATCCAAAACATGATGTCACAGTAAATAACTCTGCTTTTGTCTTTAACACATAAACATAGGTACTGTATTAAGGTGATTAGCAGGTTTAGCTGTATACACATATAAGCTATACTAGTAACCTAGCTGGCCAGCTACACGTAAAGTGCCAGTTCATGCCATGTGTCTAGCTTGGACACCCAGTAGTTGTAAGGCTTTGAGGGATCATTGAGGATGCTGACATGGTCTGCTATCTACTCCTTCACCATCTTCAAAAAATTTTCCCTCCTTGTGACACTAGACCACGATTCAGTGTGAGGGTGCTTGCGGGATGCCATAAAACTGTCCCAGACTTTGGAGGGTGTTGCCCTGCCTCTGTTGGAACTACTTTGTGTACCCCTTGTCTCCCCTTCTTGGTTGGCCAAGGAACTACGGACTCTGCTGCTAGCATTGTCAGATGGAAGTTTTTGGAGCAATTTTTCAACAAGGATCTTCTGGTATTGCTCCGTTTTGCTCATCCTCTCCACCAGAGGAATGAGAGACGAGAAGTTCTCTTTGTAGCGGGGGTCGAGAAGGGTGAACAACCAGTAATCCGTGTTGTCTAAAATGCGTATAATGCGCAGGTCGCGGGAAAGGCAGTCTAACATGAAGTCAGCCATGTGTGCCAGAGTGCCAACTGGTAAGACTTTGCTGTTGTCATCAGGAGGATCGCTCTCAATCTCCTCATCCTCTTCCTCTTCTTCTGCCCACCCAAGCAGAACAGAGGAATTAAACTTCCATGGGTACTACCTTCTGTAGTGGAGGCAACCGTCTCCTGCTCCTTCTCCTCTTCATCGTCCAATTCGCGTTGAGAAGACGAACTGCGGGTGCTCTGGCAATCACCCTGTGTAATTTCTTCCCCCATTTCCACCTCTTCCACATGCAAGGCGTCATCCTTAATTGTGAGCAGCGACTGTTTGAGTAGACACAGAAGTGGGATGGTTAAGCTGATAATAGCGTTATCGCCGCTCACCATCTGTGATTCCTCAAAGTTTCTTAAAACCTCACAGAGGTCAGACATCCATGCCCACTCGTCGCTTGTGAAGAGCGGAAGCTGACTTGAAAGGCGACGACCATGTTGCAGCTGGTATTCCACTACTGCCCTCTGCTTCTCACAAAGCCTGGCCAACATGTGGAACGTGGAGTTCCAGCGTGTGCTCACGATGCACAGCAGCTGGTGATCTGGCAATTTCAAGTGCTGCTGCAGTGTTGACAGACCGGCAGAAGCTGTCATGACTTGCGGAAATGTGCGCACACGCGGTGCACCTTCACCAGTAGCTCAGGCAAATTGGGGAAGGTTTTGAGAAATCGCTGAACCACAAGGTTGAACACGTGGGCTAGGCATGGGATGTGTGTCAGCTTGCTGAGCTCCAAAGCAGCCACCAAGTTACTGCCATTATCAGACACAACCATGCCTGGTTCTAGGTTGAGTGGCGAGTGCCACAGCTGAGTTTGGTCCCTTATCCCCTGCCACAGCTCTGCGGCAGTGTGCTGTTTGACCCCCCAAGCATATCAGATTCAGCACGGCCGGTTGCAGCTTCTCCACTGCAGTGCTACACTGCTTTCAGCTACCAACTGATGACTGACTGGTGCTGCATATGGATAATTCGGAGGTGGAGGAGGAGGCGGAGGAGGAGAAGTGGGGGTTGAAGCCACTAACGTAGGTGCTGGCGGAAACCCTGATTGACGTAGGGCCTGCAATCCTTGGCGTCGGTAGCACCTGTGCCATCCCTGGGTACGACTCGGTCCCGGCCTCCACAACGTTCACCCAGTGTGCCGTCAGGGAAATGTAGCGTCCCTGGCCGAATGCACTTGTCCATGTGTCCGTGGTTAAGTGGACCTTCCCAGTAACTGTGTTGGTCAGGGCACGTGTGATGTTACGGGACACATGTTGGTGTAAGGCGGGCATGGCACACCGTGAAAAATGGTGGTGGCTGGGGATTGCGTAACGAGGGACGTCCGTCGACATCAGGCTGTGGAAGGCCTCAGTGTCCACAAGCCTAAATGGCAACATTTCCAGGGCCAGTAATTTGTAAAGTTGTGCATTTAGTGCTATGGCCTGTGGGTGGGTGGCTGGGTATTTGCGCTTGCGTTCAAATGCCTGGGGTAAGGACACGCTATGGATGTGGTCGTTGATGGTGCTTGCGAAGGTCCAGGTGCAGGATGGGATGCATCCGGGCCTGTGCCTTCAACAGGGGATTGGCCAGCATGTAACACAGGGGAAAAGGAGGCAGTGGTGTGACCAGCAGGCACAGATTGTGGACCCAGGCGTTTGTCCCACCTATTACAGTGCTTGGATGCCATGTGGCGGATCATGCTGGTGGTGGTGAAGTTGCTAGTGTTCACGCCCGGCTCATTTTCGTATGGCACAGGTTGCAAACTACTATTCTTTTATCGTCTGCACTTTCCATAAAAAAGCGACATACTGTGGAACATCTACCCCCTGGCAAGGGAGATTTCCGCAAGGGGTTGCTCCGTGGAACAGCTGCGGGCCTGTGTGGCGTGACCCGTCTTCTCCCTTTTGCCACCCCACTGCCCCTCTCAGCCTGTTGCAGTGCTGCAGATCCCTCCCCCCTCTGTACTGCTGTCCTCGCTCTGTTTTCCACCTTCCCAGCCTGGGTCAGTGACCTCATCGTCCACCACCTCCTCCTCTTCCATTTTCTCACTCTGCTCATCCTCCTGATTTGTTGACCTAACCACAACCTCAGTGATTGACAACTGTGTCTCATCCTCTACATCAACCTCTTGAGACAGTAATTGCGGTTGACTCAACTGTGTCTCATCATCATCCACCTCATTAAACACTAAGGCCTCTTTCACACGGGCGTCCCGATCATCAGCATCACGGCCACTTCCCCGTCCCTTACTGGTCGCCTTCTTCATTTTAAATGTGATATATGCTTGAAAGTCTGTCACACGTACAGTAGCGTAGGATTTGGAAGTGTATGGGCAAAAAAAGTATTTTGTGATAGGGAAACGTTATACAGGACAGGTACCACAGGTAATGTCACAGTTCGCAGTGTCTACGGAAAAAGTGTACTGGATGTCACTGATATTTTAGGGATGCGTACAATTTTACACAGGAGATGTGGCGCAAATAATTTAACTGTCTGCAGCGGCCTATTACACTGTATTTTGCGCAGGATGCGCTAAAAATATATGTTGTCACACACAATAATCCTTAATCTGAAAAGTTTTTTGTATAAAAATCTTCCTATTACACTCCCTACACTGTCTGTCCCTTCCTATGCACAGCTCTCCCTAACACTGAGCAATTTAGCGCAGGTTACGCTGCAAAAATATATTGCTGCTCACGCGCACAATAGTCCTTACAAGGACTTTTGGGTCTTTGAAACGTTTTTGTAGAAAAATTAAATTCAATTACACTCCCTACATTCTCTGTCCCTTTCTATCCTCAGCTCTCCGTGACTTAGAAAGAGCCGAACACGCGTCATCGGGTGCTATATAGCACTCTGACGCGTTCCGGTCAGCCAATCACGGTAATGCCAGTAGCCAACATGGCTATGGCATTACAGTGAGGGCAGTACTTACCTGCACGTTTATTGGCTGCTTATCAGCCGCAAAACGTGCGGGGAGGAGACTCTAGCATTGCGCTCGAGCACATGCGATACTTGGCCGAGTACAGCCATGTGCCGAGCATAGCGATGCTCAAGATTAACTGGTATTCGGCCGAGCATGCTCGCTCAACACTAATAATAACTTCATAAATTAATTTGTACTGTTAAAAAAACATTTCCCGAACTCTGGTTCGGTTCCAATTGGTACCTTGGAAACGAACCCGAGTTCGGGAAAAGATTTTTTACAGTACAAATTAATTTATGAAGTTATTGTGCAAAGTCTCGCGAGACTTCGCTAAGCAATAACTTCGGCTCATCGGAGCCAATACATTCTAATACTTTTACAGAGCTCGTGTTCCGTTCTGTATTAGAAAAAAGTTTTATGCGAATCGACTTTGGATGTTTAATCCGAAGTCGATTCGCTCATCCCTAATCACCGGGTATGGCTAGCCGTGGATTGGCTGGCTGCATGGCATTATCGGTCATATAGCGTTCCCGAGCTTCTTATTTTCACTTTGTAACACGTGCTGCCGCCATTTTCAGAAAAACTGGTTCTTTACCACGAAGCGCAAGAAAATTTGGAGTCGTGTCGATTCGAGTTTTTCCTAAACTTCAGACTGAATTCCGCTTCGGATGTTTGGATTCGCTGAACTCTAGCTCTATTCATTAACATCAGCAGCGGATTCTGGTACATAAAATTCAGCCCATATACGGATTCCAAATCCGCTCGTGTGAAAGCGGCCAAAGCAGCGTTCTGTGGAAAATGGAGGCTGAATCACGTCTTGCAAATGGGGATTCAAATGCTGGGCGATATGAGGCTGTCCCCACTGATATCTAAAGTCAATACCACGTCACTAACATGGGTTACAAATTATATTTTCCAAAAAGTCCTTCTATAGGTACTGGGGGCACCAAACCAGTGACCACACAACAGGATATGAGAGTATGATGGGTGTAGTAGTAGTAGTAGTAGTAGTAGTGTCCTATGTTCATTGCTGCCATATCTTACCTTCAGGAGCCTTAGATCCCAGGAAAAATTTCTTGAACCAATTCCTTCTACCTTTCTTTGTCGCTGACGAGCTGGGTCCGCTGATATCTTCGGAGGCATTTCCAAGCGGTGCACAGTTTTTTTGTGTTCGGCTGTCCGTCATTATTTATTTGCTACAATGAATCACAGAACAGATGTCACACTCTCCCATGCATTGCTACCAGGATAGAAGGTCACTTAGAATGGCTACACTCAGGTAGGCTAGACTTGTTTTTGGTTTTTTTGTCCACCCACTGCAGCGAACCCCCCCCCCCCCCCCCCACTGGCAGCACCCATCTGGACCTTTTCCCCCAAAGGTCCAGATGAGTGTTACCAGTTGGGAGGGTGTCCATGCACAGTGGCTTTGCAGGGACACCTCCCCACCAACTAGTAACATCCATCTGGACCTTCATTGCAAATTGCTAGTAATTCATTCATAACTTCTAGTAGGAATAACAACATAGAACCATACGAGTAGATGCTCCAAAAATGGTTGTTACATGGGGAATGCAAGTAGTTACTAATACAGATAGGTCAGGAGAAGGAACAGCTTTTATATTCTTTTATTTTTTATTTTATTTTATTAAAAACTCATAAAAAATTAAAGCAAACTATAACAAGTAATTTAGAGTGTTCAAAGAACCATGTAAAGTTTAAAAAAATAAAATAAAAATCCAATGACATGATAAAATAACAGCTTGGGCTAGGTTCACATCTATGGTGGGGGGTTATGTTAGGGACCTCCATCACAGATTCTGAAAAAAATTCCTGACAAAATACAGCACATATCAGTAACCTGACGGACCCATGATGAGGATCATTTTGTGCCATTAGTGTTAAAGAGGCAATATTTATGAGATAGGTTTAGGGTCCTACCGCTGGGACCCCCCCTCCCTGGATCACAAGACAGGGGGCTCTGTATCCCCTGCAGGCAACATGCTGCTCCCATAAAATGACCAGAGCAGCCAGTCACACATGTTCACGGCCGCTCCATTCATTTCTATGGGAGTTCCGGAGATAGGTGAGTACTAAACTTGGCTATCTCCGGAACTCCCATAGAAATGAATAGAGCGACCGCGCATATGTGTAACCAGCCACTCCCGTCATTTTAGGGGAGCAGCAGGGGCCCCCATTGTAATGATTGCCGTAGGACTCCCACCTATCTGATAGTTATCCCCTATCCTGTGGACCTACCGGAATACCCCTTTAATGTTTCTGTTTCTAGACCAGAACCTAAAAAATAAAATAAAAAACAGAATAAACACCGGACATGTGAACCTAGCCTAATATGTACAGAAGTGATGCCATAAATAAAATAAAATAAAACTATAATGCACATCTTGAAAACTGGATCAAGAGCTAAAAAAAAATACCGTACTCTAAAGATTTTTTATTTTTTTTGCTGTATTCTTAAAGGGGTTTTGCAGGATTTGAAAAAACATGGCTCTTTTCTTCCAAAAATGCCCCCACACCTGTTCATGGGTCGTGTGTGGTATTGCAGTTCAGCTCCATTGGCACAAAACCTGTGCACAAGGATGGTCCTGTTTTTGGAAGAGAGCGACCATGTTTTTCTACTCCTGGACAACGCCTTTAAGGGGTTAAGAACTGTGTCCAATCTCACGTTTCCTAGTTTATATAAGAATAATAATTGTCGGCGCTTTTAGAGTCGAGGTATAAACCGAGTGGAAATATCTCCCCAAGTGTTCTACTCTCACAATATAAATCACATCTTTTAAACAATAAAAAAAAATATACATTAAAAAAATACTTTAAAACATAAGGATAAGGGCAGGATCCTCACCTTCTGATGCTGCGGATGAATTGAAAGTAAACTTAATGCTAAGCAGCTCTTGTACTGTAATGTCCCTCCCTTATTGGGAGAAACCCAGTCTCTGATTTCCTGTAAGCAAAAAAAACTGTTATGGGAAATGTATTCGATTTTTTACAGAATGTAAATGCCTTAAAAACTATTAATTTATTTATTGTATTAGTACTACAGGCTAAGGCTACATGCACACGACAGTATGTGTTTTGCGGTCCGCAAATGGCGGATCTGCAAAAAAAAAAAAAAAACAACGATGACATCCGTATGCCATCCATTTTTTTTGCTGATCCATTGTAACAACGCCTAAAACAGCCAAGAATAGAACATGTTCTATTTTTTTTTTTTTTTTACGGGGCTACGGAATGGATATACTGATGCGGACCACATTTTTTGCTGACCTATTGAAATGAATGGGTCCGCATCCTATCCGCAAAAAAAAAACTGAACGGACACGGAAACAAACGTTCGTGTGCATGTAGCCTTAATGACATGTAACAATCCAACATTACTAAAGGGTTAATAAAACAATAACCAGCCTGGTGTGTAATGTCATATCGGAACTGGAACCATTCAAAATTTTTGGCGCATGCACAGCACATTTGCTCCGGCTGAGCAGATATTTACTGCGCCTACCGCTGAAATTGTGGTACTGCCATACTATTGTGGTCCCGCATGCTACTGTAGAACCAGGTTAGATGATGCTGATGGCTAGGGTCCAGGACTCTAATTTACATAAAGGAAAAAGACTGTATCAGCCGTATCATGTATGGGTTTTAATAGGGTTGATCGTGCTGATGGGCAGTTTTACCTTACAGAATGTGCACATAATCATACTTTTTTTTTTTTTTTTTTTTTCATCTCGCTGATGTTTTTGCAGTGGAGGTAGAATATTTTATGTAGATGTGCAAAATGGTTAATTGTTCTTACTCTTATTTGAGCAACCTGAGAAGTAGAGAGTTTTTTTGCAAATGAATCAGCAAATCTTGTAATTTATTCAACATCTGTTCTTTCTATGCTTAGGAGTCCAGAGGGCGGTACTATCAGTAATTGACTGCCTTCTCCCAGGGAACAAACATTCAAAAATAGCTGTCAATCACTGAGTAGGACCGCCCACTGGACTCCTAAGACAAGAATGTGCAGAGGATCCACTGAATAAATTATCATTTGTAACAAATCTATGGGAAATTCTCCTTTTCTTCTATGTTCGTTTCAGCCCAAGGTATCTGGTCTATGGTTTTCGGTATAGCTGGTGATTTGATTTCTTGCTACTCTGGTCAATCATTTTGTACGGAGGTGTGGCTATGACTGATTTTGACGACCCTGTTTGTTTTCAGCTGGCCACTATTTAGTCTCAGTTCACACAATCCCTCTTTTATCATGAGTAAGGATCAATACTGTAGGATCTGAAACGCGTAGACCTGGATTGCCTTTGGTTTTTATCGCACTAAATTATTAAAAGAAACCTAGTGGGAAGTAAGGGAAAGGACGCCACAGCAGTACAGTGCTGGCAGAAGGAGGACGTCCCCTGCTTCTGAGTGAAATGTATCTAGCGCTGCAGCTGAAAAAGACTTTAGAGAAGCCCAAACACAACTATTACTGTTATGATTGTATGAAGAAGCATAGCCATTATGTTTTTTTTATGCTTTAACAATTATGATTTGAGGGGAGGATAGGTGAGAGAAATGTTTTTTTACAGTACAAATTAATTTATGAAGTTATTACCCGAAGTCTCACGAGACTTCGCGAAGCAATAATTTCTGCTCATCTGAGCCAATACATTCTAATATTGTACCGGGCTCCTGCTCCGTACAGTATTGGAACAAAGTTTTATGCGAATCATTATGAAATATCCGAAGTCGATTCGCTTTTTCCTAATTAGCGCAATCATTTCCATTGTCTTGCTCCGTTATAGGAGAACAACAGAAATAGTGGACGTGGTACTAACGGCGCCAGACGGGCCTCATTGACTATAGTTGGGAATTAATTTTACCAGGCAAAAAAAAATCCTGAATGCAGGACTTCTTTGTCCTATATTTTGCATGGAGGCCCAAAACGGACTCTCCGAGGCACATGTGAACTCTGCCTAACAAGGATAAAATGGCGGAGTAGACTCTTGGGTAACAAAAGTATCCATTTAAAAGAATTGCAATCTCTTTGATCTATGGGTAGAACCCCCACCGATGGTGACAATGGAGACCCTGTGCCCTGCAGGGCCCCCCAATATGAATAGAACGGCAGTTCAAGCTTGCGCACTGCTGCTCCTGCAGCTCCATTCAGAGCTCTGGAAATAGCCGAGTGCTGTCCTCAACTAACACTAGAGCTGAAGTGCACATGCTCTACCTGCAACTCTGCTTATTTTGGGGGGACTTGCAGGGTCTAAGGTCCCTGTTCTCCTGACCAGTTGAGGTCCTGGAAGTTCTAATAGTTATCCCCTATCCTGTGGATGGAAAATAACTTGCTACAGCCAGAATACCCTTTTATGCCTTCTCTTATTATATTTTATGTTGTGGCTTTCCGGCTTGGCTCTCTCCCCAGTACTTCTGGATAAAATGATAACAATGTCTCCTCACGTTCCTCGCGGCTTATCTGTTAGAGCTTGTTATGTTTTGAAACATCGTTTGTCTCTTTTGAGCCTCATAATAGTACAAGACCCCCCAAAAAAACCAGCAGAGGACGGATAAAAGCCAAATCTTGTATTCATGAATTAGGTAAGTTTTTTTTTTTTTTTTAAGGTTGTTAAAGGTATACTTAGGGGTTTTTCTTTTTTCGCATGAATGCTGAGGATAGGCAATCATTTGTAAAAGAGCGGACATCCCCTTTAATATAATTCCGTAATAAAATACAGGAAAATAAAAACAAATATTGTCTTTTGTAGGGGTGGTCCTCTCAAAGAAAAAAATACAGAGAATGCAGGCTAAAGTGTCTAATGGGGTCATTAAATACGTAGAGCCACCAAATAGACTGATAATGAAAAACAACCCAAAATCATGCTTGGCATCACATCAGCAAAGTGCATACGACTGGACCGAGGACTAATAAACCGGCCTTGGTACTGTAAGTCTCCAGCCCACACACATGACCATATGCCTCCCCCTCTCTTTCTCGTTCCCTATAGTGACCTCCTTTTCACAGCTCAACATGGCGCCATCATTCTTAGTCTACAGCATGGCTCCCCTATAATTCCTGGTCCCTAGCATGACTTCTCATCTCGTTCCTGGTCCCTAGCAGGGGCGTAGCTATAGGGGGTGCAAAGGTAGCAGTCGCTACCGGGCCCATGATGACTATATGCTTCCCTGGCCACAAAGCACTGAGGGAAGGGGGGCCCTAGCTGAACTCTTGCACCAGCAACCATGAGCCTTTAGCTATGCCCCTGGTCCCTAGTATGGTTCCTCATCTCATTCCTGATCCCTAGTGTGGTTCCTCATCTCATTCCTGGTCCCTAGTATGGTTCCTCATCTCATTCCTGGTCCCTAGCATAGCTTCAAATATTATTCCTAGTCCCCAGCAGGGTTACTTCTCTAAGTCCTGGTCTCCAACAAGATTTACCTCCTTATTCTTGGTGCCCATCATGGCTCCTCTTATCATTACTGGTCCCCAGCATGACTGCCCCTCCTCATTCCTGGTCCCCAGCCAGGCTTCCCTCTCCATTTTCCTACCTCACTGCTAACATTGACAGTCTACAGGGGGTGGTCTGCTCATAGAGGGGCACCTTCCATACAGTATAAAATTGATCACATATTTGCATTGTTTCTAGCAGTAGCAGCAGGACATCGGCTGCTCTGGTCTGTGGAGGAGGCGGAGCTGAGGCTGACTGCTGGCCCCGCCCCCCCGCACAGACCAGAGGTGTGGAGAGCGGGCAGGGGGGAGGAATGATGGCTCTCTGCTTCATCGTAATACGGAAGCAGAGACAGCTGCCAGAAAGAGGGACATAGCTCCCTCGTACCAGGACAGCCACTGCAATCCGGGACTGTTCCGCCAGATCGGGGACGGTTGGCAGGTATGCTTTAACATGATTATTAAAATGGCTGACTTTAGACATGTGCTAATATCAGCTGAAGCGAACAGTCTTTGTCCCTTCTTTTTATGTACCTCTGTTTTTGTGAAAAATTAACTTTTGTTTTATGCAAATGAGCCTCTAGGAACAATGGGGGTGTGGCCCCTACTCCTAGAGGCTCTGTTGCCCCTCCTCTAGCCACGCCCTCATCATGCTGAGTGTTCACATCATCCTGCCTGGCCCTATCAATCTACATGATGAGGGTGTGGCCAGAGGAAGGAGAGCGGAGCCTAGGAGTAGGAGCCACACCCCCATTGCTCCTAGAGGATAATTTGCATAAAATAAAAGTTCATTTTTCACAAAAATAGAGGCACATAGACGGAAGAGACCAAGACTGTTCGCTTTAGCTGATATTGGCACATGTCTAAAGTCAGTTATTTTAATAGCCATGTTCCTGATCACTGGGTGCCGGGAGTCAGACTCTTGCCAATCTCATATTCTCCTGAGGCTAGGCCGGCAATATAAATATCTCGTAGAAGCCTTTTAAGGCCCAGAATTTATCCAAGAGGAAGGGGTTAATTAATTCTTCTATATTAAAACCAGAACACATTTCCTGAGGAAACGGCAGTGAACGGTACCAGACAACTCCCTGCTCAGTGGGAAATCCCAGCCATTCTTCTCGCTGCCTTTAGAAATATTTCTTGCCTGGTGTACGTGCTAAGATATTGGCATAAGAGAATGTTTACACTCTGCCCAGGAATTTCCCAAAAACAGAATCTGAAAATCGCTTTGTATGCAAACCTACGGTCAGTTGCAAAAAAGGGCCTAACGACATTACACCGAACACTGGTCCTAATGCTGGGACCTAGGGGTGGGCGGTATAGGCGATATGCGATATAAATTTGTGCCACGATATGGATTTTGTGCATATCTCCTATATCACCGGACTGCGATATGACCACGGAGCGGCAGTTCCGATCGAAGTCCTGGCTGCCATGATATGTCAGTGAGCAGCATTATACTCACGTGCGCGGTGGCCGCCGGGCGCTCCTTCCTCTGTCTGTGCGGTGCATTGCTAATGCTTATAGCTCACGTGCGCTGTGGCCGCCGGGCTGTCCTTCTTATAGGTCTGTGCAGCGCATTGCTAATGCTATAAGCATTAGCAATGCGCCGCACAGACAGAAGAAGGAGCGTCCGGCGGCCACCGTGCATGTGAGTATAATGCTGCTCACTGACATATCATGGCAGCCAGGACTTCGATCGGAACTGCCGCTCCGTGGTCGTATCGCAGTCCGGTGATATAGGAGATATGCACAAAATCCATATCGTGGCACAAATATATCGCATATCGCCTATACCGCCCACCCCTAGGTCCCAGCATTAGGACCAGTGGTCGGTGTAATGTCGTTAGGCCCTTTTTTGCAACTGACCGTAGGTTTGCATACAAAGCGATTTTCAGATTCTGTTTTTGGGAAATTCCTGGGCAGAGTGTAAACATTCTCTTATGCCAATATCTTAGCACGTACACCAGGCAAGAAATATTTCTAAAGGCAGCGAGAAGAATGGCTGGGATGGCTGGGATTTCTCAGTAGCGTGACTCCTGGCTGCCATGGTAACCGATCGGAGCCCCAGCATTACACTGCTCGGACTCCGATCGGAACTGCTGCTGCCACCAATGATGTGGGGGGGAAGGGGGCCCCTGCCACCAATGATCAATACTGGGGAGGGAGGGAGGAGGGCGCACTGCCCACTGCCACCAATGATGGGGGGGGAGGGGGACCCTGTGGCCACTGCCACCAATGATTAATACTAGGGAGGGAGGGGGGGTGGGTTTGAGTTACCAGAGGGGGCTGATGAGAGGGAGAGGCTGGGGGGCTGATCAGAGGCTGGGGGGCTGATCAGAGGCTGGGGGGCTGATCAGAGGCTGGCTGCCATGGTCAGCTCCCTGCTGTTGTGTGCACAACGCACAGGGCAGCAGGGAGAGTGTAAAGTCCTATTCACCCTGATAGAGCTCTATTAGGGTGAATATGACAAGGGTTCTAGCCCTTAAGGGGGCTAATAGTTATTGAATAAAAATAAAAGTTTAAACCCCCTATATATCGCACATGCTTAAAATTATATCGCAATATAGATTTTAGCCCATATCGCCCACCCCTACTGGGACCCTCAGTGATCGCTAGGTGGAGGATTTCAACAGGAAGTATTTTTCTCTCCAGCGTCTCAATGTGTTTCAGGTAAACCCCCTATGTAATGTGTACGGCTGATGTCGGAGCAGATAAGGATGGGAATCTTGGGAAAGAAGAAAACTGAAAGGGTTTTGCATCAACTAGATTGTATGATTTTAGTACAAGTGCGGTTCCTGCAGGGGCGCACCTAGCCTTTCTGCTGCCTGAAGCGAAAACTGAAACTGCGTCCCCCCCAATGCAAATTTCTTTACCTAACCCCTTTGCCACAATAAAAGCGCTCATTGCCCATTGCGTCCCTCTTTCCCCTACCTGTTGCTGCTTGAGGCAATCGCCTCACCTGGCCTCTTTGGTGGTACACCCCTGGGTTCGTGGCTTCACCAGTTCTAGGTAGGAGACGTTAGGTTAAACTGGGTTGCGAAATAGAAATTTGCTTCCTCTTCCCTATCTTAGATCCTTCTAACCTTCTGACATACTTCCGTATATACACAGGAGTTTTATCATCAGGTCATTTGAATAGCAAAAGACAGCATGGTCCATCCATCGACAAAATCTGCTGCACGGGGATGGCCGGAGCAGGAACTTACCCTGAACCTTCATCTTAAAAAGGTGCTTTAAGGGGCAATTCCCTGGTTATCAGCATTGGTAATAATAGAATTAACAAAAAAAAGACACAAAAATGACAAACACATCTTGCACCATATGATAAATTGATACACGGATGCACATAGCCACAAATAATGAAGAAAACAGGATATAACTCCCAAAGCACTAAAATGCAAAATCTAAAAATATATAAACTAATATCGCATTTGATATAATAAATGAACTTGAGGTTCTTGGCAAATAACTTTTGATCACAAAATATCTGTGCCCACCTACCACGACAAGGTGACCTCAATCCAGGCAGGAACCTACTCTATTTAAAGAGATTGCGCAGCGAGTTACTTTATTTTCAAGATTACACTACGGATTATCTCAGAATGGGTCGTTACTTGAATGGGACGAGGACTTGTAATTACACTGTGCCGCCGCTGCAAGCGAGACGACAGGCAGTATAATCTTAAAGACTGACACTTTCTCTTCAAACAGCTGATTGGCAGTCGGACCCCCCAATCATCAGATATTGATGACCTATTCTGAGGATAGGAAGTATATGTCGTAAGTCAGTCGGCACTGCGGATATGGCATGGTGGTGCACGTGTCCTAGGGTTGGCGTCCCATATAATAGTAGCAATAAAGGACCGACGCTCACTCTTGAAGTCTTGCCATTGTTTCTTCATTGCCACATATCTATCTGTGACGCGTTTCGGCACAAACTGTGCCTTTATCAAACAGTGAAATACCCCCACTACAAAGAGATTTAAATAAGCCGCTAAACAACAAGGTGTTGATGTCATGTAACCATTTTTTACAAGATTCATCCGACAGGGTAGATCATGTGCTATTTTTATAGAGCAGGTTGTTACGGACGCAGTGATATCAAATATGTCTACTTTTTTTGTTTGTTTTGTTTCAGTTTTAAATAATAAGGCATTTTTGAAAAATAAATTATGTTTTTGTGTGTCCATTTTCTGAACGCCATATGTTTTTTTTATTTTTCTGCCGATCGTCTTGTGCAGGGGCTCGTTTTTTGCAGAAAGAGTTGAGGTTTTTATTGGTACCATTTTTGGGTACATATGATTTTTTGATCATTCATTATTACACTTTATGGGACAAGGTGACCCAAAAATTGTCTGTTTTGGAAGTTTTTAGTTTTTTTTTACAACGTTCAGGGGTTAGGCCATGTGACCGTTTTATAGAGCGGATCTTTATGGATGTGGCAATACCCAATATGTTTACTTTTTCTTATTTATTTAAGTTTTACACAATAATTAGCATTTCTGAAACCAAAAAAATTATATATTATATATTATCCATAGTCTGAGAGCCATAGCTTTTTTTATTTTTTGTGCGATTGTCATAAATAGGGGCTAATTTTTTGGGGTGTATGCGCCTTTTTGATCGCTTGGTGTAGCACTTTTTGCGATGTAAGGTGACAAGTTTTTATTTATTTTTTACACACTTTTTATTTTTATTTTTTATGGTGTTTATTGGATGGGGTTGATCATGTGATATATTTATAGAGATGGTCGTTACGGACGCGGTGATACCTAATGTGTTTTTTTTTTTTTTTTTTAATAGGAAAAGGCAATAAAAAAATTTAATTTACATATTTATAAATTTATTTTTACTTTTATTATTTTCACTTTTTTTTTTTTTTTATCAGTTCCCTCTTGGATCTTGAAGATCCAGTGGGGCTGATGGTTCTACTATACTTTGCAATGCTCTTGCGTTGCAAAGTATAATACTACCAGATTTCGTGTAGGTGGCAACACCGGACGACTTTGCAAAGCGTCCGGTTGCCATGGCATACAGCTGACACTTGCTGCTGATGGCGGTGCACAGACTAACCAATCGGATCGATTGTCGGCATGGGACCACTCGCCCTGTATCTACAAAGAAATCCTTCCCTTATTCCCAGTATCGGTGAATAAGACGTATAGTCTGTGACCCTGCGGATCGTGAAATTGGACTGCAAGAGATGACCACTAAATTTAGGGAAAGAAGATGCCCTAAACATTTATTAATGGAATAGAAAGAAAGAATGGCCATTGTCCTAAGACAGAGACTGATGATAAAAAATCTCATATTCCTTTCATAATCAAGTACCATTCATGTTTATTAATAAACATTGGAATATTATGAAAAAATCTTATCCACAGGTAGAGAAGTTTCAGAACAAAGTGTTTTCCTCACTCCCAAACAAGGCACCTAGGATGTATTCTCTGCTCTAGTGTGATAAACCCACATACAGGAGAACAAATACCGTACCTATACGTGTTTTTTTCACATGTGATAGTACATTCATTATTTACATCCTTAAATGTCCATGTGGCTTGCTGTATGTTAGTGAGACATCCACTTGCATGAAAGACAGATTTTGCAAGCATAAATCTACTGTTATGCTGAAACGCATCACAGATACAGCTATGTGGCAATAAAGAAACATTTGCAAGACTTCAAGAGTGAGTGCCGGTCCTTTATTACTACTATTCTGAGCATATGTCATCAATATATACTGGCTGCACAACCCTTTAAATAGAGTAGGTTTCTGCCTGGATTGAGGTCACCTTGCCGTTGTGGGTGGGTACAGTTTTTTTTTTTTTTCTTGTTTTTTTTTTTCTTTTTTATCAAAATATATTTGCTAAGAACCTCATATTTATCATATCAAATGCAATATTAGTTTATATACTGATTTTGCATTTACTGCTTTGACAATGCTGTTATGTCCTGTAATAATGGCCTTATCAGATCCATCCCCTTGGGCTGCCATAGTATTCGGACAACCTGCAGGAGAAGTTCCTCTTTGGAGGTTTTAGGGTATTATGGTATTATATGTGATCAGAAGATTAAATGTTTATTTTTTCTCTTTTTTTAGTACCAGAAACGGCACCTCTTTTGTTCACGAGCTGTGAATATTTTAGTTGGACCAGCTGCAATACGGAACACAGTCCATGAACTTGAGGGGCACTGTTCCCAATGGGGAAAAAAAGCAAACTTCATTTATTTATTTATTTTGCATAGAAATTGTGTTTTATCCTGGAATGTAAAGTCAACTTGCACGTCATTCTGAAAGGGATTTTCCCATTAAAGTGGTTATCACATGAAAAATATTTATTCCCTATACACAGTTCTATAGAAGTAATCCTGCGCATAGGCATTAAACACATTTCGTGGGATGATCCCTTTAACAATATGTATATGTGATGAGAGTTAAAGGGGTAATCCAACCCCTACAATGCCTCTGCATCTCCCTGTTGTGTGGATGAAAACATACGGGGGGGGGGGGGGGGTTGTCAGCCAATATCAGGCGGCTGTGATGTGAACGAGTGAGGTAAGCACAATCTGTGTGAGGGGCCCGGGCATTTGGGGGGGCATTATAGGGGTTGGATAACCCCTTTAAGTAATTGCAGGATATGTTTTTGGCTTTGTATTTCTTTAGGGGTTTAAGGTCTTTTTTTTTTTAGGGGGTCGGGTTTGGAGTCTATATTTCGGGGTGTGATTTAAAGGGGTCACATGCAGCTTGTGGTTTCCACTGGAGTTTCCCATTTTAGCAGTTATCGACTATAACCTCACCTGTAGTTTATACGTGAAGCCGCCGCCACATCATTTCTGTAGGTTCCTAGAACCGTTCCGTTCCTGGACCATGTGAACAAAGGACCACAACAGTTTTGCAATCAAATCATCTTCATAACCAGATTAATGCTATAGAATTGTTCACTTTTCTGCAAATGTCACATTTTATTTATTATTTTGTTAAGATTTGGAAAAGAGATTGGTGGCTAAAGGGGTATTCCGACTGTTACATGTTATCTCCTATCTGCAGGAGAGGAAATAACCATTAGATTGGTGAGGGTTCTACGGCAGGGACCCTCACTGATCGTGAGAATGAGGACCCTGTATCCCTCAGAGCCCCCTGAAATGATTGGCAGATCGAGCACGTTCACTGCCGCTCCATTCGTCTCTATTATTACAGTGCTCGTCTATTTCCGGAACTCCCATAAAGATTATCAGAGCGGCAGTTCGCATGTTTGACCAGCCGCTCTGTTCATTTGGGGTGGGGGCTCCGAGGTGTATGGGATTTCCGTTCTTGTTATTGGCAGGGTTTCCAGTGTTAGGACACCCACCGATCTAATAGTCGCAGGTTAGGGGATAAAATTGTAACATCCGGAATACCCCTTTAAGGTCGATTCCTCCCATTTCCCTCTTCATTTTTACATAATGCTATTATGTTATTAAAGCTATTACAGTCCACATGAAATATTAAAGGGGTTGTCCAATTTTTTTTCCAGACCTGCGGTTGATGATTACTTACTTACCTGGACCCTGCTGCTGGGCTCCATCTCCATCGCTCCACTGTAGGTCCTTGGTCTCCCAGTATCCACGTCCTATCGACACTGGGCACATGACTGCTGCAGCCAATGACTGGCAGCAGTGGTGGCCTGTCACCTGTGGCAAGTCACTGGGCTACATGCCGCAGGTTACTGTCATGTCACTGCTGTGGCCAATCATCGGCTGCAGCAGCCACTTGTTGATGCTGGGAGCCCCGGGACCTGCAGAGCCGGAGGTGGAGCAATGGAGCTCAAACCCAGTGGCGGGGACCAGGTAAGTACGATCCCCATCGGGGGTCCAGCCACTCTGTGCGGTTTGAAAAAAAATAAAAAGGTTGGACAAGGGATGTCAAACTTGTGGCCCTGCAGCTGTTGCAAAACTACAACCTCCATCATGCCTTGGCAGCCTACAGCTCTCCGTGCATGCTGGAAGTAGTAGTTTTGCAGCAGCTGGAGATCCTCAAATTTAACATCCCTGATTTTAAGTCATTTTGTAAATATCTTGTATGTCTTATCGTGTACTAATCTGGAGAGACAGCCTGTATTATACTTCAGAGCTGCATTTACAATTCTCCATGTTCCTAAAGCCGATCCTACAATATATATCAGTTGGCAGAGGTCCTGCTGATCTCTACACACCCACGTAACCCATACGGGCATAGTGACGCTGCCACCAACACCTGCAACAAGGGCAGCAAGAAATGATTGTGGTTTAATCCATAGGCTGGTGTGACAGGTCTTTGTTTTAGTTTTTTTTGTATTTATGGGTCATTTTGCAATTTTTGCTGAATTTGTTTGGGGGAGTTATTAATGTTTTTTGGAAGATGCAGCAGGCACGGAGTCTGGTGTTTTGCCCCTTATTGCCTGGTATTACTCCTCCCATAGATTGTTGTGCAGTGTGTTGGCAGTTTTGTATACGGAGCATCTCGCTCTGTGAATGGTTTTATATTGATTACATTTTCAATTGGATTAGGTATCTATGCTATTTAAACACACAGCGTGTGTCACAGCGCATGTCTTATAAAAGGTATGTGTGTCCCCGAAATGCCACCGAGCATATAGGCACGCCAGTTTTCCACCTCAGTTACTGTCTGACTGGCCTACATGGACTCGCCATTAATGGATATGGCCTTTCGTAAAGTACAGACACTGCATATGGATTTTTTTTTTTTTAAATGATTTAAACTGATGCCGACACCGTGTTATTGGGTCATTGAATGTGCAATATATTTATATTTATATTGGATTTTGCATCATGAAGAAGAGGGTTTAGCTTATTTTGTGTGGCTTCCTAGCTGTTACCATGACAGTAGGGCTGAACTGACCATACCTCCCAGCTCTGAAGCCTGCATAATAGTGAGTGCAGCTCTGGAGTATTATACCGGATATATGTCAGGATCAGTATAAGATAAGTAATATATGTGCAGAATAGTGAGTGCAGCTCTGGAGTATAATACAGGATGTAACTCAGGATCAGTACAGGATAAGTAATGTATGTACACAGTGATTCCACCAGCAGAATAGTGAGTGCAGCTCTGGAGTATAATACAGGATGTAACTCAGGATCAGTACAGGATAAGTAATATATGTACACAGTGATTCCACCAGCAGAATAGTGAGTGCAGCTCTGGATTATAATACAGAATGTAACTCAGGATCAGTACAGGATAAGTAATGTATGTACACAGTGACTCCACTAGCAGAATAGTGAATACAGCTCTGGAGTATAATACAGGATGTCACCCAGGATCAGTACAGGATAAGTAATATATGTGCAGAATAGTGAGTGCAGCTCTGGAGTATAATACAGGATGTAACTCAGGATCAGTACAGGATAAGTAATGTATGTACACAGTGATTCCACCAGCAGAATAGTGAGTGCAGCTCTGGATTATAATACAGAATGTAACTCAGGATCAGTACAGGATAAGTAATGTATGTACACAGTGACTCCACCAGCAGAATAGTGAGTGCAGCTCTGGATTATAATACAGAATGTAACTCAGGATCAGTACAGGATAAGTAATATATGTACACAGTGACTCCACTAGCAGAATAGTGAATACAGCTCTGGAGTATAATACATGATGTCACCCAGGATCAGTACAGGATAAGTAATGTATGTACACAGTGACTCCACCAGCAGAATAGTGAGTGCAGCTCTGGAGTATAATACAGGATGTAACTCAGGATCAGTATAGGATAAGTAATGTATGTACACAGTGACTGCACCAGCAGAATAGTGAGTGCAGCTCTGGAGTATAATACAGGATGTAACTCAGGATCAGTACAGGATAAGTAATGTATGTACACAGTGACTGCACCAGCAGAATAGTGAATACAGCTCTGGAGTATAATACAGGATGTAACTCAGGATCAGTACAGTATAAGTAATGTATGTACACAGTGACTGCACCAGCAGAATAGTGAGTGCAGCTCTGGAGTATAATACAGGATGTAACTCAGGATTAGTACAGGATAAGTAATGTATGTACACAGTGACTGCACCAGCAGAATAGTGAGTGCAGCTCTGGAGTATAATACAGGATGTAACTCAGGATCAGTACAGGATAAGTAATGTATGTACACAGTGACTCCACCAGCAGAATAGTGAGTGCAGCTCTGGAGTATAATACAGGATGTAACTCAGGATCAGTACAGGATAATGTATGTACACAGTGACTGCACCAGCAGAATAGTGAATACAGCTCTGGAGTATAATACAGGATGTAATTCAGGATCAGTACAGGATAAATAATGCGTGTACACAGTGACATTTTGCTTTTTAATAAAGACATTTAATGAAAAATAGTTTGTGTACAAAAATCTTTTAGTTTAATAACAAACACAATTGTACGCATAATAAAAGTAAAAATAAGAAGAAATATATTATGGTAATAAAACATATCCATAAACTGTCATGTGATATACTAAAGGGGTTGTCTCTCTTCAACAAGTGGCATTCATCATGTAGAGGAAGTTACTACAAGGCACTTACTAATGCATTGTGATTGTCCATATTGTCTCCTTTTCTGGCTGGATTAATTTTTCCATCATTTTATACACTGCTCATTTCCATGGTTATGACCACCCTGCAATCCGTCAGTGGTGGTCGTGCTTGCACACTATAGGAAAAAGCACTAGCCTAGGTGTGCTCTCACGGTCCCGGCCACCAGAGAGGCAGGCACTTTTTCCTATAGTGTGCAAGCACGACCACCGATGCTGTATCGCAGGGTGGTCGTAACCATGGAAACAAACCATGTATAAAATGATGGAAAAATGAATCCAGCCAGCAAAGGAGGCAACATGGACAATCACAATACATTAGTAAGAGTCTTGTAGTAACTTTCTCTACATAAAAAAATTTATTTGCTGAAGTGAGACAGACCCTTTAATACAAATGGTGATATTGATATGTATGTGTTCATAGGATCTATAGTTTGTTTAATAAAAAAAAAAAATTGCTATAAAACATGGTGTAATATGATGATACACATTACAAATATCCAGTAAAACATTAGACATTCTATGGCTGAACTCAAGATTTAGTAGATTTAAAGGGTAACTCCATGGGAACTACCTTATCCCCCTGTTGGATTTTGGCTGTATTTTTAGTCACTTGGATATAATTATTGGCTGTTTGTGGGATTCCTGCTGAGCCCGTCCTCTTTTCTCTGCCTGTGTTTGGCCGCACATAAGACTTTTAACCCTATGTGATGCTAAGTTTCCCTTGAGGAAAGAGAGTAAAAAAATAAATAAATAAAAGATCCTGTTGCATCCGTTAGGCTTCGTTCACATCAGCGTTCAGCCTTTCCGTTCTCCTGCTTCATTATAGCAGCAGGAGAACGGAGAGGACGGATTCGGCACATAACTGAGCTGAACGGAGCCAAAGGACCCCAGAGGCTATAATGGGGTCCACTAGGTTTCCGCTCAGAACAAACTCCATCATAGTCTATGGGGTCCTTAGGCTCCGTTCGGCTCAGTTATGTGCTGAATCCGTCCTCTCCGTTCTCCTGCTCTTATAACACAGCTGATCGCTAATGTGAACAAAGCCTTATGCATAGGATTGCATAGGATCCGTTTTTTTTTTTTTTTTACAGGATCCAGTAAAAAAAACTGTTGCTGTATGCAACAGGGTCCGCATCAGTACATGTCCTATTCTTGTTCATTTTGCGGACAAAGATAGATATTGTTTAAACGGATCCGCAAAAAAAAACAATGCCATACGGACATCATTTGTATTTTTTGCCCATCCACAATTTACGGACCACAAAACACATATACGGTCGTGTGAATGTAGCCTTAGGGTGCATTCACATCAACGTTTAGCTTTCCATTCTAATGATCTGTCAGGAGAAGAAAAAAAAAAAAAACGGATCCTGTTGCATTAGTTGTCATCTGTTTGAGCCATTTCCGTCTGAGATCAATTTTTTGGGATGGAAAAAAAAGTACTGCACACAGGACTTTTTTTTTTCCCCATCTAAAAAAATGGATCTCTGACGGAAATGGCTCAAACGGATGACAACTAATGCAACAGGATCAGTTTTTTTATAGGATCCTTTTTTTTTTTTTTTTCTCCTGACAGATCAGTAGAAGAACGGATGGCTAAACATTGATGTGAATGCACCCTAAGGCTACATTCACACGACCGTATATGTGTTTTGTGGTCCGTAAATTGTGGATCGGCAAAAAATACAAATGACGTCCGTATGGCATCGTTTTTTTTTTTTGCGGATCCGTTTAAACAATGCCTATCTTTGTCCGCAAAATGGACAAGAATAGGACATGTTCTATCTTTTTGCGGGGCTACGGAACAGATATACTGATGCAGACCCATTGAAATGAACGGATCCACATCCTGTCCGCCAAAAAAAAAAACGGAACGGACACTACGTTTGTATGAATGTAGCCTAAAGGGGACATTTGGAGGAACAGCTGATGTATGTCGGCTGCTCTCGGCCAGTCCTTCTCTGACGTCCTCTTGACACGTTGATAAACCGTGGCATCAGAAAATTAGGCAAAAACATGGCAAACATGGGATAAACGTGAACAGGCATCTGCTTAGCGGATCTTCGCGTTTAATGCCCTCCATTATTTTCACTACTGACATCCTCTCGCACATATTCAGGGTGTTTTTGATCTGCAGAAAGGACTCTACATGGCGCTTCCTGGAAGAAAAGAGGTGAAATTATTAAGTGATGTCCAACCATGCAGATGCAGCCACCGTAATTTGTATGGCGGGGAATAGCCATATCAGCAATACTCTAAAATACAGTATATTGGCATGATTTCTACGGTCCTACTCATAAATAGAACACGGCATGCGCACAAAACTACTACTAGAAGCTACTTATCGCGAATGGACAGCATCCTAGACTGAATCCTGACCCATTTATCATTTGTCATATGTCATTTATCACCGATCATCTCTGCGTTCAGGAAAAAGCTCAGCATGTTCTATATTGTCCGTATTTTTCATACAGCCTCGGCCACGTAGAAATAAATGGGGCTTGCATGAAAAACAGAAAGCATCTGGATGCAATGCATTTGTCCTGTTGGTTGCCAGGAGATGTTGAGTATTATTCTTTAGTTTTGCTTCTCGCACTTAAAAAAATAAAATAAAAAATAGAAACACTGAACACAGTCACAGACAAAACTGAACCTGTGTGTAAAACCATCAGTCTTTCCGTGAACAGACCCTGACTCATTCCATATCGCTCGTGTGAAAGAGGACTAAGGGCTGTTTCACACGAGCGGATGCCGTGCGTGACATCCGCTCCGTGAATGACAGCAAAGACCCGATGCGGACAGCAGAGGCACGGAGCATTAACTTGATTTATAATGCTCCGTGCCTCTCTGTGATCTCTTTACTACGAAATCACAGTGAGATAAAGTTGTCACCGTGATTTCGTAGTAAAGAGGTCACAGAGAGGCATGGAGTTTGCTGCGGCACTATTTCACAGGTTGCATGCTGGCTATCTTGTGAATGCTCCTACTGTATAATTGGTGTGATGGATGAAAATATACTCCACTATTCCCATAGAGCAGGCATGCTCAACCTGCGGCCCTCCAGCTGTTGCAAAACTACAACTCCCAGCATGCCCGAACAGCCTACAGCTATCAGCCTACAGCAGGGCATTGTGGGAGTTGTAGTTTTACAACAGCTGGAGGGCCGCAGGTTGAGCGTGCCTGCCATAGAGGATAACTCCCATCATTTTGACTCCTTACCTGATATCTGGGTATTCGCTAGTGAGTACACCTACATCGAGTTTAATCGCAGCCAAATCCTGAAGTTGTACAATCTCTGCTATCTTGCGGATGGCACCATTTGCCCATGTGGCTTTGGGCATTTGTGAGTCGCTTAGCTGTAAAATGGTGAATAGAAACGTTAGAATGAGGGATGTTTTTCTTTCTTTTGCACCGATGTGGTGTGTTGATTGGTGCTCGTTTATAGATAGTAATCTGTACCGTATCGGCACCATGTGCAATACGCTGGCAGCCTACTGCTAAGGCTAGGTTCACATCACCATTTCGTTTTTCGTTCTTCTGATGTGTCAGAAGAACGGAAACCAAACAAAAAAAAATAGACCCTTTATTTTGAGCATCCTTTTATGCTAATTTTTCATCTGTTTTAGCCATTTCCGTCTGAGATCTGTTAACTCCCACCATGCCTTTCTGTAGGCTGATTGGAATGATGGGAGTTGTAGTTTTGCAACAGCTGGAGGGCCGCAGGTTGAGCATGCCTGTTCTAGACGGAAGAAAAAGTACTTTCAAAGTTTGCCCTGGGGCCCATAGAACTCTAGTTGCGCCACTAGGTAAAATGTTTTATTGTGTATGGCGGACACATTTTGTTTTTCTATAGAAGGGGTTAGCAGGCCTTGGTAACAGTTGCAAGGTGGGGCTGCTCCACCTATCCCCTCTGAGGAGGGGTTAATATTCTGTGAGAGAGGAGCAGATGGAGAAAATTCAGCAAGCTTTGGGAAATAGAGTGGTTAGAGCCTAACGGCAGCCTCTGAGGAAGAAAGGTGACCTGTTTGGAGGAGAGGTGCATGAGCACAAGACTGTGGAGGTCTTTTTTTTTTTTTTTTTTTTTAACTCCATAGCACCCTTGTCTGGGAGACTACTGTAGAGGCAGATTGGCTATCGGCTACAGGACTACACTCCTCAGCTAGGCAAAAGAGGGACGGTGAGAGAGAGGAAAGAAGAGAAATATAACATCTGGCCTGTTAAAAACCTCTACAGCCCTAAGGGTTCTTTTACACGGACAGATGGTCGGGAACGTAGCAGATAATCAGCGGAGGTGACTGCTGACCTATGGGGACATGCAAATGATATAGCGATCGCTTGTTCCTATTGAAAATGATTATTCCTGCGCAGAATTGTTTGGACAGAAAAATCTGCTGCGCAGGAACAATGATTTTCAATGCTGATGTTTGCTCGTTCATCAGGCACAGGCAGATTATTGGGAACGAGTGGTTATTCAGACGCTCGTCCCTGATAATTGACCACGTAAATGTTCCATGTAAAAGAACCCCAAGAACTGTGGGATAATAAGAAGGGTACCTAGTCTTGTGAGACCGTGCATAATAATAACTGGGGTTTTATTTTGGGAGTGCATATATCTACACTTTGCCACAATGGACTTAGTAAAGAACTGTTCATCTGTTAAAGGGTTTGTCCAATTTCGGATACTGATGAGAATAGGTCATCAATATAAGAAACCAGTCAGCCCCTTTTAAACTGTCCTCATCGTTGTGGGTCGTCAACTGCTCCACAGCCCTTGGCTACCTGCATTACACACCACATTCACCAACATCAAGGACTTTCCATACCACCAATACCAGGGTGCCCCAATACCAGGGTGTGCCCTAAGGGGAAATAAGGGTGCGTCATGTACGGTACTTTCATCATCTCCATGTTTAGAGATGTTCTGGTGACATACTAGGATTTTTCATGCCACGTGAAAGATGTGATCACCTGATGAGAGAGTGCGATGTTTACCAACTTTGCAGTTTGTAAATTTGGGACAGATGGGCTCCGCCCATGGGAATGCACCTAGAACTAAGCAGGGGGCTTACATAAACCTCACCCATTTTTTTGTCCAGCAAAAAATGGCCATAGGGAGAGAAAGGTGCTCATAGGGTGAGTATGTCAAATAAACAGTGTCCTCCAGACAAAGGTGGGTTTAATTAAACTCGCCTGTTCTGGGTGCACCAATATTGGGCGCAACCACAATGAAGGCCAACTGGGAAAAGTTAACTGGTTGGTGCTGCCAATTGAGTCCGAAATCTCCTTAGGCGGGAGCCAGACCGCCAACCGGGTGAACAATAGTATTGAAGCTCCACTGGACCATGAAAGTCAAGTGGGCATGTGGACATAAGGCGAAGGATCACAACCAGGTGTTGAATGTCATGATATTTATTGGAAGATTCTTCCAATAAATATCATGACATTCAACACCTGGTTGTGATCCTGCGCCTTATGTCCACACGCCCACTTGACTTCCATGGTCCAGTGGAGCTTCAGTACTATTTTTTTTGTCCAGGACAGCAGAAATTTGGCTGCAATCGGTTTTAAAATTGTGCTGCATCGTGTGAACCTAGCCTTACAAGACTGGCCTCAGAGACTCCAAAGTCTGGGGTTGGCTTCAGCTGCGCCATTGGTGTCCATTATGGTGTAAGAGCCTGGGACCACTGGAGGATCCTCTGGTGGCCTAGTCCAGCACTAAATGTTCTTTCCTCCTTCTTCTTTTGACTATCTTTTTGGCACATCCATGGCCCTTACCACCTTCATCCCAGACAATACATAGAGGAGCAGTATCTACCCAACCCAACACACAGGCATTTACAGTAATCTTGATTGACAACCATTATGACCACCACTACATCTCCAGGGGATGTCACACAGTTATCCATCACCACACTACTTACATGATCAGTACAGAAGTGATGGAGGAGATCCGCGGTTCTGTGCATTTGAGCAGCCAGAGCCTTCTGTTCATCCACATCACATTGCCTAATATCCTTCATGTTTGTTAGATATTCAATGACCAGATGCATATGGACCTTGCCAGCCATCACCTATGGAGATCACAGATGATTAGATTCTGTGATTATTTGATCATTGGGATTTATATTGTTGTCTGAGCGCCCTCCTGATGGATATTTACGTTTTTGTTTTAAACCCATCTGCATAGGCATAAATTAAAAAGGGTTGTCCAGGATTTTTTTTTCTAGTTTTGCACCCAAGCCTGGAATACAGTGGAGAAATGCATACTCGCCAGCAGAATGAGCACAGAGCAGCACAGAGCAGCAGGGAGCAGGTGAGTGAGGATTTCACCACAGGTATTCCCTACTGGACATTCCCTTAAAGGGCATCTGTCAGCAGTTTTGTACCTGTGACACTGGCTGACCTGTTACATGTGCTCTTGGCAGCTGAAGGCATCTGTGCTGGTCCCATGTTCATATGTGCCCGCATTGCTGAGAAAAATGATATAATATATGCAAATGATCTGGCCTCTTACCTGGCGGCATGAAGCAGATAACGTGGTGACGGAGGATACATATTCACGGGAGGTGGTAATAATTTCGGACATGATTTTCTCACTCTTCAATCCCTTTGTCCGGCTGATCCTTCTGAAACAAGGCTGAACAAAGAAAATTTTCTTCATGGATGGTCATTGTCAGGGGCCGATTGGCCATAGACCTTACAGGGAAATTTCCCGGTGGGCCGATGCCCAGGGGGCCACCTGAGCCCTCCTCACGGCAAGCCAGTGGAAGACCCAAATGTTAGTGGTAAGATCCAATTCTCTTTGAAAACACCACAAAAAATGTACGCCAAGGTGCACTTTTTCAGAGTTTTTTTTACTCGTTAAAAAAAAGCCAGAAAAATTGGTGTGAACACTCCCATTCAAGAAATAAAACATTCTCATTCACTGGGGAAGGAAACAGAAACTTTACCTGGTGTCTACCTTTTCGGCCGCAGGTTTACAAATTCCTGGGTAGTTCTTCTGGTATCCAAGATGGCCGCCACGCTTCTCGGACTACCTGATGCCTGCTATTCATTTGGTAGTCCAAGACACTTCCTGCTGCCCTTGGATTGGCCAGTACTGCTTATGTGAATAACGGTGACCAATCTGAGGTCGTGTCTTAGGGGTTGCCACCTTTCCCAACAAAAGTTTACAAGGGGGTGTGGGGCTTAACATGGGTTGTTATTTGACACTCATGGTTTGATCATATCTTGAATTGTGTGCCTTTTTTTCTTAATGTATTGATATCATATATTTTTTCCCCTGGTTCGAGACCCAGCAAAGACGGAATAAAAGTTAAATACACAAGGGCGTCCCCCAGGCATACTTAGGGGGGGGGGGAACTCCCCCCAAGCCATATATGGATTCGGAGCAGGGACTCCTAAGCCATATATGGACTCGGAGCAGGGACTCCTAAGCCATATATGGATTCGGAGCAGGGACTCCTAAGCCATATATGGACTCGGAGCAGGGACTCCTAAGCCATATATGGACTCGGAGCAGGGACTCCTAAGCCATATATGGACTCGGAGCAGGGACTCCTAAGCCATATATGGACTCGGAGCAGGGACTCCTAAGCCATATATGGACTCGGAGCAGGGACTCCTAAGCCATATATGGACTCGGAGCAGGGACTCCTAAGCCATATATGGACTCGGAGCAGGGACTCCTAAGCCATATATGGACTCGGAGCAGGGACTCCTAAGCCATATATGGACTCGGAGCAGGGACTCCTAAGCCATATATGGACTCGGAGCAGGGACTCCTAAGCCATATATGGACTCGGAGCAGGGACTCCTAAGCCATATATGGACTCGGAGCAGGGACTCCTAAGCCATATATGGACTCGGAGCAGGGACTCCTAAGCCATATATGGACTCGGAGCAGGGACTCCCTGTCACCGCCAGTTCTGTGAGAAGATCTGGCAGACTTTTTTCTCTACCTTTTGTATGATGTTCTTTGTTTTGGTTTCACTTTCTCATCTCCTTTCCTTCTGTCAGGTGTCACTTATTTTGACTAATCGTCTTCCTTTATAATCCCTCCCATACTGTCTCACTTTGCAGTTTATACTACTTCCTGGATGAGGTGTTCCCTGCTGGAGGCTGCTTCTGCTGTTTGTACAGATAAGTCTTTTACTTTATTCTGTTTCCTTGTTGGCTTGATTCTAGGTGACCCTGACTCCATCCGTATTAAGTGCAGGACGCCGGTGGTTGTGTCCCCTCACTATTATAGGGTTTTCAGGTGTCACACAGTATTAGGTACATGGGCATGCAATCTTCTACCATACAGACCCTTGCATGTGCATAGCAGTCAGGGAGAGCTCTTAGGGTTTTATAGGGCTCGCCTATGAGCTCCTTAGTTTGGTTTCAAGCCAGACGCTAGTTTATTTATATGTTCCAGCTATCTGCTAACTTCATCCGTGACACTCCCAAGCAGTGCAGAGCAGAGAAAATTTGGGCAAGTCAATGGGCTGGTTAAAAAAAAAAGTACTGGTACCGGCAGTCTGAGTAAAATAACAGCTAGGCCAGTGGAATTCTCGCCAGGTGGCAACTCTGCCATTGCTGGATAAGCAGGAAGTGTCTTGGGCTACCAAATGCAGAGAGAGAGAGAGAGAGAGAGAGTGCATCAGGGAGTCTGAGAAATGGTTGGCCATCTTGGAGGACAGAGGAGGAACCTTGGGTACTAGTGGATCTGCAACCAAAAAGATGAAAAGGAGGTCACCATATAAGTGCTCAGTTCGTTCCTCAGTCAAAGTGCATTATTTTTGTCTTGAATCTGAGTATTGCTTATTGGGAAAAGGCATGGCTTGCTCCATCCCATGCAACGTTACAGAGGCGTTCTATCCTAGAAGCACTGAGAAAGTACAGTACATCATCAAGTCACCTTACATAAGGGGTAATGTAAAAATTGCAAAGGGCTCCACAGACACCCCAACAGTGGGCAACCGAAGAGTCTAATTGAAGGTCCTGGGGACAGCGGACCTTGGAGTGATAGTTGTGTTAGTGTAAGTCAACTCCAGGAGAAGCTGCCATTTTGAATTTTGAGATGCAGCCTGAAAACATGGACAGTGAGGAGAAGAATTCTCTGAGGTACAGTGCGGAAAGACCTAGAGTAGTATGTCTTTGTCTTTGATACTTACTTGAATTTCTTGAAAAAAATTATTCAGGAGGACGCTGAAGCCTTGATCTTCTATCTCACTAAGGATAGTATAGATTTTCTTCTTCATGTCTTCTCCAACACTTGTGCGCTCAATAAAGACTCTGGTATGACAAAATATATAAACAGACCAACCTATTGGGGCTTATAATTCGTCTCATGAGGCAGAGCGCCCTCTGACAACAACCCAGTGCATGCATCAAAATATGTTGTCGGCATCCTCACCTGAAATGGTTGCAGCAGTTGAGGTTGGCAATGATGATGTCCATAAAATGCGGCTTTGATTTGTTCTTATTGCAATGTTTGTAAATTGAGCTTTTATATCTAAACACAAAGTTACAACGTATCTGAGGATGATGAGAGTAGTTCTGCGACAGTAGCATGTTATCAACCCTTTATTTCTGCCTCTTATAATTGTTCTTTGCCCATGCGTTGGGTCTGGGTTGGTGGCTCAGCCCCAATCATGCAAAAGCTGCAGTACCAGACACTGTCCATGAGCAAGGGTGGCGCCGTCCGAAAGGAAGCAGACTCGCAATGTTCTGAGGATGTCCTTTAAACTAATATCCGGATCTGAGTACTTTTGTAATTGCATGTATTTAAAAAATTTGCATAGCCAGTGAGATATTAAATAAAATGTATCTGTATAGCGCCACCTGCTGCTTGTTCTTTTCCTTATTTTTTTATCCATCTCACTGAGCTGGTCGAACACACTTAGTTTAAATCTTCTACTGTCACCAACTGTATCTTCTGTTAGAAGCTATGGCAGTTACAGGGAAAGAGCAACAGCAGAAAGGACACACCCCCTGAGCTGTCAGCTTAAAATACATGTAGTAACAATTGGAGCAATGAATGTGGAGATCTCTGGATCCATGTGAGGTGCAGGGCTGGTTCTAGCTTTGTTAGAAAGAGATTATCATGTACTATGTGATGTCTGATTTTCATTTTTAACATCAATCATGGCATAACCCCTTTAAGGCCCCTTTCACACGGGGCGAGTATTCCGCGCGGGTGCAATGTGTGAGTTGAACGCATTGCACCCGCACTGAATCCTGACCCATTAATTTCTATGGGGCTGTTCACATGAGCGTTGGTTTTCACACAGCACTTCTGCGTTGCATGTAAATCGCAGCATGCTCTATATTGTGCGATTTCCACGCAACGCAGGCCCCATAGAAGTGAATGGGGCTGCGTGAAAATCGCAAGCATCCACAAGCAAGTGTGGATGCGGTGTGATTTTTACGCACGGTTGCTGGGAGACGATCGGGATGGAGACCCGATCATTATTATTTTCCCTTATAACCATTTCCCATAAGGGAAAATAATAGCATTCTGAATACAGAATGCATAGTACAATAGCGCTGGAGGGGTTAAAAAAAATAAAAAATCATTTAACTCACCTTAATCCACTTGCTCGCGCAGCCGGCATCTCTTCTGTCTTCTTTGCTGATTGCAGGAAAAGGACCTGTGGTGACGTCACTCCGGTCATCACATGATCCATCACCATGGTAAAAGATCATGTGATGGACCATGTGATGACCGGAGTGACGTCACCACAGGTCCTTTTCCTGCAATCAGCAAAGAAGAAGACAGAAGAGATGCCGGCTGCGCGAGCAAGTGGATTAAGGTGAGTTAAATGACTTAATTTTTTTTAACCCCTCCAGCACTATTATACTATGCATTCTGTATTCAGAATGCTATTATTTTCCCTTATAACCATGTTATAAGGGAAAATAATACAATCTACACAACCCCGATCCCAAGCCCGAACTTCTGTGAAGAACTTCGGGTTTGGGTACCAAACATGCCGATTTTTCTCACGCGCGTGCAAAACACATTACAATGTTTTGCACGCGCAAGGAAAAATTGCGCATTTTCCCGCAACGCACACGCCTCTTATCCGGGCCAAAAATAGACACCCGTGTGAAAGAAGCCTAAGAGGTTGCCCAGGAATTTACCAGTGATAACCCTCAGGCCATTAGTACCTGATCAGTGGGAGTCTGACATCCCTCACCAACACTCCCCTTACCCCTAGTCATTGATGGCTTATCCTGAAGATGGGCCATCAATAGTTAAATCCTAGACACCCCCTTTAATGTATATTTGTGGTTGTCCAGTGTATAGACACAGGAGCTTATGGTAGAGCTCCCACTTTTACCTCTGGAGGAATTCAAGGAATACATTTGCCAGAATCGGTGTCAACTTGCTTGCAAAATTTTCAGATATTGCTTCAGCTGCTTTGATGTTGCCGTCATACATCTGTTAGGGAAGAGTTCACAAATAGTGTTGATGTTTTTTTTTTCCTGTGGTGTTTTTTATTTTTGCACCAGTTCAAGATGTTGGCGGAACAGCTATAGGTAATATGAAGTGCAGGACACACAAACGTTGTTTTTTTTCTACTAGCGTTTTTGTTTATTAGGTAGCATTTTTTGGGCGTCTGTCTTTTTTTTTTTTTTTTTTTTTTTTGGGGGGGGGAGGGTTGTGTTGTTTTTTTTGTTTGTTTATTTTTTTGACATGTTTAAAAAATGACAGTACAAAAACACCCTGAAAGCAGCATGCAGTATGGGAAACATTGTGAGCAGTTTCTACTGGTGTTAGGGCTCATGCACACGGCCGTTGTGTGGCCGTTCAGTGCATTAGGGACCGCAATTAGCGTAGACAGATCCAGACCCATTCAACTTGAATGGGTCCGTGATCTGTCTGCACCGGAGGAGGCACGTACAGTAAACCCACGGAAGCACTCAGCAGTGCTTCTATGGACTTCCGATCTGTGCCTCCGTACCGCATCTCCCGAATGGCGGACCCATTAAAGTGAATGTGCGGGATGCACACGGCCAGTGCCCGTGTATTGCGGACCTGCCGTATGTGGCTTTGGCCATGGGCCCTTAAGGAGAGATAGTACCCCCACCAATTTTTTTTTATAATAAATAAATAAATTGTGGGGCCCAATGTATACAATGCTCACTGCTATGGTCATATGTGTAGATCTAACTTGAATCTGCAATAGGCCCCCAACTACGACATATCCTTTATAGTACTAGTCTCCTGGTATAAAATTAGAAGGACTTTTAGGGCCCCTTCGGTCTTCAGGTCCCACGTGTGGCTGCAATCTCTGCATGTTGTATTGTCGCATCCCTATATTTGGCTCCCCTCCAGGTTCTAAGGCCACGTCCCTGTTTTTAGTTGCAGTGCCCCCTATAGCTACTCTCCCCCAGGCTTCTTTGCACCCTTTTTGGTTGCAACTATGCCTATAGCTGTAAGCTGCAGACAGAAACCATTACATCATGATGGCCGAGATTACATTTGAATATGATTTTCTACCTGAAGGATGTCTTCAGATAAGGCAGAAGGAAAAACTGATTCCAACATGTCTGGTGGCTGTCCCTCCTTCCACTGGTCCTCTTCCCTTCTTAAAGTTTTGGTCATCAATTGCTCAAGTTGTTCCTTTGTTTAAAAAAAGAAAAGTTGTTAATGTAATACCACACACAACCTGAGGACAGGTGTGGTGCTGTTTTTGTAAGAAAACAGACATGTTTTTCTAGTGAAAAAGTGCTGCAATACCCTTCACCGCCACTACCAAGTTTACGAAGCTGTGCCCATTCAAACAGCTGTTCATTTGGGGGTGCCAGGAGTCGGACCCCCAATGATCTGATATTAATGAAATTTTAAAGTAGCACTAGCTGAAATTTTTTTATTCTCTAACCTGTTAGAATGGTACATGATGTAATCTGTAGTGAAGGTAATCTTCTTACCAGTGACTGTATTTGAGAGTTATAACCTCCCTTCTGGTCCTCAGCTGTGTCGTGTGACCAACACTCTGATCTCTAACAGACACAGGACAGGAAGTCCGTTACCTCTCTATTCATTCCTATGAGACTGACATTGCGGCTCCCATAGGAATACATGGAGAAACTGGCTTCCTGTCCACACATAGGATGCAGTCAGTGTTATTTGGAAAGTTAGAGTACTGGTCACATGACACAGCTGAGGATCAGAAGGGAGGTTATAACTCACAAATACAGTCGCTGGTAAGAAGATTATAATCACTACAGAATACATCATGCACCTTTCTAACAGGTCAGAGAATAAAGGATAGGTCATTAATATTACAGTCCTAGAAAACTAAGGAAATCTGTCAATAGGTGTTTCATTTCTCTGCAGCGCCACCACAGGCGAAATTAAGCATTACATTATGTCCATTCAAATCAGTGGGCTATTTATGTAATACAGGACAGGCCTGGTCCTCCACAGCGTTCACCACTCTGGCAAAGAGATGAAGATCCTGAACAGAGGGCCCATCTGTCTACTCGGATGTCTACAGTGGAAATCTGGACAACCCCTTTAACGTTCATTAACAAAAAATTTCTTACAATGTACAGTACATGAAATGAACTCACCTTTTGATCAAGTATATACATCTTTTCAAGATGGCAGACCTTTTCTGAAGGTAGGAGTTCCTCCAGTTGAGCGACATTTATGTGATTGGTCAGAACTGGATCTCTCAGGATGCTGCTGGGGAAAGAAGCCATGACCGATATTAGAAGGTCTATCTTCCTTTGCTCACCACATGAAATCACTCCCACGAGCTGACCAATGACCACCCAAAGCATTGCAACGGACAATACTGACAGGAGAAGGACAACCCAAAATGCGTCAAGGCGCCTGCTAATATATTATGAGATCAGCCCCGATGTCCTCCTTTCAAAAGTCCTCCCCCTCTTGAGTGTGCTTTGAAGTAGCGTCTCTGGAAGCTCCCAGGTTGAAATCTTTAACAGGGCCCCCGCACCTACCAGGTACCATTTATAATGCTGGTGTGGTGGAGTACACCAGAGCCAGGCTGCAACTCCTACCTTTGCACCCCCTAGAGCTAAGAAGATCACTTTGGTTGGGTTCCCCTTTAAAATTGCAATTGATGCTCCTGTCTAGTTCCAAGAAATGACCAACTCTGAGATGTCTTCCTCCTTCTCCCTGGTCCCTAGTGATAAGTATTGGGAACTTACTTAGGATAGCTGCTTTGGGCGAAGCTCAGCAGGGCGTGGATCTCATTGATGTACAGCTCATACTCCGTAATCAGGCTTAGTACAGACCGGAGCTTCTGGTGATACTGTAGAGCGTATGTATTAACTACATCAAAGTCCTCTGGGTAATGAGGTTTCAGATTTTTTATGACATGGGTTAGACCGCTCTTCATAGTCTTTCCCAGAGTGGCTAATACCTCCCCCAAACAAGGATTTTCCACTTCCCTTGAAAATTTTGGCAAACTATCAACCTGTTCAGTGACTGAGGAGGCAACGCACGCTTCCCATTTGGTTTTCCATGACCCCTGTGGTATTGAGTCTTTATGTTCCCGCTCCTCGATGTCCTCTATAACTTGTATAGCCTCTTTAAGCTGATTTCCACCCTCACTAGAAATTGAATCTTTAATCATTCCGAAAGCACGTTGCTTCAAGGTCATGTAAAGTGCCTCAACCACTTCTCTGCTCTTGTTGTCTGTGGACCAACCACTGTAGAGCCTCTGCGCCATGTTGATCCATTCTTCTAGTTCCTCCTGAAAAGTTTCGTCCTCGTCATTTTCCTCAATATCTGGAAAATAATATCCTGACTGGGATTTAGCAGCTTCAGTTTTGGTGTGTATTTGTATATCTACCATTACCAGAAACAGCGCCACTTTTGTCCGTAGGCTGTCTCTGGAATTGCAGCTCTTGTACATGACTGTAATAGGGCTGCATTCTAAACAGGGCTGCCATAGAGGTTCATGAGCCCCGTGTAATGCAGCAGCACAAAATAAGTAATATGTCATTACAAAACTGATTGATTCTACTGTATATATCAACTTTAGAATGGTGTTCAAAGCTGGACACGCCCTTTTAAATAGCATAATGAAATGTGGAGTAGATAACTTCTTTTTCTGGCCACTAAATCAGATTCTATAAGGCCTCTTTCACACAGGTGTCGTGGATGAGGGCCGGATGCGATGCAGGTGCGTTCAGGGAAAATCATGCGAGTAGGCACGCAATTTCAGTCAGTTTTGACTGCGATTGCGTTACATTGTTACGTTTTTTCCACGCAAGTGCAATGCGTTTTGTGAGAAAAAACTGAATGTGGTACCCTGACCCGAACCCGGACTTCTTCACTGAAGTTCAGGTTTGGGTTAGGTGTTCTGTAGATTTTATTATTTTACATTATAACATGGTTATAATGTAAAATAATAGCATTCTTAAGTATAATGTCAATTAAAAACATAACTCTCCTCATCCACTTGATCGCGCAGCCGGGATCCTCTTCTTTGTTCTTCTTGAAGGACCTGCAAAAGGACCTTCGCTGACGTCATTCCACTCACCACATGGTGAGCGCGGTGACGTCAGCGCAGGTCCTGCTGAATTAAGATAGAAGGACCTTCAGCCAAAGTCCTTTTGTAGGTCCTTTAAGCAGAACAAAGAAAAGGATCCCGGATGCGCGATCAGGATGAGGTGAGTTATGTTTTTATTATTTTTTTAACCCTCAATTGACATTATACTTAGCATTCTGTATTAAATAATACATCTGGGTCATACATCCCTCATCTCCTTAGCAACCATGCGTGCGGTTGCGATGCGATTTTCACGCAGCCCCATTCATTTCTATGGGGCCTGCGTTGCGTGAAAAACGCAGAATATAGAGCATGCTGCGATTTATTACGTGATGCGTGAAAAACATTGCTACTGTACACAGCCCCATTGAAATAAATAGGTCAGGATTCAGTGCAGGTGCAATGCGTTCACCTCACGCACCTGCGTGGAATATTCACTCGTGTGAAAGGGGCCTGAGAGATGTCCCCCAGCTTTCCCAGACTCCTGAACAGTGATGGCCAGTTTGCATTGTTCGCCCGCGAACACATGCGGGCTGCCATCTTTTCTCACAAGTCTGGCGAGGCACAGGTAAGCCCCTACCTGTGCCTGTGCCGCAAGCCGGTCTGAAACCAATTACGGTCACCGGGAGCAGGCAGTTCCGAGAACAGCCGCCGGGGGCCTTCATCGGGCTGTTCTCGGAACTGCCTGCTCCCAGTGACCGCATTTGTTTCAGACCGGCTCGCGGCACATATGCGGGCTGCCATATTTTCTCACAAGTCCGGTGAGGCACAAGTAAGCCCTTACCTGTGCCTCACCAGACTTGTGAGAAAAGATGGCAGCCCGCATATGTTCGCGAACGAACAATGCGAACTGACCATCACTGCTCCTGAATGCCAAATTTTGCTTTTCTGGGCTGTGGGAAAGCTAAGTGACAGCCCCTGTGGAAGCTGTAAGAGTAAGGCCTCATGCACACGACTGTTGTTTTGGTCCGCATCCGAGCCCCAGTTTTTGCGGCTCGGATGCGGACCCATTCACTTGACTAGGGTCCGTGTGCCCCGCAAAAAAAAATTATAACATGTCCCGTTTTGCGGACAAGAATAGGCATTTCTACAATGGGCCGCCTGTTCCGTTCCGCAGGCGGCTTTGTCTTTTTGTGGATCCGCGGTTTGCGGACCGCAAAAAACTGAACTGTCATGTGCATGAGGCCTAACAAGTACAAAACTTCGTACCATAGCAGTGAAGCCAATATCGTTGCAATATCTTTAGAGGTAACTATAAGGCTCCTTATGTACAAGAATTGTGCAGTAAAAAAAAAACACGAGAAATTTTTATTTTTTACAGCTTTTTTTTGTGGCATTTTTCCATGCTTTTCTCTGCACACAGCGTGTCTCGCTTTCAGTTTTCTTCATGACCTTTTTCCCCTATTGAGAGCACCATGTATCAATACAAAAAAAATAAAAGCATAGCAGCATGTTGCATTTTTTTAAAAAAAAGAAACACAAAAGAAAAAAAAAACTAAAAAGCAACAAAAAAACAAACAAAAAAAATTCTCATACACCTTCAACTAACATCTGGAGCTAGCATTATTACCACCAAAAATAAGCACCAAAACAACAAGTGCAAAAAAAAAAAAAAAAGCCACTAAAAATACAAAAGTGCAGAAAATGGCAGCAGAAAGCGATGTATGAAAGCAGCCAGTTACTGATATGACGACTTACCAGTGAGGTCTGTGGAATCTATATCAGGGAGCAATGGGGGCGTCGCATTATCAAGCGATTTCTCTTTATTGTGGAATATCTTCGTTCCAAGGTCTGTTAACATGAAATAATTAATTATGAAAATAATTAATAAAATAAAAATACTACAATAATAATAGGAGTAGTATTAATACTGTTACATTACCTTTCACTAGGTGTTTGGATTTATTGATGAGCTTTCCACATTTTAAATTCAACTTCTTTTTCCACCTCTTTTTCTCTTTTTTATTTTCTTTCCCATTCTGTTCATTTTTATTATCAGGATCGTTTTTTCTATTTTCCCCATTCAGCTCGTCTTTGTCTTCTGGCATCTTGTTAGGTAATTTTTCTCTCTGGCATGGCAAAAGGATCTAATCTGTTTTTGCTATATATACTTTACAAAAACAGGTAAAGTTTACTATTATAGGAATGGACTAAATCTTAGACTTTGTTATATACTGTATTCATAATCAAAAACTGCTAATATAATAGTTGGATACACAGAGGCATAAATAGAAACCTATAGTTGCATCCATGGATAGATATCTGCATGCACACCTACCTGCAGATGGATAGATACATAGATAGGAATGCTATAATAATGTAAAAATAATATAATATATAACATAAAAATCTAATACCTAATAGACTTACCTCTGCACTTCTAGCATTGAAATTGAGACTAAGCTGTGTGCAGACGACTGCAGGGATACTGATATTGAGGTCACACCCACTGCTCGCCCTCCCACCGCCTCTCCTGTTAAGTATAATCGGAGGCTCCTATTATGGGAAACGCATTGATTTCATGACCAGGACTGACCATAGGTTAGATGCCGCCCTCTGCCAAAGTTTCTATTGGTGCCCACCCCATCATCATAAAATAAAAAAATAAAAAACACAGGTATTCTACAGAGTCACACTCCTAATACAGAGAACGTGTCCCTTTCTGGACTGTTATTACGTAATAAGCACCACTTGATGGAAGAAGAATTTTGGTGCATCTCAGCAGCTTTGTGTTCCAGAAGCTGGAAACTATGCCAGCTAGGAGGACGTGCACTGGCCGGGTTTGGGGTGGCCACACCGCAATTCTGTGTCCCCCAGACACCGTTGAGGTGTCGCCACGTGTTGCTGCTCTCCGAAAGTGATGGTGAGACATGGTGCACCCTAGGAGGAAGTAGGTCCAGAGAGTCGGAGTCTGCAGTAGACCGGTGTGCTTCTTTACTGGAGGAACTCCAATGCCAAACAATGCAGGTGAGGCCAGTGGTGTAATTAGAAATGACTGGGCCCCACAGCAAACTTTTGAAAGGGCCGTCCCATCTACTTTTTCCTAACCCCTATCTCCCATGCAACCCTTACTCCTGTGGCTAGTCAAGATCGCTCTCTCAGACGGGGCCTGGCAGTCGCTCCAAACGTTACCTACAGTGTCACTGTATATAATGTCAGTGTATAATACTGTTGACAATAAAATCTTTTAGTCCTCCTCCTGGGTCGGAACCTTCTGTTTGGGCCCCAAAGCAGTAGAGATATCGCGAACATAAAATTTTCCGTTCGCGAACGGCAAACGCGAATTTCCGCCAAATGTTCGCAAACGTGCGAACCGCAATAGACTTCAATAGGAAGGCGAATTTGAAAAAGCCACAGGGACTCTTTGTGGCCACATTAGTGATGGAAAAGTTGTTTCAAGGGGACCAACACCTGGACTGTGGCATGCCGGAGGGGGACCCATGGCAAAACTCCCATGGAAAATTACGCAGTTCACGCAGAGTGTGGCAAGTTGAATTCGCATTGCGATTTCAACTTTCTCAAATCCGACAGTACATTCTAGCATGGAGTCGTTCCCATGGTGATGGGGATGCTCCATGAGCAAGGAAGTCGGCAGAAGTTCTGTTGAAATCGCAATGCGATTTATAGAACTTGAATTAATCGCATTGCGATTTCAACTTAGAGCTTCTGCCGACTTCCGTGCTCATGGAGCGTCCCCCATCACCATGGGAACGGCTCCATGCTAGAATGTACTGGTGGATTTGAGAAAGTTGTAATCGCAATGCGATTAATTCAAGTTCTATAAATCGCATTGCGAATTCAACTTAGAGCTGCTGGGTTCCTAATGGTTGTATTGCTAGAATATAACGAAGATTGAGAATATAGTGCTGTATTCGTTATATTCGTCAGTTCTAGCAATGCAACCATTAGGAACTTAGCTTGAATTCGCAATGCGATTGATATAACCTGTATTAGTCGCATTGCGATTACAACTCTGTGACACTGCAGCTTCAGAATTAATCTAAGACGGATGCTGTCCTTGCTTTTTGATAGGCGGAGGGAGGGTCTGGGAGGGAGGGTCTGCTGCTGATTGGCTGGAATGTGTCTGCTGACTGTGAGGTACAGGGTCCAAATTTGCTCAATGATGACGTATAGGAGGCGGACCGAACATCGCATATGTTCGCTCGCCGCGGCGAACGCGAACATACGATATTCGCCGGGAACTGTTCGCCGGCGAATAGTTCGGGACATCTCTACAAAGCAGTCGCTTCCCCTATAGCTACGAGGCACTGGGCTGGCTTCACTAGTCTCCTCCGGGGCAGGAGAAGGTTTCATGCTGAGGAAAGGCCTGAGCTAGCTCTGCCTCTCTCTTACTGTTAAAAGCTGAAAGACTGGTGTCCCAGGGTTTGTGGCTCTTTCGTCCAGCTGGCAGCCTGGTCAACAGGCTGGTAACCCGAGGTCCGTGGTTCAGCATCCCCATCTCAGCGTCTACTTCTGGTCACTTAGGTGGTTGGTCTCTAGTGGGAGGGGTGGAGTGGAGAAGCACAGCCTAAATAGAAACATCATTACAATTTCTGTCTATCATAGACATGTACAAGGGGCCTTAGGCTGGGTTGCTACCTGTTCACAGCGACTCAGTCTAAGGCTACTTTCACACTAGCGTTTTTGCTGGATTGGGCAGAGTTCAGCGAAAACACTTCCGTTACTGATAATACAACCATCTGCATCCGTTATGAATGGATCCGGTTGTATTATCTTTAACATACCCAAGACGGATCCATCATGAACTCCATTGAAAGTCAATGGGGGACGGATCTGTTTTCTATTGCGTCTTGCTCCGCATCCCTGGACGGAAAGCAAACCACAGCGGTTTGCTCTCCGTTCTGAGAATGCAACCAAATGGAACGGAATGCTCCAGTTCTGTTCAGTTACGTTTTATCCCCATTGACAACGAATGGGGACAAAATTAAAGCGTTTTTTTCCTGTATTGAGATCCTATGACTGATCTCAATACCAGAAAATATTAACGCTAGTGTGAAAGTAGCTTAAGCAATACACGGGTTCTCAGCTGTCGCATAACAGCTGCATTCCTGCTCTAACATCCCGGACCGGCAGAAATACCAATGGGCCGTTTAATCTCTAAGACTACTTACAGACCTGCGGCACGTAGATTCAGCCACCTAATCCGTCAGACTGTGCTGGGATTCAGCAGACACAAACCGCAGCGTGCAGCAATTTGTGTCCGGCCAATTCTCCGCATTTTTGCTGGAATGCATCGGGATCTACGCTGGACCCCATTATACTTAATGAGGCCAGCGGTAATTTGGTTTGTATCCAGCAATGCCGGACCCGGATTCTCTGCCAGAACAGCCTTTCAGAATTCACGCCGCAGATGTGAAACTAGCCTTAGTCCTCATGCACACGACCTGTTTTGGTCTGCATCCGAGCCGCAGTTTTGGCGGCACAGATGTGGACCCATAAACTTCAATGGGGCCGCAAAAGATGCGGACAGCACTCTGTGTGCTGTCCGCATCCAATGCTCTGTTCCGTGGTCCGCAAAAAAAATATAACCAGTCCTATTCTTGTCTTGCGGACAAGAATAGGCAGTTATATAAAAGGCTGTCCATGCCGTTCCGCAAATTGCAGAATGCACACAGACGCCATCTGTGTTTTGCGGATTCGCGATTTGCAGACCGCAAAACACACAACGGTCGTGTGCATGAGGCCTTAGATGCCGTGGGCCATAGTGTCTGCAGTATGTAAGTGGTTACATAGGGAGCAGACTCTGTCTCCCATCAGCACCCCATGAGTGACATTGCGGGGTGCCGATGTCAGTGCATGCAGGACAGGGCCTAGTAAAGGCCCCAGGACTGCCTCCAGTGTGTCTCAGCAGGTTTCACCTCTCTGGCGGATCTCAGTATAGCACTGACAGTAAAATACATTGCACAACATGAATCGTGCAATTTATGTTAAAAGAGACTATAAAATGGTTAAAAAAGTTTTTAAAAAGTGTTATCAAATTGCCATATTAGAGCTAACACAAGACTAGTTGGTCTTATACTCTGGTCAATCTTGTATTTTTTTTATGTTTTTTGATATGGCCAGTGTCTGAGGAAGGCCTGCATGCCGAAACGTAACATGAATATTGCCGTATGGCACGGAGTGCGACAAAGATTTATTGTAACCAGTATGTGCCATAGGCGGTAAGGTTATGTTGGGAGTTGTAGCTTTCCAACAGCTGGAGAGGAACAGGTTGGAAACTACTACCTTTTTAAAACTGGCCGTACACATCGGCAGGGGCGCACCACCAATGAGGCAGCAGAAGGGCCATGGGCAATGAGCGCTTTCATTGTGGCAAAGGGGTTAGGTTAAGAAATTGGCATGGGAAGGGGGGCGCTGTTACAGTTTTCGCCCAGGCAGGAGAAAGGCTAGGTGCACCCCTGCACATCGGATGTATCTCTGCTAAACCCACCGATTCTGGCAGGATCTAAGGGGGCATCCCAACTGGGGAGAGAAGGATCGGGCGTATTGGATTTCAACTACGGTACTTCAACTAGATTTGAGGGGAGAACAGAACTGGTAGCAGCTTTCTCCCATTGACCACACATGCATACTCGGCCGGGCATGCATGTTTATGGGTGGAAAGAGAGAGAGTTGTCAACTCACCGTTATCTCAAGTGTAAGGCCGGCTTTGCGTATGTGCGTAGAAATTAGAACAACCCCCCCCCTCCGCCAGTCCTCTGCTAAAAGGCTAGGGCTACACACTGAAAAGACGTGCAACATTTTTTTATAATGATAGTCAATGGTGTTGCACTGTAAATGGCAGCGCGCTGCAACTGCGACACCATTGACTATCATTATGATAAATGTCGCATTGCAGTTGTACCATTTTTGTCGCCGTGTAGCCCCAGCCGAATAATCAAAGTTGCAGCACCTAAAGTACTGATTACCACCCCCCTCCCCCCGAAAAAGCGAAAATGAAAGTTTGAACTGCAGCTGGTGGAATGATTCATGCAGATCAACAGGAAATACAGCATTCCACTAGCAAGGCAACGCTCTGTTTTCTGGTGGTGACCTTCCAGAATTTATATTATTATCAAAGAAACATCTGCTGTTCTCCAAAATATTGCCTCGAGGGTGGTGGCTGTTCTCCAAAATACTGTTATTGGACTACTGTGATGCAGAGCTCCCTCTAGTGGCAGAAAGCCAGGTCGCACTCTAAATGCTAAAACTCCCTTCAGAGGGAGATGAGAAGAGAAGGTGCAGCAGCCTCTGTTGTAAATGCTGCCATAGTCCACAGTAACCCTTTCCAGCCCCTCCTGGACCTTGTTCATGCTATCAAAAGGAAAGAAAACGAATTGGGGGAAGGGTGGAACGGTGCCTATAGCGCTGTGGAGCAGTTTAATGTGCACCCAGAGGAGCACTGTATAATTTTAAGGGGAAAGAGGAAGGTTCTTCTATAGCGTAACTGTCTGGTCACTTATTTTGGAAAAAAAAATTAATACACTGTATTATATGTGTGAGCAGAGGTAGGTATGGAAATGTGGCAATTGGTGGCATTATGTGGACGCTGTTAACTTACGCCACGTAGTCTATACACTGCTCAACATTGAAATTGCAGCACCGAGAAGGTTATGCAAATCGAAGAAGCAGCAGGGTATTCGCTAAGATCTGCAGATGATCACATTTATTTTTCAAGCACCTAGCTCCAATTTGTCACGTGGGAGGGGCATAAAAGACAGATTGAAAGCAAAGTTTTTTAGACACCTGAAACTTCAAAAATCAGATCACGTCATGTAGGATGATTGTGTGAGGCCTCCTGTTCATTGACATGCCACTTGTCACACAAACTGAGAGGGACAGAATCCTTGAGCTGAGAGGCCTTGGTTTATCACTGCAGCAGATCACTACCCGCCCAGGCCAAGATGTCAGCCCTGTTCTATATTGCGTGTCCCAGTAGTTGGGAGAACGACAACGAACTGGAATGACAGCAAGAGGTGCACAGAGAAGGTCTGCACGGACGGATCGTCTGTTTTAAAAGATTGGCACATAGTGATCCATTCTGTACTGCAAGTGTAACTCAGGATCAGTACAGGATAAGTAATGTATGTACACAGTGACTGCACCAGCAGAATGGTGAGTACAGCTCTGGAGTATAATACAGGATGTAACTCAGGATCAGTACAGGATAAGTAATGTATGTACACAGTGACTGCACCAGCAGAATAGTGAGTGCAGCTCTGGAGTATAATACAGGATGTAACTCAGGATCAGTACAGGATAAGTAATGTATGTACACAGTGACTGCACCAGCAGAATAGTGAGTGCAGCTCTGGAGTATAATACAGGATGTAACTCAGGATCAGTACAGGATAAGTAATGTATGTACACAGTGACTGCACCAGCAGAATAGGGAGTGCAGCTCTGGAGTATAATGCAGGATGTAACTCAGGATCAGTACAGGATAAGATTCACATTGGGACAATTTGCTTTGTAATATAGACTTTTAATGAACAAATAAACAAGAGTACAAAAAGATAGATTTTTTTTTAAATATAGGAACACAATTAAAAGTAAAAATAAGAAATATTGAATATATTAATACAAATGGCAAAATTGATATCCATGAATAGGATGTATAGTTTGTTCATCTGTAAAAGATGGTATCGCATGATAAGGAATAAAAAATACAGTAAGATATTCCAGGGACACTAATGTAAACCAAACCTCGCCAGCTAAAGATGTAGATGTTAGTCCTCCCCTTGAGCTCAGATGATTTGTCTGTATTTTAGTCACTTGGCTATAATGATTGGCTGCTTGTGGGATTCTTTTGATCTTAGTAGACTATATTAACCCCTTTTTTTTCCTTTTCTCTGCCTGTATGGCCGCACATAAGACTTTAACCCTTTGTGACTATAAGTTTCCCTTGCATTGACTGCAGCATTGCATGGCGGGCCTTCAGCTTACACAGCAACTTTATTTGACGCCGCTTTCAATAATGCCCCTGCGACAAGCTAAAAGGGCCATTTGCAGGAACGGCTCTTGTAGGTCAGCTTCTCTCGGCCAGCCCTACTGTGACATCGTCCTGACGCACTGATCAACATGATGTCCTTAAAATGGCCAAAAACATGGCATACATGGGATAAACGTGAACAGCCGTCTGCTTAGCGGATCTTCGCCTGCGATGCCCTCCATTACTTTCACTACTGACATCCTCTCGGACGACTTCAAGTTGTTTTTGATGCATAAGAAGGACTTTACATGGCGCTTCCTGGAAGAAAAGAGGTGAAATTATTAAGTGATGCCCAACGTACAGCTACTGTAAACTGTACGGCGGGGACCAGCCATATCCGCAATACCCTAAAACACTGTTCATTGCCCTGTGTGCAGGGCATGCACACAGAAGCTACTACAACACCCATCAGATCATTGCAACAGCCTCTCTGCCCGCTCCATTCACAAAATAGGACATGATATTGCGTTCATGTCAATGGACATCAAATAACACAAAGAAGAGTTTGCTGCGGCCCTAGTTCGCAGGTTGCATGCTGGCTGTCTTGAGAACGCTCCTACTTTAGAATTGGTAATGATGGATGAAAATATAACTCCTTACCTGATATCTGGGTATTCGTTAGCGAGTACACCTACATCCAGTTTAATTGCGTCCAGATCCTGAAGTCGTAGGATCTCTGCCACCTTGCAGATGGCGTTGTTTGCCCATGTGGCTTTAGACAGTTGTGTGTCGCTTAGCTGAAAAATGGTGAATATTACGGTTAGAATGAGCGTCCTTTTACAAAGGCAATTAGGACAATTAGGCTCCGCCCATGGGAATTCCCTCAAACGGGTTGGGGCTTACATAAACCATGGCCATTTTTGGCCCAGGAGAGCCAGAATTTTCAGAGACTGTCCACAACAGTTCCCATTGATCCTTAAATGGTCAATAACTTTTGGAACAACTTTGTATAAGTCAATAGTACAAGTGACCACAAGAAACTTTGTAATATGTTTTATCAGTGAGAATTGTGTACTTTAGCTGCTGACCAGACTCTGCTAATTGCTTTTAATTTTGAAAAATTCCTTATTCCCATCCAGGACGGATTATCCCTGCATGGGTGTCACATTACACATGACAGTGCAAGTCTATGGAGAGGGGAGGAGCGAGCAGAGCTACATAGGAAGGTTATAGCTCACCACAAGCGTCATCCATTATCCTGTTCTGAGAAAGGCCCCTTTCACATGGGCAAGTTTTTCGTGCGGGTGCAATGCGTGAGGTGAACGCATTGCACCCACACTGAATCCGGACCCATTCACTTCAATGGGGCTGTGCATATGAGCAGTGTTTTTCACGCAATGCAGGTCCCATAGAAACGAATAGGGCTGCGTGAAAATCGCAAGTATCCGCAATCAAGTGCGGATGTGGTGCGATTTTCACGCATGGTTGCTAGGAGGATGATAGGGATGGGCAACCCCGGACGCCATTGAAGTCAATTTACTGTATTTTCCCTTATAACATGGTTATAAGGGAAAATAATAGCATTCTATTACAGAATGCTTACTAAAATGTCGATTGGGGGGTTAAAATATTAATCGCGCAGCTCGTCATCTTTCTTCTTCTTTCAGGACCTGCAAAAGGACCTTTGATGATGTAATCGCTTACCACGTGGTGAGCGTGCTGACGTAAGCGCAGGTCCTGCTGAATGAAGATAGAAAGATCTTCAATCATCATTCAGCAGGACCTGCGCTGATGTCACCGCGCTCACCACGTGGTGAGCGCAATTACGTCATCAAAGGTCCTTTTGCAGGTCCTGAAAGAAGAAAAAAGACGATGCCGGCTGCGCGATCAAGTGGATGAGGAGAGTACATTTTTTAACCCCTCAATCAACATTTTAGTAAGCATTCTGTATTAAGATGCTATTATTTTCCCTTATAACCATGTTATAAGGGAAAATAATAAAATCTACAGAACACCTAACCTGGGTACCACATTCAGTTTTTTATCACGCGCGTGCAAAATGCATTACAACCACGCGATAAAAACTGAACAACGCAACGCAATCGCAGTCAAAACTGACTGAAATTGCATGTAGACTCGCGCAGGTTTCCTTCAATGCACACGCAACGCATCCGGATCAAATCCGGGACGCCCGTGTTAAAGAGGCCTAAGAGAAGGTTAGGAAGGGGATTCTCCTCTACTTCCTGTGTGTAGTAGATGGCAGCTAGTTTCCACCCAACATGTGTGGGAGAACTGCAAACCAGAATATTCAGCAAGCTCAGAGTAAAAGTGCTAAAAATACCAGATATAAGTGATATATAATGGCCAGAAAAAGTGTTATTTCTGGCTATGAGCTGTGCGCTGTGATTGGCCAGTGCTGCAGCAAGGGACACACCTCCTACAAAAAATCAGTCCAATACAACAGACGGAGCTGAGACACCGGAGCCTATACCGGGCGAATGGAGCGGCGCCCAGGCATACTAGTAAGTGCAGGGGGACCCCTGGGCGCCGCTCTGCCCACAGATAGTTAGTTTTTAGTTTGTATACGAGTGAAAGGTCCTCTTTAAGTGGGGCCTAGTTTATATAATTTTTCCTATAATTGTCAATGGAAAAATTGATCAGGTTCTGATCCAAATATCTCAGAATCCAAAGGCAACCCAGTTAAACTCTTTATAAAGCTTAAAGGATATACCTAGTCCTCTAAGACCTGCAAGTTTCAGCTTTTCCGGGCTATCAGTTGTTGAGTTATAAGAGCTTAAGTGGGGCCTAGTTTTTATGATTTTCCTATAATTGTCAATGGGAAAATTGCTTCGGTTCTGATCCAAATATCTCACAACCCAAAGGCAACCCAGTTTCAGATTTTCCGGACTATCAGGTGTCATTAATCACCGCCTATTTGGAGGTGTTCACTATAAGAGGGGGATGTACAGAGAGGCCCACTATTGGACCCTGGGAGGACAGACTTCGTTCTGGGGGATGCGTCGCCCATAGGCACCAACAGTAAGTAATCCTGGTTCACCATCTTGATACATGAGTTGGGTGTAACTGTGTTGTTAATTTGATACACGCTTTCTGTCATGTAGGGGACCCACAATTAATAGGCTCTTTTCCCTAAGCGGCTGTCTTATCTGATCCAGAGCGTATCCTAAGGTATGCCTATGCCCTCTATCTACGGTATCTATACTGTGGGGGTCTTATATAGCATGACTTTATAATGACTGGCTACTATATATTATGTTTCAGTTTTTTAGTTCAGCCATTTTTATTTATGAATACTGGTCTCTGAACACCATTAACACCACTGGTCTCTGTGAACACCATTAACCTTTTAATCCCACTATTTACCCACTATTTACAGCATTTTTTGTTGAACGGCTACATCACGGATGCCCCAATACTATTTGGGCCTCCCTCCATTCGACAATTTCTAATCTCTTTATCTATACGAATATCTAAATCCATTTACCCCCTGTTGATCCCACACCGTGGGGGAAACGCGTTGGGGTTGAACACAGAATCTTTCTGTGGTATCAATAGCTATCTTATTAAGGTGTCTTTTATATTAGTAGTCGGCTGCACCGTGTACCTCTTGGTATTTTATACCATCAGGTTGTATAGATTGTGCACTTTGTGTTGTGTTATTTGATCCTCTCTGTCCGTGCTTATATCAGTCCACCGTTAGATCAACGATTATCAACCCATTCACAATAGGGCAAGCTAGGAGCTGCCAGTCTAGGTTCGAGGACGGGGGGTCTCCACCATCAGGAGTCGCCCCTGGGCAGAGGGCCTATTCTCAGGACATGCATTTAGGGTCATTTTCCCCCAATCCTAACTAGCATCTCGGTGGACGGGTATGCACTTGGACACCACTGGACACATTTTTTGTTGTATTAGTAATATTAAAGTTTATCTTTCTTTAAGGGTTACGTTGTAGCTGGACCTGAATATTCCTTACCTTTAACTTATTATATAGATTCATATCCAATATTGCTGGATTTTGATTTTCCATTTCTGGCTGTCCTCTCTCTCTCTCTCTCTCTCTCTCTTTCAGTTTCTGGCTGTCTTCTCTCTCTCTCTCGCTCTCTCTCTCCGTTTTTGGCTGTCCTCTCTCTCTCTCTCTTTCCGTTTCTGGCTGTCCTTTATCTCTCTCTCTGTTTTTGGCTATCCTCTCTCTCTCTCCGTTTTTAGCTGTCCTCTCAAAATTCAAATTCCTCTCTCTCTCTCCGTTTCTGGCTGTCCTCTCACTCTGTTTCTGGTTGTCCTCTCTCTCTCTCTCCGTTTCTGGCTGTCCTTTCTCTCTCTCCGTTTTTGGCTGTCCTCTCTCTCTCTCTCCGTTTCTGGCTGTCCTTTCAGTCTCTCTCCGTTTCTGTCTGTCCTCTCACTCTTCATTTCTGGCTGTCTTCTCTCTCTCTCCGTTTCTGGCTGTCCTCTCTCTCTCTCTCTCTCTCTCTCTCTCTGGCTGTCCTCTCTCTCTTTCTGGCTGTCCTCTCTCTCTCTCTGGCTGTCCTCTCTCTCTCTCTGGCTGTCCTCCCTCTCTCTATCTGGCTGCCTTCTCTCTCTTTTTGGCTTTCCTCTCTCTCTTTCTGGCTGTCCTCTCTCTCTCTCTGGCTGTCTTTTCTCTCTCTCTCTCTCTCTGGCTATCCTCTCTCTCTCAAATTCAACTCAAATTCAAAATAAGCTTTATTGGCAGGACCAAGTACATTTTAGCATTGCCAAAGCATTTAAGGATTTTTGGGTTTAGATTGGCGGGGGATGATATGGGGTAACGGGTAAATCCGGGGGAGATATTCAGGGTTGAGGGATGATATAACGGGGAGGGGTCCATGTTGTGGATTCAGCAGTCCGGGGTCTCATGTTCCTCTCAGTCGGTGACATCCTATGACATATTGTACAGCTATTCTCACCATCGGCTCCTCTTCTCCCAGCACAATGTGGAGTCTCCTCTTCTCTTCCATAGAGGTGAAGTCTGGGATGAGAGTGGACAGTCTCTGGAGGTGAGTGTCCTTCAGCGCTGAGTACTTGGGGCATTGTAGCAGGAAGTGGCCCTCATCTTCCAGGGCCCCCTGGTCACACTGCTGGCACAGTCTGCTCTCCCGCGGCTTGTAGGTCTGTCTGTGCCACCCCGTCTCCATCTCCAGGCTGTGGGCACTCAGTCTGTACAGGCTCAGGACTTGTCTGTCTTTGGGCTCTTGGAGTATCTCCAGGTATGGGGCCAGTTTGTATTCTCTCTGCAGTGATTGGTAGACGGGGAGTTTCTTGGAGTTTGCTATGTCATTTCTCCATTCTCTGACATAGTTTTCTTTAGAGTTGTTCATTACATCCTTTATTTGGTATTTTGTTAGGCCGTGTGTATGGGAGCTTTGGATGGACAGGGTGGAGATCAGTTGTTGCAGCCCACATGGTTTGGAGTGGTCCTTGTTGGCCAGTAGGGCTTTATGGTGGTATGAGTTGGGCCTGCTGTTCTGTAGGGGGTTCCAATATGATAGCGCCCTCTTCTGTACAGGTGTTTGAAGAATTACAGGTGGAATCTTTCTGTTGGGCTGGAATCCCACTTGGTTTGGTCTGGATAGGTGATGGGGCCCCATACTTCACTGCCATAGAGGAGGATTGGGGTGATGACGCTGTCAAAGATTTTAAGCCAGACTCTCACAGGTGGTTTTATTTTGTACAGTCGTCTCCTAATGGCATAGAAGGTTCTACACGCCTCTTTTTCTGGCTGTCTTCTCTCTCTCTTTTTATGGTTGTCCTCTCTCTCTTTTTATGGTTGTCCTCTCTCTCTTTCTTTATTTGGCTTTCCTCTCTCTCTCTCTGGCTGTCCTCTCTCTCTCTCGCCGTCCTCTTTCTCTTTCTTGCTGTCCTCTTTCGCTCTCTGGCTGTCTTCTCTCTCTCTTTCTGGCTGTTCTCTCTCTCTTTTTCTGGTTGTCCTCTCTCTCTTTTTCTGGTTGTCCTCTCTCTCTCTCTTTATTTTTCTGTCCTCTCTCTCTTTCTTTTCTGGCTGTCCTCTCTCTCTTTTTGGCTCTCTCTGGCTGTCCTCTCTCTCTCTGTCCTCTCTCTCTCTCTGGCTGTCCTCTCTCTCTCTCTCTCTAGCTTTCCTCTCTCTCGCTCTCTCTTTCTCTGGCTGTCTTTCTCTCTCTGGCTGTCCTCTCTCTCTTTCTGGCTGTCCTCTCTCTCTCTCTCTCTCTCTCTCTCTCTCTGTCTGTCCTCTCTCTTTCTGGCTGTCCTATCTCTTTCCCTGGCTGTCCTCTCTCTCTCTCTCTGGCTGTCCTCTCTCTCTTTTTTGCTTTCCCCTCTCTCTTTTTGGCTTTCCCCTCTCTCTCTCTGGCTGTTTTTTCTCTCTCTCTGGCTGTCTTCTTTCTCTCTCTGGCTGTCCTCTCTCTCTTTCTGGCTGTCCCCTCTCTCTCTCTCTCTCTGTCTGCCCTCTCTCTTTCTGGCTGTCCTCTCTCTCTCTCTCTCTGGCTGTCCTCTCTCTCTCTATCTGGCTGCCTTCTCTCTCTTTTTGGCTTTCCTCTCTCTCTTTTTGGCTTTCCCCTCTCTCTTTTTGGCTTTCCCCCTTTCTCTCTCTGGCTGTCTTTTCTCTCTCTCTCTCTCTCTCAAATTCAATTCAAATTCAAAATAAGCTTTATTGGCAGGACCAAGTACATTTTAGCATTGCCAAAGCATTTAAGGATTTTTGGGGGTGGATTGGCGGGGGATGATATGGGGTGATGGGTAAATCTAGGGGAGATATTCAGGGTTGAGGTATGATATAACCAGGGGGGTCCATGTTGTGGATTCAGCAGTCCGGGGTCTCATGTTCCTCTCAGTCGGTGACATCCTCTGACATATTGTACAGATATTCTCACCATCGGCTCCTCTTCTCCCAGCACAATGTGGAGTCTCCTCTTCTCTTCCATAGAGGTGAAGTCTGGGATGAGAGTGGACAGTCTCTGGAGGTGAGTGTCCCTCAGCGCTGAGTACTTGGGGCATTGTAGCAGGAAGTGGCCCTCATCCTCCAGGGCCCCCTGGTCACACTGCTGGCACAGTCTACTCTCCTTGGGCTTGTAGACCTGTATGTGCCGCCCCGTCTCCATCTCCAGGCTGTGGGCACTCAGTCTGTACAGGCTCAGGACTTGTCTGTCTTTGGGCTCTTGGAGTATCTCCAGGTATGGGGCCAGTTTGTATTCTCTCTGCAGTGATTGGTAGACGTGGAGTTTCTTGGAGTTTGCTATGTCATTTCTCCATTCTCTGACATAGTTTTCTTTAGAGTTGTTCATTACATCCTTTATTTGGTATTTTGTTAGGCGGTGTGTATGGGAGCTTTGGATGGACAGGGTGGAGATCAGTTGTTGCAGCCCACATGGTTTGGAGTGGTCCTTGTTGGCCAGTAGTGCTTTATGGTGGTATGAGTTGGGCCTGCTGTTCTGTAGGGGGTTCCAATATGATAGCGCCCTCTTCTGTACTGCAAGAAGTAAAGGAAATCTGCCCAGCTCAGCCCGGCAAGCATTGTTAGAAGTGCTCCGATGAACCTGGAGGAGGTGTTTGAAGAATTACAGGTGGAATCTTTCTGTTGGGCTGGGATCCTATTTTGTTTGGTCTGGATAGGTGATGGGGCCCCATACTTCACTGCCATAGAGGAGGATTGGGGTGACGATGCTGTCAAAGATTTTAAGTCAGACTCTCACAGGTGGTTTTATTTTGTACAGTCGTCTCCTAATGGCATAGAAGGTTCTACACACCTCTTTCTCTCTCTGGCTTTCCTCTCTCTATTTCTGGCTGTCCTCTCTCTCTGGCTTTCCTCTCTCTCTCTCTGGCTGTCCTCTCTCTCTCTCTCTCTCTCTCTCTCTCTATCTGGCTGTCCTCTCTTTCTCTCTCTCTGGCTGTCCTCTCTCTCTCTCTCTCTCTCTCTCTCTCTCTCTGGCTTTCCTCTCTCTTTCTCTTTCTGGCTTTCCTCTCTGGCTGTCTTCTTTCTCTCTCTGGCTGTCCTCTCTCTCTCTCTCTATTTGGCTGTCTTCTCTATCTAGCTGCCTTCACTCTCTTTTTGGCTTTCCTCTCTTTCTCTTTATGGTTTTCCCCTCTCTCTCTCTCTCTCTGTCCTCTCTTTCTCTCTGGCTGTCCTCTCTTTCTCTCTGGCTTTCCTCTCTCTCTTTTTGGCTTTTCTCTCTCTCTCTCTCTCTCTCTCTCTCTCTCTATCTTTCTGGCTTTCCTCTCTCTCTCTCTTTCTGGCTGTCCTCTCTCTCTCTCTTTCTGGCTGTCCTCTCTCTCTCTCTTTCTGGCTGTCCTCTCTCTCTCTCTTTCTGGCTGTCCTCTCTCTCTCTCTTTCTGGCTGTCCTCTCTCTCTTTCTGGCTGTCCTCTCTCTCTCTCTTTCTGGCTGTCCTCTCTCTCTCTCTTTCTGGCTGTCCTCTCTCTTTCTCTCTGGCTTTCCTCTCTCTTTCTCTCTGGCTTTCCTCTTTTCTCTGACTCTCCTCTCTTTCTCTCTGTCTGTCCTCTCTTTCTCTCTGGCTGTCCTCTTTTTTTTTTTTGTCTGCCCTCTCTCTTTTTCTGGCTGTCCTCTCTCTCTCTTTCTTTTCTGGCTGTCCTCTCTCTCTTTCTTTTCTGCCTGTCCTCTCACTTTTTTGGCTTCGCGCTCTCTCTCTCTCTCTCTCTCTCTCTGGCTGTTCTCTCTCTCTGGCTCTCCTCTTTCTCTCTCTCTCTCTCTGTCTGTCCTTTCTTTCTCTATGGCTTTCCTCTCTTTCTCTCTGGCTTTCCCCCTCTCTCTCTCTCCAGCTGTCCTCTCTCTCTCTCTGGCTGTCCTCTCTCTATCTCTTTCTGTCCTCTCTATCTCTTTCTGTCCTCTCTTTTTTTTCTGGCTGTCCTCTCTTTCTCTCTGGCTGTCCTCTCTTTCTCTCTGGCTGTCCTCTCTCTATCTCTGGCTGTCCTCTCTCTATCTCTGGCTGTCCTCTCTCTATCTCTGGCTGTCCTCTCTCTATCTCTGGCTGTCCTCTCTCTTATCTCTGGCTGTCCTCTCTTTATCTCTGGCTGTCCCCTCTTTATCTCTGGCTGTCCCCTATCTCTCTGACTGTCCTCTCTCTCTCTGACTGTCCTCTCTCTATCTCTGGCTGTCCTCTCTTTCTTTCTGGCTGTCCTCTCTCTCTCTCTCTCTGGATGTCCTCTCTTTTTCTCTCTCTCTGGCTGTCCTCTCTTTCTTTGGCTGTCTTTTCTCTCTCTCTCTCTCTCTCTCTCTCTCTCTCTCTCTCTCTCTCTCTGGCTGTCCTCACAGGCTCAAGACTTGTCTGTCTTTGGGCTCTTGGAGTATCTCCAGGTATGGGGCCAGTTTGTATTCTCTCTGCAGTGATTGGTAGACGGGGAGTTTCTTGGAGTTTGCTATGTCATTTCTCCATTCTCTGACATAGTTTTCTTTGGAGTTGTTAATTACATCCTTTATTTGGTATTTTGTTAGGCCGTGTGTATGGGAGTTTTGGATGGACATTGTGGAGATCAGTTGTTGCAGCCCACATGGTTTGGAGTGGTCCTTGTTAGGCCAGTAGGGCTTTATGGTAGTATGAGTTGGGACTGCTCTTCTGTAGGTGGTTCCAATATGATAGCGCCCTCTTCTGTACTTCAAGAAGTAAAGGAAATCTGCCCAGCTCAGCCCGACAAGCATTGTTAGAAGTGCTCCGATGAACCTGGAGGTGGACTACAAGATCCTCGCCAAGGTGCTAGCCAACCGGCTGATGGTTGTCAGTGGCAGAATCGTCCACCCGGATCAGACCTGTGGCATTCCTGGCCGCAGAATCGCAGATAGCCTTGCTCTCATGAGAGGCATAGTACAATATATCAAAGACCGCCGTGTACACGCAGCCCTGGTCAGACTTGATCAGAAGAAGGCCTTTGACCGAGTGTCCTGAATTCATGGGCAAGGCTTTGCACACGCTGGGTCTAGGCAGGAGGTTCTGCTCGTTTGTAAACCTGATGTACCTAGACATTTGCAGCACAGTGTTGAACGGCTGGAAGACTGACCCCTTTTTCGGTCCGCTCTGGGGTCAGACAAGACTGCTGTCACAACCAGACATCTGAGAAGCTGTGACAGATGCCTTTCAGAACCTCCTCCTTGAGCTTTCTTTGTTTTGGTTTTCAGTTCCTCATCTCGTTAGCCTCTCTCAGCTGTCTTGTAGTTGGACTGATTGCATCCCTTTAAATTCCTCCCCATAATGCATTAGTGTGCGGTTTATACAACTTCCTGGAATGTGTGTGCATGCTGATCCTATTTCCCAGTCTTCTACAAGATAAGTGTTGTACATTCATTTGTGATTTTATGTTTGCTGGATCCCAGGTGACCCTGACTCCCTCCGTGTCTAGTGTAGGGAGCCGGTGGTCGTGTCCCCTCACTATTGTAGGGTGTTCAGGTGTTATATAGTCGAGGTACGAGGATATGCGATCATCCACCATTGGGGTGTTCGCATAGGCTGAGCAGTCAGGGAGAGTGCCAGGTCTTATGCAGGGGTCTCCCTTTTGTTCCTTAGTTTTGGATCCAGTGAGTCATATGTTCATTTTGCATTGTCTTGTTTCCTGTACACCTTCCGTGACAACTGCCCTCTTTCACCTCTATTTTTTGTTTGTGTTATAGAACTCTTTGCGGAGTCTATCCGTCAGAATGGAGAGATCAGAGGGATCACCGCACCAGGACCAGGACACTACTGAGGTCAAGTGCTCGCACATGGTCAGTCTTCTGCGCTGACCGGCGTTCGGTGACTGCATTTGTCCAGACCTACTGAGGAGTTTGGACTAGCTTCAGGGGCCAAAGTCAACTGCGGGAAGTCGGAAGCCATGCTCTTCAGGGACTGGCAACTGGCTTCTTTTGTGCCCTTCCCATTTACCATCAAATTGGACTTCATCAAGATCCTGGGAGTCTGGTTCAGGAAGGAAGGCGCAGCCCTCAAGTCTTGGGAAGAACGCTTGGCCAAAGTCAACCAGAGAATCGGACTGTGATGCCTCAGACAACTCTCTATTGAGGGCAAAGCACTCGTCCTGCATAACGAAGTTCTGCCTATGCTACAGTACACCGCATAGACATGGTGTTTCGCTTTGTTTGGGGATCCAAGATGGACAGAGTGAAGCGAGCCATCATGTGCAAAGAGCCCCGCAAAGGCGGAAAGGGCATTCCAGACCTGCCCACTTTACTGCAGATCGCTTTTGTTTCTGACAGCGTTTGTCCGACTTCGGGAAAGAGCTAATGGCTCTATGGGCAAGGCCATGTCTCTCTTCTTCCTCCTGCCCATCTGAAGGGGTCTGGGCTGGGACAACTGGGACAGCTCCATCCCTTACAACTGGCAGGCTCCCTGGTGTTACGGAAATGTCGTCAAGTTTGTGAGGGAACACCAACTGGAGGGCCTCAAGCCTGACTTGTGGAAACCAAAGTCTATCCACAAGCTCATCAGAGCAATGGATGCGGTGGAGTCCATTCCAGAGATCCATGACGACACAGTAGAGACAGTTTGGACTAATGTGTCATCAGACAGGTTAACCAACGGGCACAAGGAATGGCCATACAGGGAGGACTGCCAATTCGGTAATTCATGCACGCCCGCAACCTGTGCAAAACCCAGTACTGCCCCAGGTGCCATTTCAAGGAGGAAACATCGTACCACCTGTTTTGGGAGTGCCCCTTTGCGCAGGGCCTGTTGGATGCCCTGGAACATGAACTCAGGACGCTATATGGCTTGCCAGGAACCAGGCTTATTCTCAGGAGGGAGAACATGTCCATCCTGGACTGCCGCAGATTTATCCACAGTCTGTTGTGGGACTACAACATCTTGGACGTCGACGACGAAGAAGAGAACTAAACCCCTCCTTCTCAATAAACCTGTCTTCTCAATAAAGCTTCGGGCATGTGATTTCCTCTCTCTACCTCCTCCATCCCACCCCCTTCCCTTCTCACTGTCTAAATGCTTTGTTGGAAGGTTTTGTGATTGAATAGGTATGCTAGTGTAGCATGCATTGTGATGCATAGTGTAGGTTAGCCTGTGCTTTACATAACAATGCCATGCAAAGAAGACCGTAAGTAATTTATTAAGTAATGTTGAGCGAGTTCGGCTTGAGCATCGCTATACTCGGCACACATGGCGGTACTTGGCCGAGTACCACATGTGCTCGAGCGCCATGATCAAGTCTCCTCCCCGTACGTTTTGCAGCTGCTAAGCAGCCAATAAACGTGCAGGTGAGTACTGCCCTCGCTGTAATGCCAGTTGCCATGTTGGCTACTGGTACAGTGATTGGCACCCGATGACGCGTGTTCGGCTTATTCTAAGTCAGGGAGAGCTGAGCAGAGGAAGGGACAGACAGTGTAGAGAGTATAATAGGAAGATTTTTATATAAAAAAACTTTTCAGAGACCCAAAAGTCCTTTTAACCCCTTAGGGACCCATGACGTACCGGTACGGCATGGATCCCGAATCCTTAAGGACCCATGACGTACCGTTACGTCATGGCTTTAATTCGCGATTCCGGCGCCGCGGGGGTTAATCGGAACGGGATGCCGGCTGAAATCATTCATCCGGCATCCCGTAACAAAGCAGGGGAGGGTCATTTGACCCCCCGTATCGACGATCGCAGAAAACCGCAGGTCAATTCAGACCTGCAGTTTTCTGCGTTTCCGGTCCATTCGGGTGTCCTGTGACCCGATGAACCGGAAAAGACTGCGATCGGTGGCGTGATTACACACCACCAATCGCAGTACGAAGATTTGCAGAGGCGGTGCTGGCCCTGGTGCTGAACACCGCTGTCCAGGGTGCTGATTGGTGCAGGGGAGAGAGGTGCGAGATTCAAACTTCCTGTGCTCCTCTCTCCCCTCCTCTTCCTGTCCAGCACCCTCACCGTGCAGCACTGTTCAGCACCAGCTCCTGCGTCCCCCTAATCGTTATCCATCACCCTCCTGCACCCATCGCCACCCAGGTAGGTTAGGGTCAGTGAGGGAGAGGCACCATTAGGAAGGGAAAGAAGGGAAAAGTTAGTTAGGAAAAAAAACAAAAAAAAGAACTTTTACACTAAACTTTCTTTGATCCATCTATCAGACCCCAGACCCCCCCCCCCCTGCCACTTTTATCGTCCGGCCACTGTTAGCGCATCGCCCGCCCCACCGCTGATCAGCATTTTTTTTTTCTAACACTTGCCCCTTTTTTTTCCTTTTTTAGTACGCGAACACCCGTTGCCCCCACACACACACACACACACACATATAATAACGTTTTCCACACACGCACACACGCACACCCATGGCCCGCCGGATGTTCTCGGCCGAGGAGACATACGCCCAGATTGCCTCCAACTCCGAGAGCCCCAGTGAGGATGAGGATGACCCCACGTTCCTTTTGTCATCCGCATCCTCCTCATCATCATCGGATGACGGTGAGCCACCAAGGCGGCGGAGACGCCACCAGGCAGAGCCAGGGGCTCCACATGCTAGGGATCCTGTGGCCCACCCTAGTACGAGCCGCCCTGGGGTTCGTACTGGTTTCCCGGCCCACCAAATAAGTCCACCGGAGCCCCCTGCCGATGAACTTAGCTGGTGTCCCCCAGTGGACTTTGAGCCTGAGATTCCGGATTTTGCTGGCAATCCTGGAATCCAGATTCCCACAGTGGGGTTTACTGAAATTGACTATTTTAGTTTATTTTTCAGTAACCCACTGGTGAATCTGATGTTGGAGCAGACGAATCTGTACGCCCAACAGTTCGTCGCTCAAAACCCAGGCTCATTTTTGGCTAGACCCAGTGGCTGGACGCCGGTCAGTGCAGCCGAGATGAGGACATTTTGGGGCTTCGTACTGCATATGGGTCTAGTCCAAAAACCCAGTGTCAGGCAATACTGAAGTGGGGACGTCCTATACCAGACCCCACTGTACAGTATGGTCATGACACGTCCCCGGTTTGAGGCAATCCGGAAATGTCTGCATTATTCAGATAATGCAGCACCCCTTGACCGAGGTGATCCTGCCTATGACCGTCTGTATAAGATACGGCCGGTCATCGTTCACTTTGGGGCCAAATTTGAACAGGCCTACGTACCTGGAAGGGAGGTCGCGGTTGATGAGTCTCTCGTTGCGTTCAAGGGGAGACTCAGTTTCCGCCAATATATTCCCACAAAGCGGGCGAGGTATGGCGTGAAGCTATACAAAATTTGTGAGAGTACCTCAGGGTACACTTACAAATTTCGTGTGTACGAGGGGCGAGATTCCCGTATTCAACCCCCAGAATGTCCCCCCACTCTGGGTGTTAGCGGGGAAACTCGTGTGGGACCTTATGTAACTGCTGGATAACGGTTACCACTTGTACGTGGATAACTTTTATACTAGTATCCCTTGTTCAGGGATAAAATCAACAGCGTGCCTCCCTGCCCACCCCCTCCGGGTACCTATCCCCAGGGGTGAGACCCGTGCCCTTACCAGTGGTAACCTGTTGCTGGTCAGATATAAGGATAAGAGGGATGTCCTTGTACTGTCCACAATTCACGGTAACAGCACCACCCCTGTCCCTGTGCGAGGTACCACGGCAATGGTCCTCAAGCCCGATTGTATCGTCGACTACAATCAGTATATGGGAGGAGTTGATCTCTCTGATCAAGTCCTCAAGCCATATAACGCCATGCGCAAAACCCGGGCATGGTACAAAAAAGTTGCGGTCTACTTGGTGCAGGTTGCCATGTACAACTCTTTTGTGCTGTCCCGGAGCGCTGGCAGCACAGGGACATTCCTCCAGTTCTATGAGGCAGTCCTCAAGGACCTGATCTGTGCAGAGTGTGTCACAGGAGGGGGATACGGAAGGACACCACCACTCAGTGTGACACGTGCCCCGATCATCCGGGCCTCTGCGTTATCGATTGCTTCAGGGAGTATCACACTTCCATGGAGTACAAAATTTTTATAATCCCCAACAGTCCACTAGAGAACATAAAACAGTATTGCTCTCAGACTTTGGGGACACGGAAAAAAAATAAATTCCCCCACAAAAATTTGTTTTAGAGCAGGCATCCTCAAACTGCGGCCCTCCAGATATTGTAAAACTATAACTCCCAGCATGCCCAGACAACCTACAGCCATCAGCAGGGCATGGTGGGAATTGTAGTTTTACAACATCTGGAGGGCCGCAGTTTTTAGGATGCCTGCTTAGTGTCTCCAAAGTCTGAGAGCCATACATATTGGGCATCGTCGCGTGCGTAAAAGTCGTCGCTATAAAAATAACTTTTGACCAAATGCCTTGGATGAACGGTGTTAAAAATATAAAATAAAAACGGTGCCAAAACACCCATTTTTGGGCAAAATTTCCATTTGAATCCTTTTTGCCGGTAATAAAGCAAGGGTTAACAGCCAAACAAAACTCAATATTTATGGCCCTGATTCTGTAGTTTGCAGAAACACCCCATATGTGGTCGTAAATGGCTATATAGCCGCACGGCAGGGCATAGAACGAAGGGAACACCATACGGTTTCTGGAAGGCAGATTTTGATGGACAGTTTTTTTTTTTACACAATGTCCCATTAGAAGCCCCCCCTGATGTAGCCTAGACTAGAAACTCCTAAAAAGTGACCCCATCTAAGAAACTACACCCCTCAAGGTATTCAAAAGTTACTTTACAAACTATGTTAACCCTTTAGGTGTTCCAGAAAACAAAAAAAAAGAGTAATATAGAGCAACCAAAAATCATATTTACCCTAAAATAGTCCCAAAACAACAACCACCTTATCCTGTAGTTTCCTAGATGGGGTCACTTTTATTGAGTTTCTACTCTAGGGGTGCAGGGATTTTGAAGATTTCAGAAAAATTTCATAATTTGCTTCTAAACTTCTAAGACTTGTAACATCCCCCAAAAATAAAATATCATTCCCAAAATGCTACAAACATGAAGTAGACATATGGGGAATGTAAAGTCATCACAATTTTTTGGGGTATTACTATGTATTACAGAAGTAGAGAAACTGAAACTTAGAAATTTTAAAATTTTTCTCAGTTCAGCACCAGGAGCATGGGCTTCCTCTCTCCACCTGACCCCACTACTAGGAGGTCTCCATAAGGAAAAACAGTACCCTCTGAATCCAGACAAAGGCCTCTCAGCAGGCTTAGTTTATTTTTCTCTTTCTGAAATAGGATCCTTGTTCTGGAGTAGGTAGCAGTGTTTGCATATAGGATTTTCATGGTATGCAATTTGTGTGGTCTGGCATCCCACGTCTACAAGGACTGCCCGACGAGGGAACGCACCTGGGCAGCCGTTGCAGCCAGAGCCCCGGCCCCGACTCTGGCGGCGACCAAACCCAGGCGAAACCACCAAGGAAGGAGGGTAAGCAGACACCTGCCCTAAGCCATGCTCCCATCACCCCCCTCTCCCGCCCCGTCATCCCCACCACTGAGGATTCTCAAATCCAACTGCCCATTACCTCAGTGGCACCCCCCACCGCCCCCAGCCCAACCTGCCCCATTACCACCACTGCAGCAGCGATAACCCCCTCCTCCAGCTGCTGCAGCCCTGTCTTTGGAGGATTTTCCCCCTCTTGCCTCTCCAGAGGTCAGCCCGAGGAAAGGGGAGGGACAGCCCCACCACCGACCACTCCAAAAAGAAGATGGTCGTTGCCGAGGTAGAGGACGTGGCCTCACCCAACAAAGAGAAAACAGAGCAGCAGATGGAAGAACCGGTGGCCACCAACGAGGACCCCCAACAGCAAACCCTCCACCCCCCCGCCAGCCTCGATGAGACCGAGGAGGAGGAAATAGTGGCCAACGGAGCAACCGCCGACCCGATACGGCTACAGATCACTCTAGAAGAGATCGTAGCCAGCTTTGCGCTGTTGCAGGGGCAACCCACAGACAGCGGACAAGAAACCGAGAAGCGGCCGGACGACCGGAGTGGTAACTAAGATGTATTGTTTCCGCTAACCTCTTTCTTTCTCTTACATGATGGCGAATTTTAACCTTTTTACCATCAATGTTAGGAGCATCAAGGACAGGTTCAGACGTCAGACGGTACTAACCTTTCTTACTGCACAGGTTGCCGACGTGTCTATGTTGCAGGAGTGTTCTTTGCCCCCCTCTAGGTCACACAACCATCTGGCCAGGGAGTGGTCCCATGGCCCCTCCTACTGGTCCGGTGGTGGCGACTATAAGTCGGCCGGGGTTGCCATCCTCCTCAGGGGAAACGCGTTCACACTTGACTCCGTCCAGGAGCTCATCTGCGGCAGACTACTTGTCGCAGACGGCTCCTGGGCGGGAGAGCCGGTTAGGCTCATCAACGTGTACGCCTCCCCTGACAAGAATGAGCAACTGGAGTTCTTCCAGGCCCTCCGACTGCAACTCGCTACCACCAGGACCGTAGTGATGGCCGGGGATTTCAACTGCCCGATCGAGGAGGACGGAAGAAGCTCCAGGCACTTCAAGCAGGCTCAACATCACTTCGAAGCTGCTCATTGATATGGTAACCGAAGCGTTCTTACAGGACGTTGTGGGATCCATGGGGAAAGGCTCCATTAACTATACGTGGTGCCGATCCAATGGCTCGCTCCGTTCTAGGATCGACTTTGTGTTCACTTCTCGGGCAGTCAGGCGGTGTAGGCACTCTATGGTCCCTTGCTTCTTCTCCGATCACAGGGCCATTCAGGTCCAGTGTACCCTAGACACCGGGTTTTCCGCCCGGCCGAGGGTCCTGGATACTGAACTGCGCCCTGATGCGAGGACGTGCTTGCGGAACTTAGAGAGGTCTACATAGCCTGGCGGAATGTCAAATGCTTGTTCCAACGGACTAGCGCCTGGTGGGAGTATGTTAATGTCCAGTTTCGTTGTTTCTTTCAGGATAAGCAACAACATCAGGCGTGTGAGAAAAAGAAGGCCTTCAGAGCGCTGCAACGTGAGTTGCGGTCCCTGCAAGACCTTCACCGGTGCGGCTGGAAGGTTAGAGAGGAGCTGGAGGAAGCCAAAAAGAGCCTGAAAAGGCACTTTGAGGAGGAATCCAGGCAAATCGTCTTCCGTTCCAAAGTGGAAAACCTGGAGAAGGATGAGAAGTGTAACTCGTTCTTTTTCAGGAAACTACACGCCGGCCACACGCCCCTGAACGAACTCCGAGACAAAGACGGCAACATACGTTCGGGGAAGGAGGAAGTAATGGGAGTCGTCACAGACTTACTACAGCGACCTCTACTCCCTGAGGAACACCGACCAGAAGGCCGCCGATAAATTCCTGTCAGGTATCACTAACCATCTTGATCCGGTCAGGTGCGGAGGCCATGGATGACCCTCTGACAGGTGGGGGATGTGCTCTCTGCCGCTAGATCCTTTAGGTCTGGCAGGACCCCGGGCAGTGACGGACTCCCAGCGGAGCTCTATGTAGCGCTGGGGGACCTGATCTGTCCGGACCTGTTGGAACTCTATGAGGAGATGGTGGTGGAGGGTACAATGCCCCCATCCTTGAGGGAAGGAATGATTCACGATCCTGTATAAGCGGAAGGGGGAGAGATATGACCTGAAAAACTGGCGTCCCATCTCTCTCCTGAACGTGGACTACAAGATCCTCGCCAAGGTACTGGCCAACCGGCTGAAGGTCGTCATCGGCGGAATCGTCCACCCGGACCAAACCTGCGGCATTCCAGGCCGCAGGATCGCAGACAGCCTCGCTCTTGTGAGAGACACGGTGCACTACATCCAGGACCGCCGTGTTCATGACGCCCTGGTCAGCCTGGACCAGGAGAAGGCATTCGACTGGGTCTCTCATGAGTTTATGGGCAAGGCGCTGCGCAGGCTAGGTCTAGGCAGGAGGTTCTGTTCTTTTGTTGACCTAATGTACCTTTGACATTTGCAGCACGGTGTTGGTGAACGGTTGGAAGACTGACCCCTTCCCTGTCCTCTCTGGGGTCAGGCAGGGCTGCCCTCTTTCACCTCTTCTTTTTGTTTGCGTTATAGAATCATTCGCGGAGGCTATCCGGCAGAATGGGGAGATCAGATGGATCACCGCACCAGGACCAGGACACTACGAGGTCAAGTGCTCGCTGTACATGGACGATGTGACCGTCTTCTGCGCTTCAAGGCGTTCGGTAACTGCACTCGTCCAGACCTGCGAGGAGTTCGGACAAGCTTCAGGGGCTAAAGTCAACTGCGGCAAGTCAGAGGCCATGCTCTTCGGGGACTGGCAACTGGCTTCTTCTGCCCCCTTTCCATTCAACATCAAATCGGACTTCATCAAAATCCTCGGAGTCTGGTTTGGGAAGGAAGGCGCAGCCCTCAAGTCTTGGGAAGAACGCTTGGCCAAGGTGAATCAAAGAATTGGACTGTGGAGCCTCAGACTCCTCACGATCGAAGGGAAAGCACTCGTCCTGCGTAATGAAGTTTTGCTCGTGCTACAGTACACCGCACAGGCATGGCCCCCTCTTGCCACCGTATCCAGGGCCATCACCAGGACAGTGTTTCGCTTCGTCTGGGGATCTAAGATGGATAGAGTGAAGCGAGCCATCATGTACAAAGAGCCCCGCAAGGGCGGAAAGGGCATACCGGACCTGCCCACTTTACTGCGGATCGCCTTTGTTTGTGACAGCGTTCGCCGGACTCTGAGAACTGCCAACGGCTCTGCGGGCAAGGCTATGTCTCGCTTTTTCCTCCTGCCTCTCTGGAGGGGCATGGGCTGGGACAAGTGGGACAGCTCCATCCCTTACAACTGGCACGCTCCCTGGTTCTACGGGGATGTCGTCAGGTTTGTAAGGGAACACCAGCTGGAGGGCCTCAAACCCGACTTGTGGAAGCCAAAAACTATCCACAAACTCATCAGAGCAAAGGACGTGGTGGAGTCAATTCCAGGGATCCAGGACGACACCGTAGAGACAGTTTGGACTAATGTGTCGTCAAACAGGTTAAGCAACGGGCATAAAGACTTGTCATGGATGGCCATTCAGGGCGGACTGCCAATCCGGTCATTCATGCATGCCCGCAATCTGTGCAAAACCGGGTGGTGCCCTTTCGTGGAGGAAACATCTTACCACCTGTTTTGGGAGTGCCCCTTTGCACAGCGCCTGTTGGACGCCCTGGAACATGAACTCAAAGACTCTGTGCCCAGGAACAGCCTGCAATGCACTTCGGTGCTGTATGGACTATTTCCTGGGATTCATACTGTTGGAGCCATCCAGGAGGCCTGGCGCCTTATGAACTGTTTTAAGGACGCTATTTGGTTTGCTAGGAACCGGCTCATCCTCAGGAGGGAGAACAAGTCCGTCCTGGACTGCCGCAGACTTATCCATAGTCTGTTGCGGGACTACAACATCTCGGACGTTGACGAAGAAGAAGAGGACTAAACCCCTCTCCCCCCGTTTGTATTTGTCCTCTCAATAAAGCTTTGGGCATGTGATTCCCCCTCCCTACCCCCCTCCCTCTTCACCCACATCACTGCCTGAATGCTTTGTTGTAAGGTTTATTGTGATTTAATAGATATGCCAGTGTAGCATTCATTGAGATGTATAGTGTAGGTTAGCCTGTGTCTTTACATAACAATGCCATGCTCGCAAAGACGAATACTTGTAATTTATTGAATGCTGTGCTGCGTCACAGTACCAAAGTATGTATGTATGACGACTGATTGTAATAAAGGTAGCAGTGTTTGCATATATTGTCTACATAGTAGAAGCAGTTTTATAATGTAATAACACAGAATGTCCAGCAGGTTGATTATGAGGTAAATGTAACAACATAGAATGTCCGCTAGGTGTCACTAGAGAGATAATCAAAATGTAATAGCAGAAAATGTCAAGCAGGTGTCAGTAGAGAGCTGTTTATTATGCAGTAAATGTAATAGCAGTAGATGTCCAGCAGGTGTCAGTAGAGAGCTGTTAATGATGCAGTAGATGTCCAGCAGGTGTCAGTAGAGATCAGTTTATTAAAGGGGTTATCCCACTAAGCGTTTTCATACTTACCTGCTGCCACCGCGCGTTCACTTCCTGGATTCTGGCTGGGGGCGGGCTTCATCTTGATTGAAGTCTTCTCCCGGCCGTGCCGCGCGCTGGACTGAATGCGCACGCCGCCGCGCATGCGCAATGGTGACTTATTCCTACAGAGCCGGCGTGCACGTTCGCAGCTCTGTACTATTCTGGTTGGGAAGAAGTCACTGTCGCGCATGCGCGGCAGCGTGCGCGGTCAGAACAGCGAGCGGACCGGCCGGGAGAAAAGGAGTCGTCTTCTGGGCAAGCGCGACCTTCCGGCTTTTGGAGAAGAACAATGGTCGTAACCAGGGGAGACCGAGTCACAACAATCAGGTAAGTGGGTATGAATTTTATCCTAAACGGTGGGGATTTGTTAATAAAGTATATTTACAAAAATGATCACTGTCAAATCATTAACAGATTTAACAGTGATCATTATGATGGGATAACCCCTTTAAGGACTAAATGTAGTAGCACAGAATATCCACCCGGTGTCAGTAGAGATCAATTTATAATGAGTTAAATGTAGTAATGCAGAATTTCCAATGAGTGGCAGTAGAGAGCCAGACCTTTTCAGATTTGCATATTTCCCACAGTGCATTTCCTTCCTTCCACTCTCCTTAGGTGTAATAGGTGTCTCACAGAAGGAGGCTGCTGGGTTTGAGAGAGGTTTATTTGGTCTCTTGTTGTTCTGCTGATTGGTGATGGAGTCTCAGCTGCGCTCTCCATGTGATGTGATTGGTTTGTCCAGAAATATAAGAAAAAAAAAATCTCTATAGGAAAGAGCAGATCAGATTGTTCAGTTGGTTTGTCCCAGTCCATCTGTCATATAATTGTAAACTCTGCATACAGGGTGGGTCTCGGGCAAAATGTGCGTCTGAGATCTCTGCTTTTCTATTGGCTAAAAATATATTCTCAACCCATTAATTTGCATACTTCCCATAGTGCACTGCATGAAAGTCTCCCTAGGTTAAATGATCATTGCAGTGAAGGTACCGCTGTGTGTACAGGGTCTTGCATAGTGAGCGCGTCTGTACTCATGATGCCCATAATGGCTGCTCCCTGGTGGAGGTCTGAGCTACTACAGTGTGTTGTGTTGGTGGGAGGTTGACAAGTGTGGACAGTGCTCCCTGGTGGAGGCCTTAGCTACTACACAGTGTGTAGTGGTGGGAGGCTTACTAATTACTCAGTTTTCTACTTTATTGCATCTAAAAAGTTGTTTATTTTTGTTTTTTATAGTCTCCCACATAACTGTACAGAGTGCGCTCCCAGAGTTTACAGATGGCGTTTGACTTTAGCCCAAATAGGCTCCGCCTACTTTGTCCTAAAGGTCCATTTTCTAAGTCCACTTTGGGATTTAATATACTCTTTCTAACTTTCATTTAACTTAGGGAGACTTTTTGCAATGCATTGTGTGTAATTGTGTTCTCCTCTCCTGGAACACAATGACTAGAGATGGCCTCTTCGCTCTCTGATCTGCATATTTCCCACAGTGCATCGCTTCCTCTCCTTAGGTGTAATAGACGTCTCAGTGATGGAGGCTCCTGGGTTCTGCCATTGTGTTGTCCTATCCAGTGATAACACAGGTGTCTTGTGACCACTGTGCATGCCATAGTTTGTGCACATCAGGTTTATGTAGCTTTGTTTAAGCCCAGATTCCATGAAATAGGATGAGGATTGTGTGTCATAACCCACTGTCATGTGGTCATTAGCCTCGCGCCTCCTCCCATGGTACAGATCAGGATGCTCAGAGTATAGGACCTGGGAGGGAGTATTTGTGAATCCTCCTTTATATGCATATTCCACACAGTGCATTGCCTTCTCCTCTCCTTAGGTGTAATAGGTGACTCAGTGATGGAGGCTCCTGGGCTCTGTGGACACGTCTAGGTGTCAATGGAGTGACTATAAGATGGTTGGAGGCGCCTGGGTTCTAGATGTCAGCACTATGTACAGGGGGTTTGTCCAGAAAAGTAAATGGAAACGACTTCTTCTGCTGTTCATGTGTCGCATTCAATCTATCATCTAATTATTAGCTCACAACTGGGATTATACCTACAAATGATTAATTTGCATATTTCCCATAGTGCAATACCAGAAAGTCTCCTTAGCTTAAATGATCATTGCAGTGAAGGTACCGCTGTGTGTACAGGGTCTTACATAGCGAGCGCGTCTGTGCTCATGATGGCTGGGAGGTCTGCTCCCTGGTGGAGGCCAGTGCTACTGCAGTGTGTGGTGGCGGGAGGCTGACCAGTGTGAACAGTGCTCCCTGGTGGAGGCCAGAGCTACTGCAGTGTGTGGTGGCGGGAGGCTGACCAGTGTGAACAGTGCTCCCTGGTGGAGGCCTGAGCTACTGCAGTGTGTGGTGGCAGGAGGCTGACCAGTGTGAACACTGCTCTTTGTGTGTGATGTCTGTTACTATGGAGAGAAGCTTTCTTATTTATTCACTTCTCCAGTGTTGGGAACGTTCAGTTAAACAAATACAAAATTTGATACATGGAATTTTTTTGGGGGGGCCAAAACTTTTGTCCCATATCGATGTCCAGACCGTGCATCCGGAAGCTCCTCTAGACGGTTCGGGATGGTGCCAAAATTGTAGCCATGATAGGCTCCGCCCACTTTGACCTAAAATTCTATTTTCTAACTCCAATTTTGGATTTAATATATTATTTTCGATGCTCATTTAACTTAGGGAGACTTTTTGCAATGCATTATGGGTAATTATGCAAATGAGATCAATTTCTATTGGTTGACGTTTTAATTATTCAAAAAGGCTGCCAAAGAGGCGGGGTTTATCTTAGGAGAAGGCAGATCAGCACCAGGACCATGAGCTTCTCCTCACCTCAGACCCCACTGAGCATCAGGAAGCCATCGACCTGTTCACCGGCCGGAAGAGGAAGGAGAGGGGGAGGACAGATTGCAGGGAGGAGACGAGGAGGACAGAGCGCGGGGAGGACTGATTGCAGGAATGTGATGACACTGACCGTCGTCTGAAGAGATGAGAGGTGGATCACTTGAATTAAGATAATACTTTAAAAAAAAAAGTGTTTCAGCCGCACCACATAGAGCAAAGCAGAAGTCAAAACTCCATAAAATGACACACACCTGTAGCAGTCAGCCCTGATCCGGAGGCTCGTGCTCCCCGCTGTTCACACTGTGCAGATCTGCAGGTGACGCAGCTTTCTCCCTCTTTACTGCACCTTTCCTGACAGCTCCCACCACCACGCTGTCTCCGCTGCAGATCGCCCGCCACGGGACAAGTATAAATAGTGCATTACACTCACATGTGGTATAACAAATCATACACGTTATTATCGGGCCCTCTCTCCACTCCATCTTGGTTTGGCCCCTCCGGCCTTTGTCAGGGTCATGTCTGATGAGCCACGCCCATGCTGTTTTTGGCTCAGGCTCAGAATTTATGCACAACGTCACAGATGAAGACGATGAGTCCGGTTATACCGCCATTAGCCTCTCTGTACCGACACAGCACTGCACCTTTACAATAAACAGTAGCGGGCAGACTTACTAAGAGCACCGCGCTCTGCGCCGTCTAAGCATAGCAGCCTTAATGACACACCTTTACCGTTCTGGTATTACACTTCAGTACAGCACAGGTACGCTGCTGACATCCTGTGCTGTAATGAAGTGTAATACCACAGTGTGAGCACAGGATGTCAGCAGCGTACCTGTGCTGTACTG